>NC_092350.1:12151992-12482180 GCF_963676685.1 Mytilus edulis
ATCAACTCAGATATTTTAATTATAAATTAAGCTTAGAGAATGCCAGGTTGTTTGGTAGCTTGATTTATTGCTGTCAAATTTAAGGATTTAATCAATACATGAAGGTAAATTGCATGAACTTTGTCTTATGATTGATATCGTGTTACATATAGATAATAGCCTAATATTGGTGTATTTACATATCAATGTTAAATATATGATTAAACGAAAAGTGCACATGATAGGAGTGATAATCATAATTGCACTTTCATTTCAAAATACACTTGTGACGTAAATCTTTTGTTCCAACTTTTTCTGTTGTTAACCTTCATTCATCCGTAGATTTGGCAATATGATAATTCCATGGGCATTTCTACAAATGTGTTCAACCATTGAATAATTCTAGAAATCGTAGTGCAATATTGAGTGAAGATGAAATATTACTAAATTTACTCGTCATAGATACCAGGATTCAAATTGTATATTTGCACCAGACGCTTGTTACGTCTACAAAAGACTCAGATTGACGCACGAATTAAAAAAATGTTAAAAAGGTCAAATAAAGTACTGAGTTGGAGAGCATTGAGGACCAAAAATTCCTAAAGAATTGCTAAATACAGTTAAAGTTAGCAACTGATACTTGATTGTGTTTTTGAATTGTGATCATAGTAATAAAATGAACACTAAAACGCTCAATATTTACCAGCTTTTATTATTAAATCGAAAGTTTGTTATACGATGCAAATCCTGGCTGAATTTTTGTCACTGATATATATATATATATATATATAGTATCCAGGTCGATAAAAACGAATATTTTCCAATGAGTTCCATTCCTTTTCTATGCATCTACAAAATATCAAGTGTGTTAATTGTGTGTGAGTCAGTGAGTTCTATTGTACACATTAACATCTTTCAAAAAAGAAATTAACAGAAAATATATTTTACATTAACAATTGATTTTAATTTTACCATTTAAGATATCATTTCCTTTAAATATTTTGATTTTGTGTAGCAAACATCATTTGTTACATTTTTGTAAATATATAAATTAAAAACACAAAGATTAGTCAGTTTGTTTCTACACCAATATTTAAAAGAAAAAAAATAGTCCAAGAAATTGAAATGGTCAAAATGAATAATTCAGTATTTTATTTGATAGCTCGTTGTTATCATTTAAATGTAGCACTATTAAATATGCGAATAAGCATAAGGCTTTTGTTCAATATTGTGTTAAATATTTGGCCGGGTTAATCGTTTCTGAACAGAAACGCATAAGTTCAGAAACGCGTAACATTATTAAATTACGTCAATGTTTTAGATATGTCCAGTGGCAAACAGTTATATTGGCAGAGTAAATGAACGGCGTTAATCTTGAAATAAATTTTTAAATGAAATTAAAAGGTAGACCGTTGTCCACTTTAGTTGAATACATACAATACGGGACCTAGAAATGCGATTAAAACCCCAGCCAAATATTTAACACAATATTGAACACAAGCCTTAAGCTTATTCGCAGGTTATTCATACTCCTCAAATTTGATTCAATTTTCAAAATTGAAAGACATAATTGACAGTTATTTGCACTTTCTCTATAACTTAACTTAAACATTGAACATTAACCTAACTATCAGGAATCACGTAATAGCCTAATACAAATGTATATGCAAGGTAAGTTAACAGCTATTAATCCAAAAATAGGGACAACCGAAAAACTAGATGATTTCTCAAAAAGAAACTAACGTAATTGTGTGAAAACAAAACATTATTCAAAAATATGTCCTATTCAATAAAAGAAAAGATTTGCATGATTTCAAAGAAATTAAAAGAGTATCAAAAGAGAAACAATTGATAAAAAAAATCTTAACCCAATGTTTTATGTTAAAACTGAAAACCGATGTTCTCAATGCTCTACCCCTTTTTTAACTTCTTTGATTTAGACTTATTGGAGAGTCTTTTGTTGACAAAACGCGCGTCTGGCGTACACAATTTTAGCCGTGCTATTTTTAGGATTTTTTTCTAGTAGCGAAAACGTTATTGGTAATTTGCGTGCATTTGTATGATTCATTGAATCCGCGGGTATATTTCCCTTTCTTTGGGGATATTTGTGATTATATGTTTTTGAACTCTTGAATCAGCAATAGGTTGTTTTGCAAACATAATGAGTTAATGACAGTGTTATTATCTTATTGATATTTACGTATCATCTTGCGCAAAACTGGACAGCTTTACTTTATCTATTCATGGACTAAATTTCAGATCAGTATTTTAAAAGTCTATGTTTATAAACATGTGGTATATTTCAATAAGTTTTCGATTGGAGAAAGTCTATCGCATTGATATCATATATTTAAAGTAATATAATTGTTAATGTTATCAAATTATACGGATCTTTGAATAATCTTTCGACAAATTAACCGATTAATTGATAATAATTAAAATTATTTTCAAATGCCTTCTCTTTAGTACTCTACACTTGCACTGTTTTTTGTACATGTACGAATATTTAAAGATGATCGTTGAGCATCATAAAGCTTGATTTTAAGCATTCCTGGTACAGATTTAATTTCAATAATCTGTACCAGAAATGTAAATACAAGTGAACGATTTAGCTATAATTGTCTAATTAAGGCAATTCATGTATCAAGTCAGTAATATGACTGTTATTTTTCATTCCTTTGATGACTTAAATTTTAACCTTTTATTTAGTCATTTGATAAGGAACTTTTTAATTTGAATATTTTCCGTAAGGTTCGGTGTTTTTGTTATTTTACTTTATGTTTCTTTTTTATATAGATGAAATCTCAACTGAAAATGACGTTTAAACCTACAAATGCGTTGAATAAAAACAACAATTACAAATTTCTTGGTAGTTTTTTTATTCTCCCGAAATACCACTTGCATATTGGTCAATAGCTTTAAGAATATTACCATAAAAGATTGGATGTGAAACACCTGACCGTATATGATATCCACATGTTGAGTTATATTAATGAATGATGTCCTTGTACCGATGATGAAATTTTGTAAATGTTTTGACTAGTTTGTGATAACTAAAACCCTGGTGTAATTATTTTTCAGTAATACACACATTTCTAAAATCTAAAACGTTGGTACAGCTACGAGCGACACGTTGAGATATATAAATACCATAAAATGGTGACAAGGGAAATGGATAATTAACTATAGGAAATGAAAAATCATCTCTTTTATCGTAAAATGTTGTATTAAGCTTCCCGTTAATGATAAAGATATCAAGATCGAGGAAAGGGCAGTGGTCATTGTTAGTATTACCTATATTTAAAGTGAGTAAAACAGGATAAATTTCTTAAGTATACATACTGAAGTCGTCATTATTGCGAGCTAACATACCATCCAAATATCTAAAAGTATTGATAATTTTTTGTATCAAATGGTGTTTTGATGGGTCTTTGCTGTTTTTAGTCATTAATTGTAACTCATGACAATACAAACACTTATCCGCAATAAGTGGTGCACAGTTGGTTCCCTTTTGAATTCCGATAACTTGACGATATACGGAGTTTCCAAAGAAACAAAAATGTTATCTAGTAAAAATTCTAGGGCAGATATAGTATCAAAGCATGTCTAATTGACATAGTTCTTTGTTTGTTAAAAAATGACCTAAAGGAGTTTGAACATATGTATTCGAATTCTGACTTTTTGAAGCCCATTTAATTAGATGTGAGATTTTTTCCTAATAAAAAGAGGCAAAGTGGTATATAGGGTAGAAAAATAAAAATGTTGAACAGATTCAAAATCACCAATATATGCATGCAATTTATCATGTACTTCCAATGAATTTTTGACACTTTAAAAGTTATTAATTTCACTATTTTCTAAGGCCTTATTTGCACATTTTATTATCAGTTGAACCAAGTGTACTAGTAAGCAGAATATACAAGTGGAACAATGATTTGAAGACAAAATAAATCTATATTTGTAAGGTGTTTTGTGTAGCTTCGTAAGCCAGTACATTGTCTGGACTTTCATTGTATTTGGTTCTGCTTGTAAAAAAGTAGCTAAAAGTTTATGTTTGTTACAGATGTTTTTTTCCGAAAATGGAGTCAGTTGAAATGTTGCTGAATTCGTGATTTCCTTTTACAAAACGTCGATGGAAATGTTTCGTTAAACATTAAAGGTATTATTAGCAGCTTTGTCAGCCTGAACAAAATATTCCTTGGCCAGTTCTTTTACTTTATATTTGAAACGAGAAATAGGGTTTTTATGGTTGTTTTTAAGAGTGAAATGTTCTTTAAAATGTTGTTTACGTATATCAACTATGTTCATTACTGAATTAAAAAGATTTCTTATCAGCTTTTTTTCGTTTTATCAATTTCAAGCATTAAGTACGGAATGAGTCGTGAATGATATTACGACACTAATTCCATTAGTAATTGACGGGGGACGATATTTAGGTCCTTAATTCGGGAAGGATTTTAACTCTCGTTGCGGTCTCCTGTTATAACATTGGAAATTGGGCCATTTGTGTATTTGAAATTACTGCAATTACATGACGTAGGTGTATTTTCACTGATATTTACATCTGTACATACTTGGCTATAATAAGACTTATATTTCCGGGTAAATTTTTTGTAAGTATAACAAATAAGAGGGAGTTAAGTATTATCAAAATATCCAGTTATTGTTCAGAATGATACATAATATATGTTTGGTCTTTTAGAAAAAATGAATAAGTCCCCGATTCTGTTTTAATGTAGATCTTAATAAAAATACAATTGTAGTTTATCTTATTTTAAATGTCAATTAATTTTTTTTATATAGGAAGGGGGAAGAGAGGGATGGTTTGATTAATTGTTTTAACAAATTGTTTATTTCCTTTGAATATAAGGAACGAATAAATACTTCATTTCGAAAAAAAATAATCTTAATTCGTTAATTTGATGCTTGATAATTTTACAAAAAAGACAATTCGATAGGAACATGTTTAACCCCGCAGCATTTTTGCGCCTGTCATAAATCTGTAGCCTCTGGCCTTTGTTAGTCTTGTATGGTTTTAATTTGAGTTTCTTTTATATATTTCGGAGTTGGGTATGACGCCCATTAACACTTATCATGAGCTATATAAAAAAGAAGTTTTAAGAACTGTCCACAAGAGACCAAAATGACAGACATTAACAACTATAGGTCCAAAACACATTTGAGTTTGGGGGTCAGCTGAAGAACACCTCCAGGTGAAGGATTTTTGTTTTTTTGAAGACCCATCGGTGGTCTACATCTGTTTCCCACTCTTTGGTCATTTTGTTGTCCTTTGAACCTTTCCCAATTTCTTTCCTTATTTAATTTACAAGATTTTGAATGTGAGTACTATATTTTTGGTATGAAGACATGATTCATATATTAGTACAGCATCAACATTCTTAAAACTAATGTTTAAGCACGTGCTGGTTTTTCTTTGATTTTTGCCGGAAATTGGTGAACTGTAAGACACGTGTCAAATAACATATCTGATTAACCTGTTATCTGAAGAAAAAAATTAAAAAAATATTATTTTGCATGAAAAAATAACCCTGACATTAGATATGTTTGCCATAAAAATACGTTGGGACTTATTATTGCTTTTTTGTTTTATTTTAATTCAACATCTATAGTTGAAAATCATAAGTGTACATCGGTTAATTGAATGATGAAATATAGAAACTGTTATAGATATTTTTAATAATCCCCCCTTTTACCCTTTTTATAATTGGTCATTACCTAAGTTTGGAGTCCGAGAACTAACAGACTATAAACAGCAAAATGGGTTAAAGACAACATTGGACACACAACACTGATTTCACTGAAAAATTTCAACTTTCATATGATACCCTTTGAATATATTTACATACTTGACCTCGTCTACAGAATGTAATTCTGGACAAAATTGAATTCAGTATATGTTTACTATACAAACAGATAACAGAACTCAGTGATGGGTACACCTGGGGCTTAATTCATTTTTAAGGCACAGTTTGTTTGATCGATTATTGGTTGCAAACATTTCATGCATGTTCAAGACGAGAACTCCTTTCCAAAAAAGATTATGAAGTATTAGGTGTAACAAATGTTAAAATGTTATCATCGGAATTTTCTTAGCTATTAGAATTGGTACGTCATATTTTTTTCTGACCAAAACTATATCTTTTGCTCTACATGAACACATATATGGTTTTTATCTTATTAAAACATTGTAACTTAAGTCTCGAGAATTATTTGTATATAAGGGCTTTTGAACTACGCTGCATTTGTTTCCACCTGCCCTAACCTGCTGTTCAGTGGTTGTTGTTTGATGATGTATTTCAAAAGTATTTCTCGTTTTTGGTATATATAGACCGTTATTTCTCCCGTTTGAATGGTTTTGCACTAGTCATTTTTAGGGTTCCTTATAGCTTACTGTTCGGTGTAAGCGCAGGCTACGTGTTAAAGGCTGATGAGGAAAATTGTAGAGTTTTACGCGTACAGTTAATAAATGACTAGCATAGCACTGTCGGACTCGAGACAAACAGTTTTTCCAGTATATATGGTATCTGGTATACTAGTACGTGGCGCATTTAAAACTGTTTAAGTTATACTAAATTTCAATTTTCCAGGTAAGTTAAACAAACAAAAAAAGGTATGTTTTAATATGAAATTTTAAAAGTTCGGGACGGAATTGGTTCAATTAGATTTGCTGAACGTACCATGGCAAATATTTTTTGCATATTCTCGACGAAATTACATTTTTGATCGGACGATTCATTTACATAGATTAATGTTTGCGTACAATATCCATTAGCATTCATCCATCAAGCATGCCCAGTTTGCCGAAAAACATCACACTCAAATTTGGTTCGTATGTCAATATCGCTCGGTTCATGGGTCAGCAAAGATGGTTGGTTCAACATTTAACTGACATTAAACATATAGGTATGCATATCTGTTTGAAAAAGGGATTGCATGCAACCTGCACAACATTCCCAACACCAAATTCTAATAATCAAGCTTCAATTTTAAAAACGTCATCTTAATAATAAACGTTTTTCCCATGTAAACAACTTTTTGTACCAGTGATAAATATAAAAACTTTAACGGTATGGGTTTACAAATTGTTGAAGACCTCACAGTAATCTTCAGTTGTCAACGTATATATCATATGATAAGATCTAACTTTCAACAAGTCTAAATTAATAACGGAATTAACTCTAAAATTTTAACATTTCACGATCATTGTTTTTTTTTTTAGATTAATACTGTTTCATTAGTCAGTTCTTGTATAAACAGGTTCTCAATCTAAAAGATAAGACATATCGATAGGAATTATGTTAATGGTGAATACTGTCTGTTCCTTTTGAGATTGGTCCCTTTATTGGCTATTAAATAACTACCAGCTTTCTCGTTTTATTTTTTATCAAAATATCCTTTTTTTTCAGTCACAGTCACTTTTGTATTTTTTTCTCAAGAGCTACTGTGTGTTTACAAAAAACAATTTTTACTTTCGTTGCATTTAAAAAATCTGGCATCATAAACTATAAAATACTTAGTTTACACATGTATTTGTCATATATCCTTTTTTTCATATTTTGCCAAAACGTAGTATCTATTGATATATGTTCAAAAATATAATAAAAAATGATAGGTCATCGGGCATTTTCTCAGTCTACAGGTTGTGACAAAATGGCACATTTTGTATCGATTATACAGGAAAAAAATACCATTTTGTGATTAGAAACTAAACAAAATGATAGAATTGTAAAATAAATTAGGAAAATTTAGCTTCAGACAATGCTTTGAGAATATAAAAAGACAAAATAGGGTCACCGTAGATTTTTTCAAGCTAAAATACAAAATAGGAAAGTTCCATGTAGATTACTTCAGAAAATGCATGGTTTTAGAGTAACCTCCCCTTAAAATGTCAATTTAAAAACATTTGAAAACAACCCCAAAAAATCTATAATTGTAAAAATATTAATATTTATAAGTTATATTCTTATAAATTGGTTCTTTTTAGTGAAAATTCACATTCAATATTTGCATTCCCGCATCAAATTTTGCTAACTTGATAGAAAATCTGGACCTTAGGTATTCTGTTTTTTACAATCCAAGATGGCGGAAGACACCCATACCACCTGAAATGTTAATATGTGTAAGAGGTACATTTTAACCTTTTCTGACTAAACTCGATAACGCTAGGAACGTATAAAAGATAGATACACGGTGATGCTGTTCTGCTCTAGTGACTTACCCTACAAAAAAGTGGACAAAACGTCAGAGGCAGAGTAAAGTTTTGCCGCCACAATTCTATTAAAACCAAACTTTTTTGACTATATAAAAAAAAAAGCGTGGTACAATTGTTGATGAGACAACTCTTCACAAGAGACCAAATGACACAGAAATTAACAACACGACCGTCTTCAGCAATGAACCAGGCCCACACCTTATAATCAGCAATAAAAGGTCCCGACGACATAACAAATTCAAACGAGAAAACCAACCGGCTTATTAATATACAAAGGCAATGAAAGAAAGTACAAACAGCAACCACTGAATTGCACGCTCATTACTGTTGAAAGCCACCTGCATACAGAATGTGTCCGGTATTAACATGGAAAATGGTATAATAGTACATGTACAACATGAGATCGAACTAGAATTAGTTGAAAAAGGCTTAACACATAAAATGTTGAATATAGATTTAAAATGTATATTGCATATAACATCAATAAGTGCGAAAAATGTGTCAACTCAATTTTATTACAGATAGTGAAATCAAGCCGATGATGGTGCATATAGTTTATATGACTCTGTTGATGTTGATGGTATGAGTTAAACCAGTATGTGGATGAATACTTGAATTTGTAACTGGTAATACTGTATCAATAATCATTGCAGCAATTATAAACATAACTTATACATACAGTATACTTTACGTACATATGTTTAGACGACGTTTCCTTCTTCACTTCTTTAGGCTGATAATGCGCAAATCATTAACTAGTACACTGTATGTTTACAATCATGTTCAACACTATACCTTTTTCTGAGACTCATATTATAAATAGTTATCAAAGGTACCAGGATTATAATTTAGTACGCCAGACGCGCGTTTCGTCTACATAAGACTCATCAGTGACGCTCATATCGAAATATTTATAAAGCCAAACAAGTACAAAGTTGAAGAGCATTGAGAATCCAAAATTCCGAAAAGTTGTGTCAAATACGGCTAAGGTAATCTATGCCTGCAATAAGAAAATCATTTGGAATGTTGTTCTTAAATGAACAAATCTTTCAAAGATACTTTAAAATGTTATAAATAAGGTTGAAGTATTCGTTTGTAGATGTAGGAAGATGTGGTGTGAGTGCCAATGAGACAACTCTCCATCAAAATAACAATTTATAAAAGTAAACCATTAAAGGTCAATGTATGGCCTTCAACACGGAGCCTTGACTTACACCGAACGACAAGCTATAAAGGACCCCAAAATGACTAGTGTAAAAAAACATTCAAAAGGGAAAACCAACGGTCTAATCTATATAAAGCACGAGAAACAAGACACAACTACAAATAACATAAACAAACGACAACTACTGTACTTCAGATTCCTGACTTAGGACAGGTTCAAACATTTGCATTATACATAGATATGTACCTGTTCCTGTTGGAAATATCAATCATAGAAAGGAGTAGGGGCAATAAGGCCCTTATTTGGCCCAAAAGTTACTGCAAATTTAAAAGTTATTATGCATATTCCTAAATTACAGAAAACTTGACTAAGGTATAAAGTACTAAGAAAAACAAAACAAATTTGACATCGAACAAGTTTCCATGGCAACAAAATTAATCATGACTTAATTTGCATGTTTTGTTAAATTTCGTGATTTTCTTTGTTTTTGCATCAAATTTGAAGTATATTTTAGATTGAAAAAGTATGTTCGCACGCAAGAAACAACTTTATATTTGGTGAGATTATGCCAATAGTTATAGTAAAGCTTCTCTTAAATTATTTTGTTGTTTCTTGGCTGCGCAGAATGTTTCCACAACGGAAAAAAAGATAGAAAACTGCATAAATTCTGTATTTTTTATAGTTTTTGTGAAAATAGTATACATAATGACGTTATTGTGACGTCATCAGATAAAAATCTTTATGTTTTTCATTTATATTTCTTGACCCTATGCATTTCTAAACATTATGTGCCAATTTGAAATAGTTTTCAAACAATTTATTTTCTTGGGCCAAAACTAGGCCTTAATGCCCCTACTCCAAATTCAAAAGTAATAAGTTAGCAAAAGAATGGATTTTATTTTAATTCAAAAGTAACTAATGGAATGAATCGTTATTTAGGCATCTTGCCATTGTGTCATCCTACACGCGTGCTCTTGTCATTTTTGTATTCTTATTTTTCATTTTTGCTAGTATACTTTGTCTATAGCGTGTATATATGCAATTTCGTTGTTGTTGTTATCATGAAGATGACTGCTGTAACCCAATTTTTAACATTTTTCCTACAGCACTTGTTTGTTTTGCTCACAAATTGTTGTTAATATAACGAATTAATAAATATCATTACACAATGGATGTCAACTGTGAAACAAGATTTGCTTACCCTTCCTGAGTACCTGAGACCAGTACCAGTACCAGTTTTTTTGTGGGGTTCATGTTTGTCCGTCGTCAGTTTTCTTATATTGTGTACTGTGTACTTTTGTTTGTCTGTGTGTCTGTTGTTCTTTTTTTTCTTTTTTAAAGCATGGGGTTGTCAGTTTCGTTTTGACTAATGAATTTGAATGTTCCTCTTTTCGACTCTCTTTTCTCTGACTGTCTGACTTAAGTTCATCATTTCTACAGAAGAAAACGCAAGTCCGGAAAATGGCAGTTGTTTTTAATTCGGTTAGTGTGTTTCAGATTTTAATTTTGTCATTTGACAAAGATATTTTCGTTTTTAATTATTAAATGTTAAAGCTCGGTATTCTTATTGTTCTATTTTTTGTTAGAAACTTAAACCATGTCGAATATCCAAATTTAGATAGTGTTGTCGTCGTCGTGACCTACTTGTTTAATAATGGGTAATACTGATCCAATGCAACTTTTATTCAATGGTATCATAACAAATTATAAATAACATAGTGAGAGGAACTGTCTTAGCGTGAAAATAGTACATGTAGTATTGATCTAAGTTATTGTAAATCACATTTAGACTATCATACTAACATACCAGATTTAGTTAGTATTTCAAGATTTAATCAAGTTTCATTTTATTCATCACCATCAATTGAACATTGATAGTAAATTATACTAAAATTTTCATGACGATTGGTTTACTATAAGTATGTTTTACAATGGAGCACCTGAGATCACCCCCCCCCCCCCCCCCCCCCCCCCCCCCCCCCGTTTTTTCGGGGTTTGTGTTGTTTTGTCTATAGTTTTCTATGATGTGTCTTGTGTAGTTTTACTTGTCTGTTTATCCATTCCTTTTTTATCCATAGCTTTGACAGTATATTTTCGATCTGTGAGTTTGCCTGTCCCTCTGGTATATTTCACCCCTTTTTGCTGACGCTGCACATCCCTTATTTCAATTTAGCCGGTGTTAACACAGTATATTTGTTTTTCGGCTATGATTTAATTCGTGGGTTCTTTTTTTCTAGAATAAACCTATAAACCTAATTTCTATTGCAGCTAATGTAAAACAAAAATATGCGAGCAGCTTTGCAGTATTTGAAAATTGTGGCCTGTTTTATTATTGTGATTTTTCCAACAGGTAAGGTTATTAACCTTCAGTATGTTTTTAAAAGTGGTACAATTTAAACATGTAATTTCTATTGGAACGTTACAGATATTTCCAGCAATTTATATATTCACTAGTTTCTGAGGTTTTACGAAATAAAATAAAAACGATAAACGGTTCGGCAACTCCCAAAATGCGTTTTCCTGTACATGTATGATACAAATTTTCTTCCCTTGAGTTCTCGTTTGTCATTCTGAGTATATAGCATATCGAAACTAAAATAAGTAACAGAATTTAATAACATCAATAGTAAACAGCTTATGTTGAAACTTTCGCTTACGAGTTTTTGTGATAATTTTTTTACTTTCTTTGTCTAATTTTCTTTGATTTGTTTGTCTTTTCATCCATTTCGTTTGCTTTCATGACGTCGTTAGGTTTTTTTTTCGACCTATCACTTTGCATATTCCCTTTCATGTTTACTTCTCTTTTTCTGTATTCTGCATTGCAGCAGGTTTGGTTGAAGAACCGTTAATCTCCAACGTAAAAAAAATATCGAAGATGATGATTTGAAGAGCAGATAAATTAGAAAGTTAATAACACAGTTGCGCAAACACTATTTTGCTATTCAAACTTCAAAATGAAATAATAAACTTATTTGTCGGGGTTGAGTTATTGGAACGTTTAAAGAACTCAAAGATCCGAAATTAAAATTAAGTTTGAGAATAGCGTTTGTGACTATGAAATATTTACTTTAAATACTAAATCCCTGGCATATGTTTTAGTTGATTTTTGTTTGTGAGTCATGATTTATTTATAATTGTTTTTGGCTTCTAACTAGCTTTAAGTAATTGCGAGTACTCTCAAATTGCATTTGCGTGTTTATTTGACCTGATGATATAATTTGTAATGTTCTGTTGTTATGTATTGGTTACTTACTTACTGCTTCATCTCGTCTTTTATATATAATAAAATATCACCTTTATTAGTGTCAGATATGACTTTAATTTGTCTGTTTTCGTATTATATGAGCAACACAGATTGAATGTGAATGTTGGGACCTATCAAATCGTTTAAACCCCCTGTAGTTACTTGCACTTGTCATAAGATAGGAACATAATGTTCAGTTATAAGAGAGAAGACGTTATTAAAATCAAAATATATTTTATTGGCGAAGTCGGTTACCAACCCACAAACAAAGGTACGGCTCTTTGGGCAACCGTAAATTAGATGCAAATAAAATAGATAAATAAAATTCAAAATTCAAATAAAAACTAAAATGAAATAAAATTTTGAAATAATGGGGTGCTGACTTGAACCCTGGCAACAGATGTCCAAAATCAATATGAGAAACTACGTTTGAGGTGGAAATGAAGATTAAATGGATTAATGTTCTAAATTAAATAATAATACAGTGATAAATCAAGTTCATCGGTACTGGTGCAGCCTATAAAGTCCGCCACTAAACAAGTTCAAAAACATTCATTTCATAAAGAATGTTTTTGAACTTGTTACCGCCAACCAGTACTATACATTGAGAGTCGATATAACAGATAGCTCTGATTGTAATATTGTGTAATAACAAGAATATGACCGCAGTAACTACTAGCTAACAGATAAGTTGAGGTAAGTTTGACTCATCAGATCGACACAAAACACAATACACAACTATATATATAACGAATAGACTAAAGACATCAAGTACCCACCTAAGAGTACTCGCAGTTACTGAAAGCTTGTTCAAAGCCAATTGAAACTAGTAAACTTGTTTCCCAGACAAAAACATTTTAAACTGAGGTGCAGTTAAGACCCCACAAAATTTGACTCTAAAAATAGCCGATGAAATATTTGCCGTCTTATGGCGCTCGTCAATACGGCATTAAAACTGGTATCGTGTAACATTTTGTTGTGTTTGTTTAATTTTGTTTTTGTTTTTTTGTTTTTTTAGTTTTGTTTTTGTTTTTTGTTTTGTTTTGTTTTTGTTTTATTGCATATCATGCGTATGGCGTTCGACAACAATTATTATCCCAAATCATTTATGACTGCTTCAATTAACGAATATTCTCTAATATACGTATATACATAAAATTCCATGTATAACTGTTCACAGTATTTAACCCAATTGCGTTGTTTCTCTTTCAGATAACAAAATCGTACTAATTAGCAGTTTTATAGTCTGAGATATACGCTACTATTAAATCTAAAAGTTAAAAACACAAAAGCAATAAAATTAATTCATCGCCTAACTTATTTGAACTTTTCTTCACCTCTGTAATGATATAAATAAGATTTAAGAAAACCATTAACCCAGACAATAACTCGCTTAAGATGTAAATTTATATCAGCAATTTTCAGACGATAATTTTATCAAAGATCTACACATCTGGTAATAAAGTTTGTAAACGTAACTTGCAGAAGTGTATACTATTTCTTCTCTATTCGTTATTAATGGTAATTAAAAGATTATAATTGCCAGTGAGACAACTATCCACTAAAGTACAAATGAAGTAAATGTAAGCAAATATATGCAACCGTACGGCTTTCAACAATGAGAAAAACCCATACCGTATAGTCCGCTATTAGAGGCCCCGACATGAAAAATATAAAACAATTCAATTGAGAAAACTAACGGCCTAATTTATAACAAAACAGTTTACGAAAAACAAATATGACAGACATAAACCAACGATGCCTTTTTCCAAGTATAGTAGTAAAACTATCTTGCCTTGCTGATCAATTTTCTAAAATTTGGGACTAATGGAAACATTGTTATCTGTAAAACTAATATCATTTGAATGCGCAAGTGGATTGATAGCTACTAGTTCCACTCATATGAAAAATCCAATAAAGCTAGTTTAAACAAATCCCGAAAAATAAAGATTCGTTACTTGAACGGCAAACAGATGGCAATAATATTTTCAGTTTATGTAAATATTTGATAGTTATAGCAATCTTGAAAATCAAAATTTGATTATCTGGTCCATTACATGTAGCATTTTATTTTTCTGGGCACGATTAAAACGTGCGCAAAAAAACTGTGTGAGTAATGACGGTTTATCCTAGTGCAAGACCTTAGTTTGATCACATTATTTATACATAATACAGACAGGGTATGAATGATTTGTTGTGATCATGGAACATGAATAATAGCCATAGATCTAAATCAACTGGTCCACCAATTACAAGACTGTGAAATTGCCTTCTTTAACCGAAACAGCTCGTTTCCAACTTATGACCTGAACCCTGCTAGCTCCAAGTCTTATTTGCTCATATACTGGATGAGCTCTCTTGCCTACTTCAAATTGGTTGTTAAATAAATATCTAACATAAAAATGCATCAGTTTACTTACTGATATCATCGATATTTACCGTTGATGAATTTTTATATAGCTGCGAGATACCATTTATTTTTTTTATATTATATATATAGTATCGAATTCATAACAGTGTGGCTATGGGCATTGATTGGCGCACTTTAATATCCCATTGACTGGGACAGATTAGGTGAACGTTCGTCTATAACGCCCATTTGCTAACATGCAGTTATATCTATGATAAGAATGAAAATTGAATTGTCATTGAGACAAAAACCCAACCAAAGAGAAAAAAAAAGAAAAAAAGTGCCCAAGGCAACATGTAGATCTTTCGTATCAAGGGAATTGCTATAAATATATTTATTTCAGGTTAATAGTATTAGGCCATACTCAAGTTATAAAATAGATCTTGTCGTCAACTAAATAAATATCAAAATGTGTGCAATGCAATTTGGATAACCGAAAAAACAATCGGTTATAAAGACATTTAACTTCAAAATATGAATGAATATTATTTGAAAATAAATATTATAATATATATCAGAGACATATTGTATTATATGTCTCTGTATATATATGCAACGCAATTTGGTTGACCTAAAAATAATCGATTATAAAGACATCACTGTAGCTGCCATATCAAAAAAATTATCAACTTATTTCTTTTAACGGAGGCTCAACTTTGAAATATATTTACGATTTACTGCTGTCCTAAACACGCCAAAGAACAATAAATGGTACCATAAATTATTTAATTGCATTTGATGGTGTTAATGTCTCACAAGGCAACCCCATTATTAAATAATAGTTAACATACCTGATAATGGAACAATACCATTTTAATCTGCATTACGAAATGTAAAATGAATAGAAATACCTGGAATCTAGTTTTCAATTATAATACCTCGATAAAAAGATACAAAAATATTAATATAACTGGAATTAAAAAACTATGTGAATCAAACATTTATTATACAATCCAGCATAAATTAAAATAAATTCGCTCGTATTGTAATAACTTTAGTCAAAGATTTGTATGTAGTAGAGAATTGATAAGAAGTAGTGGATTCGTAAACGATAATCAACGAGCGACTTTAGTCGCGAGTTGATTATCGTTTTCGAATCCACTACTTCTTATCAATTCTCTAGCTTAACCCATTTCTAGTAAAAAGACTATCTGTTTCATGATCTGACAATGAATCAACGGAATTTCATGAAAATAATTTCGTATTTTGCCTTTTTTATTCTCTAATAGCTGCAAATGACTAGATCCACACGGTTCACATTTATATTTAACTTAATATAAGTTCAATTTAACTTAAATGTGTTGTTATCTCCCCTTTTTATTACCAGATTTTATATTTGTAAATAATTATTTCATTCAATTTTAGATCATTACAAATAATTTATATTGATTAGATTTTATTATTGATAATTCATTCAAAAAGACATATAATTAATATATGGAATTTTTTTAATCTTTTTTGGAAAGTTAAAAAAATCTAATTACCAACATTTAGAAACCTTCAATATATACATATATAGTATTTAGCAACCTAATATACAAGTCAGTGTCGTTTATACCTCCTATTTGCTTGACAACACACATACAAAATGACTAAAAACATTTTATATGTAAATGAAGTGTAAATTTCACACTAACACCACTTCAATAGATACCAGTTGATGACAATAGATACAATGATTGGTCTTAATTGAAAAATGATATATAAAGTTTGTGTAAAACGGTTCCCTTTCATTATGTTTTGATTATTTGAACGTTATTACATTTGGCACCCATCGTCAATCAGTTCATGAACTAGTATTATTTGTGGTACGCATTCTGAAACCCAAGCATAGTTGGTTTTGCTACAAATGTACATTATCAAAATATGTCAATTTTGCATGTATCATGTAAGCTGTTCATAGTTGTGATCGTCTAGTCGTTGGTACCGAAAGAAATAACTGTGATATTAACAGTGCCAAGTTCAAGCCTAGTAACCGGAATGATTTTTTTTGTAATGTTTTTCTCTACCAAAATATTGTTTTTAATCTTCGAGGTATCTATATTTCATTTTTACTATAAAGTTGACGATTTGGATCTGGTTTTACCGTCAAAGAAGTATTTTTACAGTCGTAGATTATCACACTTTATTCACATAAGAGTCAGTTAAATGTTGATGTATATTTGGACCATTTATAATCAAACAAAGATGATCATAGTATGATATAATCCTAAAACCAAAAGTAAGCATTTTCTATGATGAAAAGGGAAAGGCCTTGTACGTTTAAGGTGATAAGTGTAATGTGTACATGGATGTTTATTTTTTCAAGTAATTGTACTAATAAGTAATATTTACAACTCCTTGATTTTATTATGTTTATATATTTTATTAGATAACAAAAAGACAGAAATATAGTTTATTGACATGCATTGACAGATATACGCTATAAGAGTGATATTTAAATATTAATTTATATCAGCACTCGTGGTCTAGTGGTATCATGCATAGACTACAGAATTTACTGTCGAAAATACGCGCGAGTTCGAACCTTTCATTAGTCACTCGTTTTTGAGAGGATAACATATCGTAAGTTAAAAGTTTAAAGTTATGACATAAGTTATCTTAAGTTAACATGATGGTCAGTGGATTCTTGAAAAATAATCCACTGTTAGAACAATAGACTGACGTCAGAGAAATGGGTTAAACTATATATAAATAATTGCTTTAGTAAATTGTCCACTAATGTGACCGATTTTAAATTAATTAATCAATAATATGTTAAAATTGAAAAATTAATAAGATAAGTATTTACATTAATTATGCGTACAATAAACTCAACAATCTGACCTTAGATAAATTCAGTTACGTCCTAGCAGACCGTGCATTCAAAATATTGTGAGGAGTGCTTTTGCTGTTAAAATTGATATGCCGTGTAATCGAATTAAGACATGCGCGTTACATTGTTGACCTGTGCATGAACTGTGGCAAGTCTTGCCTTCCTCTGATAACGCAATTTAACGGTCAAGCCCTTTAAATCCAATTATTGTCGTTTGTTGATGTGGTTCATAAGTGTTTCCCGTTTCTATAATGATTAGATTAATGGTTTTCCCGTTCGAAAGGTTTAGAACTAGTAATTTTGGGGTCCTTCAAAGCTTGCTGTTCATTGTGAGCCAAAACTCTGTGTTGAAGACCGTACTTTGATTTATAATGGTTTACTTTTGCAAATTGTGACTTTGATGGAGAGTTGTCTCATTGGCACTCACATTACATCGTATATCTAAGAACACATTATGCAGCCGAAACAATAACAGAAAGATGAAAATTAAACTCATGTCTTTTGGATGTTAACAATACAAAGACACGGTAGAAATAAAAATTCACAATCGGTATAATTCATATTCGGGAATAGGTTACGTTCGATAAGTAGCAGATAGACGACAAAGATGTTAAACAACCATCTAATACGTGGTAAAATTATCAAAGCGTGAGGAGCTACATGTATCTCTTGTATATGAAGTCGGTTTAATGTGAATATATACCTGAGGATAACGTATCAATTGAGATATGTGAACCCGATAAGTGGAACAAAGAGTATGTTACTGCTGAAACAGGGGAAATTGATAATTGGGAATCGAAATCATCCCGTTTGTCATATATTTTAGTGTGAAGTCGTCCATCTTTGTCAATATTAGAACAGAGCAATGTATAAAGCAGTCCTTCTTGTATCCTTAATTTCAAGTTCACTGGGATATATGAGATGCAAGGACTGACTGAACTATGGGTTATTAAGTCAAAGGGTATCATCAAAATACTAGTATCTGAAAGTAAAGTCAACGAATTTTGCAAGGTGTTTTTTCTTTATGTATTTAGAAGTTTCTGAATAAAGTCTGCTTCATACGAGTACAAAAACAAGTCGGCCAGAAGGGGTGCACAAATAGTATCTACCATTTTCTACAGTTGAAAATGCCTGTACCAAGTCAGGAATATGACAGTTCTTGTCCATTCGTTTTTGATGTGTTTTGTCATTTGATTTTGCCATGTGATTATGGACTTTCCGATTGGATTTTCCTCTGAGTGTAATATTTTTGTTAAGTACTCATTGGAATACCGACTTTCTGTTAAAATTAAATCCTCCAACCTCAAGAAATCCACTTGTCGATTATAAAACCCAGAGTTTTGATAATAGCATTGTCACTGTATGTTCTGATAATAGTTTAGAGCGTAGAAAAAATCATAGGTCTTAATTTTTTACAAAATTGCTGAGATTGGAATCTAAGATTTAGCTATAGGTCTTTAGAATTTTTTTAAAGTTGTTTTTAGACCAAAACCTACAACATTTCTTTACTGATCCTCACTGATTGGTTGGTTTGGGTTGCTCAGCTTTTGGTGTTTTATGTTGTATTTTGTGTATTATTGTGTGTCTGTTCGTTTTTTTCTTTTTCATCATGGCGTTATATGTCGATTTGTATATTCCGCTTATGAGTTTGAATGTCTTGTTGGTGTCTTTCTCTTCTCTTTGACAAACATAAAATGTCAATTTCAATTTCTGACGAGATTGAATATGGTAACTGTTTGAATCTTGAAGTGGGTCGTACTTTGAATATTTTATATAGAAAATGAAATGCTGGATTTAATCAGGATCAAGATATAAATGTATGTACAAATACCGGTTAAGCGTTATACAAATTTTTTTTTTAAATATTTCCATGCGTGCATTTTGATGTATACGTACGACAAATCTAACAACTAAAATTTAATTACCCCAATAAAGTATCCATTTAATACTATTCAACACAGACTGAGTCTGATATAAATATATTGATACCGATGTCAAGGCCGAAGCACTTTCTAGTGGAATTAGCTCATGGGTTATGGTGTTGGAGAAACACAATTGATTATATTGTGGAGCATGTTCGCCACTTGTTACGAGTTGGATTACCGATCGTGTATAAATATATTGTTTTATATTTGCATTGGTATTTGAGGATACCTATATATGCAAGTGTGGCGTGGTCATTTACATTAAAGATTTGATGGTCAGTTCTTAATCAGTTTAATGATCTTTCATCTGGTTATATTTAATGTGACACTTTATACGATACGTTAGTTGCACAGTTGAACTGTAATAGTATATCCAAATAATCGAAGACCATTAATCAATGCCTTACATAAATTAAGAACATGTTTATAGCTGAATCTTGTGAGAAACTTTATGTATTGGTCAGAGATGAGAGTTGTAGCTTGAAGTACCAAGTTGTATGTACGAACGTTAATTGGAAATTATGATTAAGAATATTTATTATACATGTACTGTTATATGAAGATTATATATATATGATTAAACATGTGAACATTAAATGGACTTCGTTATATAGACAGTACTAAGTGAGCTTACGGAGAAACTTTACAAAAGCTAATTCCCTATGTTAACGGGCAACATGGATTACGATCCCGGATACGTAGATCCGAAATAATGACATAGTTCATAAGACACACACAAGAAAGCCCCGTTATATCTGGTGGAGGTACTCGTGGTCAATATGTCAGTAACCGGAGTTATGATGTGTCTGAAATCTGGACGAATTACAAAGTTATCATGTGTTATGACGTGTGCTGAAAACAGAAGCAATTTGGGCTTCCGTTCAAGAGAAACTATAGGATAACTGAAGTGAAAAATGTATGCCACGGAGAGTTGAGTTAGGATGACTTTGTATACATATTAATGTAAATGACCACGCCACACAAGCACGATTTAGAATTAGGAACTATAAATTTGTGATCTATTTTCACTTTAGTTCAACGACGTATTAATTCAAAGTGTCACGACGTAGAAAAGGTGGAAAACTAAATACAACGTCTAGGTCATCCCAAGCGGGCAAGGTTGTTTCATTGCTTTAAATTCATAACAATATGTCTATGTTTCCCCTGACAAACAAGCAAACAGTAACTTATATGCACAAAAACACTAAATAGTTTGACCGCTATGGAAAATAAGTGATAGTGAAGTACAAATGTAGTAAGCATCAATCATTTCTAGGAGGCATACATCTTTCCGTTAGAATTATAAATAGTTTATAATTTTTAGTTGGAACTGTTTAAACACCATGAAGCTTAAATCCCTTTCGTTAATTAATTATAAAAAAGTCGCCACTGTTTAATTGAATATACTTTAAGTTATGTTTGCCCTTACTATTTCATTGTATAATTTTAGGTATATGTTCTTTAACGTTAATCAAACATATGAATTTGTTTTCATTTTAATATCGATGTATACTTATATTTCAGGAGTACATTTATGCAGTTTTCGTGTGTGTTTGACATGGCGAATTTCTGTTAAAAAACTAACCCTTGTTTGTAAAGTTGATGGTGTGCATTTGTCGGTTTTCATTGATGATCCATTAGGTCATAGACGTGCTGACTGCTTTCTTTATAAAGATGAAGCTTTGTGTGATGCGTATTACAAGAATGAGAGTATAACACACAATCCAAGGACACATGAGATAGTGTATACATGGCATGGACAAATTGACAATAAGCTAAACGGAAATTGGACCTGCAAACACGGATCAAGTCGTGATGTTGCTACAGTTGAGGTTACTGTGCTAGAAATTGGTAAATATACTTATAACAGTTTTTAAAGTTGAAGAAAGCATGCTCTGATGTTCGCACTTGGAAACCTCTACTTTTATCTATGTAGTGCCAATTCAAATTTTACCCACTGACCGCTTCTTTTCTTACATAACTTTATTACATATAATCAAAAATCCTTTATATTTTTCTATAGCTTTGGAAAGAAAAGGGTGTAAATTTAAATATATGAAACATCTAAAGTAAATCATTTCCCGACAAATGATCAATGACCTATATCTGGAAAACAAACACACAGATCCTTCATTTTTGTTCTGTCATTTTTAGTTCCTTTATTCCTATATTATCAAATCATTACAGTTTTTTAAAAAGCTTGTTAATTTGAAGCAGAGTAGCTGACATCCTTAAGTGACAGTTTAAATATTTGAAATCTTATATCTTAGTTGATATTTTATTATTTAAAGTACACTTTGAAGCTTCAAATTATTCTGAAAAATATTTTATTTCACTATCATATAGGATATAGTCTATCAAAGCAAAATGGGGTGTTAAGTTTGTACGCCTATTTTTTCTAGAAAGAGTCGGTTGCTAGATGATAGTTCGTTCTATTGTACTGTTCATACTACATAGTAAGCAATTAAAGATATCAACATGACAAATACAAAACACTTAAGAAGAGAAATCGATCAGTCTGAAAAATATAAAAAATAATAAATGAAAGACATATATGATAAGCACAACTACTGTAGAATTACAAGCTTTCGGCTTTGAATATGCATTAAGCAATATGGTAGGGTTTAGCATTTTTGCTTGTGCACAATCATCCCCCTAAGTTAGGACAGTAGTGTCCAAACTATGACATTTGTTAAATATTCCTCCCTCCCTCATTAGACTTTTTGTCAAAGTGGGAACATATTACGCTATAACGTTAACTCACAATTTATATGACTCATATTAAGTATCATCATTAAAGCGAAACTAGGGAAAATATTTGTTATTTTTTGTCTATTGTCTTTATTCATTAATTACAGATCAATATGTATATGTATTATTATATATATGTACAGGGTACATATTGTTGTAAATTTCGTTCTCAGAAAATAACTATACGAAAGTTAGACTTTTTTAATACAAGTTGGACTTTCGATTTTTATAAAAAGCTAGAATATTATTTCCACTGGATTATATTATGACAATGTTTGTAACAAAGTATCTGGTGGAACATCTCTTCGGCGGAACAAATATCATTTAATATACATCTAAATTAAATAACGTTCCCGCGTATTTGCATTAACATTGGGTATAGCTGGTTTTTGTTCCACGTATAAATCATAGTATAGGTCTATCTTGTTAGGAATATGACAGTTTTTGTCCATTCGTTTTTGATGCGTTTTGTTATTTGATTTTGCCATGTGATTATGGACTTTCCCAATTGATCTTCCTCTAAGCTCAGTATTTTTGTGATTTTACTTTTTTTTTGTATGTATCAATTGATATAAGTTTAATTTGATTTTAGGTGATTTAATGCGTAACAATTGTACAGCAACACGAAGTGAGAGTGTCCCTTATGCACTTGGTACGTTAGATTAGAATATAGTATTATGGTTTGTTCTCTGTTTGCATTACAAGTTTTATTACAGTTATAATCAACAGTTCAATGGGATATAAAAAAAGGGGGGTTATATGGATAAAATAAAGCATGATTTATAACAACGTATATGGTTGTTCATTTCCCGTATTCATAATCAACTGTTTAATTAATTACCATCACTAGAGTTTCTCAGTAGTAATTGTAGCAAATGTAGCATGAATGAAATTATAGATCAACGCTTCGTACGGGTTATGTAAAAGGTTAAAGAGATTTGTAAAGCAAACATTGACAAATGAAAAGGTTTTTAATGACTTTATCTGGCAAATTGATGGCAACATGCATCTTTCGAGTCTGAAGAAACCGGAAACGCGGATGTATCAATGTGATTGTAATATACGAAATGAATTCGGAATTACGATACGATATTTCTTTACAGGAAATATTTAAGTTTTTACTTTTAAACTTTTAAAGTAATTCTAAATTGTCGTTACAGCAGTACTCGAGTTATTTGCGATGAAATAATATTTACTGTTTTGCGTCTTATTTTGTACTTATTAAAAAAGGGGGATGCTGATTGCGTAAGTCAAAATAAAGCACGTGTTCGACTTGTTAGACTATTTTCTTTGTAACTGGATTATTATTTTATTTATTTAACCTAAATTATCATAACCATTTGCTGAAACTTAGTTGATTAATTCGAAAAATGGATTGTCTATCCTCAGATAGTATTCTCCTGTCTGGTTTGTTGTTCTACCTGTGCAAGCTCAGGTACAAGTGATTAGCGAGATTAACCCGGATATCCCTCAGGCGTTGGAACTGTATTGGATTATAACATAAAAAGTCTAAGGATTATGCAATTACATACATTTGATTATAATTGATAAAAAAAAATGGCGTCGGACTACAAAAAAACGATGAAGTTTTGAACGATGGCGGAAGACAACAATGGCGCCTGTCATTTGACGATGGCGCAAGACATTTGAACGCGGAGCGCCATCGTTAAACAGGCCATGGAGATCCCTGCATAATGCCCCTCTACTATCGTAGGTGGGGCATAAAAAATAAGATAGTTCTAAATGCATGTTCCAAAAAAAATGGAATTTAGTACAAAGGATAATCATAAGATATACTGGAATTGTCCTGGATCTCATTTCTGTGATGGGTATATGTTAATGGAATCCTTCTTCGAATACGGGACCAACATATTAGTAGTGGTAGACCCCAATGTCCAATGATCTTCAATTTCTACCGAAAATTTGCTGTCAAAAAAATGCTAACATTCACATTTTCAATAACAGTTAATAGCAAATACATTATCACAATAACAGATAACAAAAAAACTAAAAGCCCAATAACAGTTAACAAAGAATAAGACAATAACAGCTAACAGCAAATATATTTTCAGAATAACAGATAACAAAGAACTAAATTGCCCCATAACAGCACAACAGTTAAACCCCTTGCCCCCCCCCCCCCCCCTCCCCCAGTAAAAAGAAAAGTGAAAAGCCACACTTGACCTAACGAAACACACAAAAATGTCCTTAGAAGTTATCAAGTTATGTCATGCTTCATTGCTTGATCATGCAGTCCTGGACATTGACAATGATATTTCTATGTCATGTTGGTACTTCTTTACAATGTATGAGTTGTGCACAGTCTTATTGTCTGACTAGCTTGTCTTCGTTGGGATGTCTTTGATTATGATACAGTCCTGATAAATTATAAAAACTACAACAACAGGAATTCTCGAGCTTCTTCACTGGTATCGGACTTGGTAGCATGGTAGACACATGACATGCCACTGGCACTGGAAAGGTTGTGAAAGGACTTGCCTTTGTCTAAAAAAGTTCTAAAATATTTCCCCATCATGCACAGTATCTTCGTAAAGGAGATATGGATTCCCGTTACAGTTAAAACGGAATAAAACTGTGTAATATCAAATGAAACACAGCAGATGCAAAATCTTTGCAAACAGGTAATTGTAAACATTGCAGTTCAGGGGTGAATTAAGAAAATATAGTCTTTATACTATTTATTCCTTTTTATTAAATATGAACCACTCTGTATTTTCATAAACAGATAGAAAATGGTACAGGTATGTTTAATTCTATTAAAATAACTACTTTGGATGTTTTTCAGTCACATGGCAACTGTTGTTAAGTAAGAGAAAGTAATGTTCCTTAAAAGGAGTTATCTCCCTTAGACCATTTGGAATAAAAAAGAAATCAAATTTACTCAAAATCAGGACTAGGCTACATATTTTATTTTTTTATATTTTTGAAAGAAAATTATTCTCTTTAGTTTGCATATAACCATTTTCCCTAAAACATCCGGTCTTAGGAGAAAATAGTGAAATTCTTATACTGCAATAAGTGGGGAAAGTTCATATTTTCCCAATATTCAATAAAGCACCAAGAAAAATATACTGTGTTCAATGGTTTAATATTACAAATTTATTTCTTACTTCACAAGATCTTTCAAAACAAAAAGTCTTGTTGATTTTTGTGATACAGTGTGTATCACTATTTCATCATTTTGCATGATTCTTAGCCAGACTGCTACTTAAATCAGCAAGCATAAGGTTGTATTTTTTAAATGAAATATATTCTATACATAAGGAATGTTTTACAAAAGAATAAAAAGCCCTGTGTGGATATAAGGTATCATAAGCAACAAAACAGTCTACAGTGCAGAATGAAGGACAAGAGGAGGGACTACAAATTGAACATGCAAACTCACAAATCAAAGAAATACTAACAACATCATGCCAAGACACGAAAAAAAAAAACGGAAAGACGAACAAATCCGCTGTTCAATCGTCATTGTAGTGTTTACCTGCAAATAGTTCACGCTCAAAATTTTCAATGCAAATGTATGAGTGAAATCATATGTATTTTCAATCCGTAACATCAATTTCTACTTTTCTTGATTTGTGAAATGTAATTTCTTAGTGTGTAAATAAAATTTCTCAATTTGTTAACAATTTTGTCTCGTTCGTTACATGAAATGTAAAATGTCATGTACGATCCAAGAAAATATGTTAACAAATTAATAAATTGCATTTACCTTTATAAAATTTACATTTCACATATCAAGACATTTGTTACTGGTGTTGATCAAGGTTATTACACACAGACAAAGAATATCACGATAGTATGTATGCGTCTTCTTTGGTTTATATTCAAAAGAAGAATAAGAAATTCATAAAGTGGACGGTAAAATACATGTTGCAAATGAATAAATAACAAGTTACAAAAAAAAAAATTGTATGTTACAAAGTAGTAAAATGTATTTTTACAAATAATTTTAAAAAAATATATGTAAGGCGAATACTCCCTTTCGTAGATATAAACAGTACGCCTTATTTGTAAGAAAGCATGTGAAAAGGCTGAAATAAATGTATAAGCATCAATATTATGGTGTATTTCTTAACTGTGTATTGCTATATCTTATGCATACACAATAATGTATACAAGTTAATAGAAATGAAAGCCGATCAAAAAAATATGAAGTATATAAATGACAAAAAATTAAGAAAAAACACAGAATACATGTATCAGAGTAAGTTGGAATTGTTTAAGTACCAAGCAATGTGTTTATTGGTTGGATTTATATTTCTTGGTTGGTTTTGGACATGTACGAGTATCGTAATTGTATATTGGCTATCAAACCAATATGATAGTAACCTTCAGTATTTAAAGCAGTGCGAGTTTTCAAAAAAGTATGAGTGGTTTTTAATGAAGATTCAAGACCGGATAAGCGATTGTTCATTTTTTATTTACCGACATTGTTCCTGCACATTCACACAAATGTGTTATGTTGTAATTTTAATCCCATCGATATTAGTTACGCAACAAATCGATTATGTCCAGTTTTTAGTCTTGAAGTTGCAAGACATTATCTTTATCAATTTCTTTAAGCTTCAAAGATTCGCATTTGCTTATATCGCTGCCTATGATCAGATCATGACCAAAATATGTCTAAAGAAAACCTCTTTTGTGTATTTAATTTGCTATAGCCTTAGATCCCGATCCTCTTTTCTTTCAATTTATCGTCGTCTTCACGTGAGTAAGTAGCAAGATTTCCAAACTAATAATGCAATATCTCAGTACAATGTAGATTCATCACACTAAGGATGTTTCTGTTTTTAATTCGGATATGTGCAGATGGGTGCAGTCTTAACATGAACGGCTAGTTAACTTTATGACCGGTGAAAATGAACTTTGGACCGGATTAATCGGGTCCTTTGAGAGAATGCATGTTAAATTCAAAACCTAAACTGGTCATATGACTGTTTTTATAACTGTCCCAATAGTTTACTTTATAACAGGTTCAATGTTGAAGTTAATTCAAGACGATGTTAACGTAATCACAACCAGTCCTAAACACAATTTAACTTGTGACTTAATCTGCTATTCAAAGCAGTCATTGATGTAAACTACCCTGTTTGAATAAGACCTGTTTTAATTAAAGTTAATTTGGGTCTGAAAAGCCTTGAAAATTATGAAAATTCTTATTTTCAATATGTGTATAGGCGATTGACACCTCCAAAGCTTGCAAGGGCAGATAGTAGTTTCATAAGTATGTTATTGCTATAAAATATGGAAACATGTACTTCGATGTATTCAATTTTACCGATAAAATTTAAGGATTTTTTTTGTCACTTTCAAAAACATTACATAGGACAAAGATATGTCATAAGAACTTCTAAAGACATGTCAGATGCTTTAGAAAACCAGGACCGAGCTGAATAATAAGATACTATTAAAGTTTGTAAATAAGATGAGGTTTGACGAAAATAAAGTTTCCTGAACTTTACTGAAATGTTGAATTTAAACATAACACATTCGTATAGATCATTATAAAACAATTTATTTTTGTGGTGTTTTTTTTTTTTTCTTCAATCTAACATTTGAGAATACATCAACCGTTTTCAGCAAATAAAGTAAAAAAAAAACGTGGACCAATTCTTCTTATCTCTCTTTTCCTAAATTTAGAAAGAAAAAAACTTGTTCGTTTGTAGTTTAGATTGCCTCCGCTTGAATTCGATTATAGTATACTTTTTCGTAAATGGCAAAATACCAGTAAACTTCTTTCATAAACAGAAATGGAGAAAAATATGTAATCTATTGCACAACTGGGAGACTGATAAAATTATAAGTAATCCGTTTTGTCTTAATGCAAATTTAAACACATATCAAACCGCCTTATATGTAGTATGTATTTTTATACATTTCTGTATTCGCGGCCTTTGGAAGCTGACTATGCAGTATCACTTTTTCTAATAGTTGACGGTCGTAGATCGTCGTACGGTGACCTATAATTGTTCACTTATATATCTTTAGTTCTGTTAGAGGGTCGTCTCATTTGCAATCATACAACATCTTCCTTCTTCATTTAAAATTGATAATGGAAACAGGGAATGTGTCAAAGATACAACAACCCAACCACAAAGCAGAAAAGAACCAAAAGGTCATAAATGGGGTCTTCAACATAGCGTGAAAATACCGCAACCGGAGTCAATCTTTTGCTGACCCGTAAACAATAATGTGTTCTTGTTCAAAAAAATTAAGTCAATTTGATATATACAGAATATCTCAATTAAAACTTTTTCTTCTTAACAGATTTGGGTTGTACAAAGTCAGCGTTACTGTGGACAATAATAAGTTATTTTGTGTCCGTGATGATATGTATGGTTCTTATATCAACCAGGTCATCGTGTTGTAGTTGTGAATCTATAAATGGTAAAATCTATATCTTGAATCATAAATTAAAAAAAAGTGTGTCAGTGCGTAAACAAATCCCAATAGTGTCCTTTTAAATATTTAAAAAAAAACATGTGCCGTCCTCATGGATGTAAATATATTTATTAAAAATAGCCTGTTTACCCATCCTATTTTAAATAATTCTTTGTCAAGCAAAAAATCTTCATTGAAAAAAACATACATTTACAAATAATTCCAAGTATAGCACGATAGCTTCTCATACGGAACAATAAGAGACAAAACATAAGTTTCCAATGATACATACATACACGAAGATCGTTTGTGTTCTTTGTCTTTTTGACAATGGAATTGCCTGTTGAATAAGACATATGATTTTAAATATTCCATTAGAATCACATTTCTATTCTCTTTTTTTAAGGATATCAACTTAGTACTTTTCTCGGTATTTTTGTTATTTTACTTTTGAGTAAACTTCAGCTGATGGTATGTTATCTTAAGTATTGTTCCTTATCTGCATGAGAGGTGATACGACACCATGGGAAAATCGAAAATGACAAGTCGATCAAAAATAGGAGACATCCCTGTCAAAAGGCGAAAACAGCCCCACAAAACAAAACTGACGATTTAGATACACAAACCTAGCAAATCCGTCTCCGCTATTGCCGCATTTAGTTTCACCATGTGTGAGAAGACGTTATGAATCTTACTTTCGTCAAGCGTAAAATTGTTTAACATAACGGAAAGATATCAGTTATAGACATTTTATCATATTATCATGTTTTCTACACATAGATGCTCGATAATTTGTGAAACTATTACTCTCACTCACCAAAAATATTCACATTGTGACTCGCAGCTGATATTGAACGTTTTAACAGATAGAAAACATGATACATTATGACATATTTTCTTATGGTGACCAGTTGTGTCGCTGTAATACCTTTTTTTTTTGTATCTTTACAGATAAAATGAATTCAATAATTAAGCGGTTCAAAAGACTTTGCAGTTCCATAAGAGATGTTCAAAATGATCTAAAGTTCATATCGGGTTCGTATTTTAGGTACAAATTAATGGCTGATTTGCTTTTTGTGTTGAATATACTATTTGCAGGTTATAATGGCTAGTTTGCCTTAGTTGGGCTTCCGTCGGTCATTGTTTAAGCTTCCTGTGTCACTGTCGAAAGCCCATATATTCGTAATATTATCCTAAAATATGTCTTAATCCTGTAAGACAGCTTTGTAAAAATGGGGATTTGCCTATCAGTTTACAAAGTATAATCAATACAAAAAGTACTTGACAAGATCTATACGACTGTCAGTTAACTCTCCATAGAGTTATTATCTTTTCAGTGTAAAAAAATGGTTTGAATGTTGAAGATGCAGGTGATCGACACATTCTCTTTCAAATAATTTAATTAGTTTTATTTCGTGATAACGGTTTAAAATCGTAAGACATGTAGGAAGTACTTCCTTAGCTCAACCGCTTACGGCTGACTAAGTATCTACAACGTGCACTAAGGGAAGCAATCCAGTCACACGTAATTACTTTTCTTTACAATTTAGAATTGTTTTGTTTAAAAAAAATGACAATTAAACTTTCATCAAAAGGAACCCTCATAATTTCTCTTAATTGTTATTGCAATCTTTTAGTTTAATACAAAAGTGGGGTTGATCTATAAAAAAACATAGTAAAGCATTACATAAGTAAAACGGTAAACATCGCAGAAACTAAAACCTCTGGAGGTCTAAGTACTATCTTCAGCAGTAGATATTTGTCGGTACAATATGTCAGTCTTGAAAAAGTTCAATGTCTTAAGGTGGTACCTAACACTACAGGGAGATAACTCTGTAAAGTCAGCCACACGTTTTAATTATGTTGTGTTTTTAAAGGAATATTAAGCTTCTCAATGATCAAAATTGGTGTTTGTCAAATTGCTATATAACCAGTGTAATTTTTCTGACAAAACGGTTGGTTCAAAATTTTAATTTTTTTTATATTTTTGTTAAAGTGTCAAAGTAAATACTTTGGAAAATTTTATGAAAATTAAACGAGCCAAATTAATTTTAGTGAAAGTGTTGGGTACCACCTTAATACGTTGTTAATATTTTACGGAAAATAAGTCTTTTGGAATTGTTTCTCTTGGGTTGTTGATTCATTGCGAGAATAATAACGTCTTCTTTTTTATCATAAGTATCAACATATACATGTATACATACACAAAGATGTTATTTTGTACACGACAATCAAACAACAAGCCAACACATTTGATATACAGGAACCAATTTTTAGTTGTTATAGTAAATGTAAAGATAGAACAGATAACTGAAAGATATAATCTTAATTCTATATAATATATATGTTTTTTACCTAAAATTTGTATCCTTCTTAAAATATATTATTGTGTATTGTCCTGAATCAGTTCGAACACAAATGCAAAAACAGAACGAGGTTAACGTTGTTTAATATTGTAATCATACATATATGATATGCATAATTATCTACAAATACTTGATTGTGGTTTGTCTTATATATTTTCTTTCATTGGTTAGCACTGCAATACATTATGTTACCGGTCATATGGTAATTATCTTTAGTAACGCATTGTCAATTACATGCTTTATTCCTGTATAATACATATTAGTGAAATAATAGGCTTCCACAAAAAGTGAAAGTAAATACTAAAGAGAAGCCAATATTTATCTCACCTGGCCCAAAGGGCCAAGTGAGCTTTTCCCATCACTTGGCGTCCGGCGTCCGTCGTCCGTCGTAAACTTTTACAAAAATCTTCTCCTCTGAAACTACTAGGCCAAATTTAACCAAACATGGCCACAATCATTATTAGGGTATCTAGCTTAAAAAGTGTGTCCGGTGACCCGGCCAACCAACCAAGATGGCCGCCATGGCTAAAAATAGAACATAGGGGTAAAATGCCGTTTTTGGCTTATAACTCAAAAACCATTTAGAGCAAATCTGACAGGGTAAAATGGTTTATCAGGTCAAGATCTATCTGCCCTGAAATTTTAAGATGAATCGGACAACCCGTTGTTGGGTTGCTGCCCCTGAATAGGTAATTTTAAGGAAATTTTGCTGTTTTTGAATATTATCTTGAATATTATTATGGATAGAGATAAACTGTAAACAGCAAAAATGTTCAGCAAAGTAACATTTACAAATACGTTAACAGGACCAAAATGGTCATTTGACCCCTTTAGGAGTTATTGCCCTTTATAGTCAATTTTTAACTATTTTTCGTAAAACTTAATTGACTTTTACAAAAATCTTCTCCTCTGAAACTACTGGGTCAAATTTAACCAAACTTGGCCAAAATCATTATTAGGGTATCTAGTTCAAAATTTGTGTCCGGTGACCCGGCCAACCAACCAAGGTGGCCGCCAAGGGTAAAAATAGAACATAGGGGTAAAATGCAGTTTTTGGCTTATAATTCAAAAACCAAAGCATTTAGAGCAAATCTGACATGGTGTAAAATTATTTATCAGGTCAAGATCTATCTGCCCTGAAATTTTTAGATGAATCGGACAACTCGTTGTTAGGTTGCTGCTCCTAAATTGGTAATTTTAAGGAAATTTTGCTGTTTTTTGTTATTATCTTGAATATTATTATAGATAGAGAAAAACTGTAAACAGCAATAATGTACAACAATTAAAGACCTAAAAATAAGTCAACTTGACCAAAATGGTCAATTGACCCCCTAAGGAGTTATTGTCCTTTATAATCAATTTTTTAACAATTTTCATATAATTTGTACATTTTTAATAACATTTTCCACTGAAGCCAAGTTCATTATAGATAGAGATAATTGTAAGCAGCAAGAATTTCATTAAAATAAGATGTACAAACACATCACCATCACCAAAACACAATTTTGTTATGAATCCGTCTGCTTCCTTTGTTTAATATTCACATAGCCCAAGGTGAGCGACACAGGCTCTTTAGAGGCTCTAGTTAATTATAAAGACTACATACCTTTTGCTCGAGACGAGGAGTATACACTGGTCTGATTCAAACACTTTTAGTCAGACATATATTTGTGAGTCTACACGTCATTTACATCTAGAAAATGTGTTTAGTCATGTAATTAACATTTTGACCAAAAGGGGAAACTTGTTTATTGAAATAGTGTCATCAACATTTGGCGTTAATATTAATTGGTTGTTCCTTTTTTTCTTTAATCAAATGTACATTTTAGTTTTTCTTTCAGACAATATTAAATAGTCATTTTCGCTACATATGATAATGAGACGGTTTGATATGATTGTCAATGAGACAACTCTCAGCAAAAGATCAAAATGACACAAATATTACAAACTATATAAACAATGAGCAAATCCCATACACATAGTCAGCTATGAAATTTCCTTTAATGACAAATGTGAAACAATTCAACCGAGACAACTAACGGTTCAAATTAAAGTATTTACACAATTATGAACAAACAAAAAATATGTTACACGTACATCAGCAAAAGAAACCTTATGTATTCTGAATAACAAACTCCTGTCTATGTATATTTACAAACAACTTTTACATAACACTTGATCGTTTATAAGATAAAGATAATATTTACAACTATTTTTAGTGTACAAGAAGATCTCTTTTATTATATATACTGCTACTTTGTTCTGCCTGGTGGGGTTTTTGAACTTACTGTATACAGAAAGTTGCCAATGTTAGTTATAATACATTTAGATTTTTTTAGAATATAAATTTTAATCGTATATTAGCTGAAGATGAATATATAACGTACATACGCAGTAAAACTGTAAGAAGATTTAAAAAACAAATACACAAAAGAGAAGCCGCCGAAAGTCTGACAACACCAATGAGCATCTAAAAGCCTGCACAACACAAACCAGACAGCTGAGTAACATGTAACCAAATCAAAATGGGGAAATGGGGGGGGGGGTGTAGGGGGTGGGGGTGGGGGCATCCAAAATAGTAGCTTTCCAAGAATGTGTTGCATTCGGCGGAGGTTTTTGTATCCAAATAATTCAATTTACGTCAATTGAAACTTTGATAACTGTATTTTACTTTACGCTCCGACAGCATCAATTGTTGATTTGTTGGTCGCAAATTAAGTTTACTGACGACGCCGCGTTAGCCGTCGGAGCTTAAACATGTTAAAAACAATATTGTTATCTTCTTTCTAATGACACTGACAGAAAACAACGTCAGATAATACATTTAAAATTTGACAAACGTCGTCTCGCTTTCGCGTACATTTTCAAAGCATCAATTGTGAACTGATTACATCAAAATTGGTGACTATATTCAATCAAAATGAAAGTTACAAGCCGTGTTGCATAAGAATAAAAAATTCTTAACATTATAAATTCGGTTAATAAAGGGTATTTACGTCAGTACGGTTAAAACAAAATATATGAACAGACAAAAAACATTTTCAGTGTATCATTCCAGTTCATTACTGTTCATTATCCTTATTTCACAACATCAAATTCAATCGAAATTTCTACAGAAGGAATTATTATGCCATTTATTGTAATTATCATCCGTGTTTCGTTTTGAAGAAGAAAACGTTTTCCTGGACTCTTGTAAGGATAGAGCAACAATTAAAACTATTAACGAAACTGCTTGATTTGAGGAGGTTTGCATTTTAAAAGACTTTTATAAATTAATAGATCATGAATAAAGAACAAAACATAGCAGATAAAAAGCATGGGTCCAAGTGCTTATTATCAGATATAAGCCATTGAAAATTTTGCGGGAAAATGATTATCTCTAGATTTTCATATAATTATAATTGACACTTTTTTCTTTCAAAAAAACAGTGGAGCTTAGTGAGAAAAATTTGTAATGGCACTACACGGATAAAGCCATCGGCCTCCAATTATCTGACAAAAAATAAAAAAATAAGAGGAGCGAACATCATTAGTAAAGATACGAATTTACATTTTCTAAGCTGTGCTATGTAAGAATATAATGACTGATTCAGGATTTTTTTTAGTTAAATTTGTCTGTGTCGGCCTGGGAGTTGTATTTGGAATTATAAGCAGTTTTCTGTTTCTGAACAACAATGGTAAATATTTTAAATTGCAACTTTGTGGTACATGTAAACTATTATTTATTTTGCACAGATAGGGTATGTAATGTCACATTCCTGACGTAAGATTTACCTTGTTCCAAAGGCGGGTGAATGTAAACCCGAGAATGTCGAATTATATGTCCTGTCTGAAAATGAATTCTATGAATTATATTTTATTTCATTTATCTTTAAATACCATCTTGTATGGAGTATAGTTAGTTATTCAATTTTTGTCCAAACTTACTGTATAGTTGCTACTATATGTGTGTGTATATGCTCATAAACGAGCCCTTCGGTTTTAAAAGATGACCTTTTTGAGAACGTCGCATGATAACGTTTCCGTAGATTTATTTTTTCCAGTGAATGCTTAATCTGTTGGTATTTACTGTGAACATTTTGTTTATATATAGATATATGCAGCTGTGTATAATGAAGTGTATAATGTCAAATCATAAAAAATTCATTTATTTATTCTGAAAGAAAACTTGTCAGATTTCTACAGCTTTTTTTTTTGTTTAGCTATAAATGGCCAACAGTTGTCCACGTGGCAACCTTAGATTTAATTCATGCCAAACTATAACATACATGTATGATCCTGCTGAAAATAAAATTGAAAAAAGAAATGTAGAATGCGTCAAAGAGACACCAACCCGACTAAACATCTAAAAAGCACAAAGCCATCAATGGGCCTTCAACACAGCTAGAAAATCCTGCATCCGGAAGCATATGCATGCTTCAGCTGAAAATATTTATTTGATCTATTCACAGGAACGATATATTCTACGGCTATCATGATACGCACAATCTTCGATAACAAGGATGAGGCTAATGGAGTTCAAATTAAAGACCGAACCATATCTTAGGTTCAACATGTCTTTTTTAGGTGGTTTCGGATGTTCAACAATAAAATAAATGTTTAAGACAATATTAGTATTTAGACCGCACGCATACGGTATGGACTGTACGCGTACGGTATGCCTAATTTTAAGATGTCGGTCAAGTTATAAGATACAAATGTATAATAAAGATCACCATAACTGAAATCTCTAATTAATTTTAAAAGTTTGATTGTAAATGAAATAGAAACTTAGAAAATATTTTCACTATCTAGAAAAATCACGTTAATTTAATCTGTTGATCTCCTGTATTGAGCATATCAGTAATACATGAGATTTAATCATGCTCGCTGAAATTGAAGTTATCGGATGCACATATTGTTGGAAGAGTATTTCAGAATATTTAGGAACTTTACTACAAAAAAACTCATAGATACTAGACAAAAACTATAAACAAAATCTGTCTAAAATACAATGGGAAAATACGATCAAATTAATGAGGTACCAATAGATTTGTTAAGCCTCTAACAAAATGAGCTGTTGATATGATCATTCTCGATTATTATGTACGGTTAATGATATATTTCACTTTATTCATCTAATTTTAAAAATATTAATTTGAAAATTCAATAAAAGATTTTGATAAATGTTTGTCAAACATTAACTATATGGTCCAAATACATATAATTTTATGGTCCACTTAATCTTGGAACATATGAGGATACTCAGATGGTCCGACCGTACGTCTACGCGTACAGTCCAAATACTCATATGGTCTTCTGGAACATTATGGATAGCCTTCTTAAAAGATTTTTATCTTTCAGATCTAGAATTTAACAGTCAACAGACTTGTGGTAAGATTTATTTTTTAAAGTGCAATCATGTGCTTTCTGGTATGCTATTAAAAAAAAGCACTCCAGAGTTAGGAAATAAAATTGAACCACAGAGTGTCTTAAACAATATTCCATTAATACTGGCTTTGATTTAAACATCTCTTAAAAAATGAGTCCTCGAATATCAAATTTGCAATAACACATCTCAGTAACTATCCAATCTTTTTATGTATCATTGATCAAAATTACTATTTTAGTGTTTTTGGGAAGGACATTCTCCTAAATTGGATTAAACTGAGGAATACTCGCTATGACCGAAATGACTTTATGAGCAAGCCTATTTGGTTTAATATACTTTTAAAATTAAAAAAAAAAATTGAATGAAAAATAATATGAGGCCGGAATTTTTTTTGTCAATTATTAACTGAATGAGAACAATGAATTTCTCTCTTTTCATCCGGTTAAAGAAACAGATAATATAAAAACAAACATTCTCCAATTCTATGGTATATATCATATGATCCAAGAAGTCGGAAGGAAGATATCAAAAACTGTAAAAATAAAATCAACATTACTTGCGATAAGTTAGACTGTTTGAAAACAGATCAGAAATCATGCCATATTTTTAAAAATTATTTTTGTCTACTAATCATGAAATCATGAAAACTCCATAAAGCCACAAAATAAACGGGAAGAACTTGCATATGGTATCTTTTCTATATGCTTCCTTTCGTGTATACTTTAAGTAATAAACTGATTATTTTTCAATACAAAATTCTGCACTTAATTTTAAGTACAAATGATCTGCTATATGAGAGTAAACTTAAAGAAACACACCTATGTAGTTTTTGCAATGAAACAAAAGGGCCAATAGAACATATATTTTGGGAACAAATATTTGATATGTAACACTCCTGCAATAGGTGAACAAATAGAAAAAAATGGGAACCACTATGACAATTAATTTTTTTGATACTAGAAAGATTACTCTTACTTAACTTTAAAATAAATGTGTAACACAACTGGATGCACGTTGTAATTGACGGTGTTAGTGTGCATCCTATAGATAATATATATATATATATATATGTATGTAAGACTTACATATGTGTTTCTTCTTTAAAGATAATTGGATTCAAGATATATGATTTCCAGTCTTCAATATAAATATAAACTTGTGTAAAAAATAATGTATTTTTCTTGTACATTGGTATAGAGAAAAAAACATCACAATATGTCACTACATAAATGTAAGGGTAAATGTACAAATAGAATAACTATGTTATATGGAATGTTGTATCAATAATAATCTATGTACAAATGTATATCAAGTAATTATATATAAGTTAATAGTATTTTATTTTTTTTGTTTTTATGTTTTTTTGTTTTTTGTTTAGTTTGGGAGGAGATGTTAATATAATAATATAAGCGCTGACACTGACTAATCAAAATCAGTAAACATGTATTGTATTCTTCTGTAATAGAAAAATGCATATATATAATTATGAGATGAAAAAATACAAATTAAAGAATCGTAAAAAAAACAACTTTTATTTATTTTCAGAGTTAGTTCCTGCCCCTGCTGACGTATAAATAAAGAAGCTAAATCTATAGAATTATGAATTTCAGACTCTTGTAAGTACTTATGTTTGGCCTATTTTGCTTTCATTATGTAAAATATTATTTTTTTGGTTTTCCTTTGTTTTAAAAGAACTCCCAAAATTGAAATACATAGATATAGTCATAATCTAAAATATGAATACAATGTATAAATATAAAAAAAGATAAGGTTAAATGCTCTACTTTTATGCATATGTTAATAATCAACTTAATCTTACTCATCTGTCATCACTCTAGTGTGAATCATATGAATACCTTAGAAAATTAAATGCTTTCATTTCCCTTCTCAATTCTTACCACATGTATTTTTGTTAATTATACCTGCGTGACATTGAACATGGACGGCACAAGGAGAGGCAACCAGAGCTTATTAGCATGTAAGGGTCAGTCAGGAAACTTAGTGTAGAATTGCAAAGTATTTAACAACTATAGTCAAAGGGAATCAGTTTTAATACATTAAAACAAAAACAAATACACACATTTATATATATACAACCTGTTAGTCAAATGCGTTTTGTTTAAATATACTTTTTTACTTTTTTTGGTCTTTTGGAAAATGTTGTTTGTGCTGTATTTAGACCCTTCTACAACAAAATTTGTTAGACCCTTCTTCAACGAAATTTGTTTTACACGCACACGTATAAAACTTGCGGTTTTTATCCAACGCAATCATAGGTTTGAACATAGTTTTCAATTTAGACTTGTTTGTATATATATATATATATATATATATATATATAAATATATATATATATATATATAATTTAAAAGTAAAAAACACAAAAAATCACGTCATAAATCGAACATTGTTTCTGTTAGCGCTTTCACCGCATCTCCAGCGGTTCATCAGACTGATGAACCGCTGGAGATGCGGTGAAAGCGCTAACAGAAACAATGTTCGATTTATGACGTGATTTTTTTGTGTTTTTTACTTTTAAATTATATTTTCTGTACCAAGGACTTTTTATTTATCAAAATATATATATATATATATATATATATATATATATATATATATATATATATATATATACAACTCGTCTAAACATCAACCCAAGATTGTTAGATCTGTAAATTTGCTTTCGCAAATTGTTTGTTCTTCCCTCGCCGGGATTCGAACCCATGCTACTGAGATATCGTGATACCAAATCGCCTGCACTGCAGCCGTCCCGCTAGATCACACGACCACCTGGGCTTCACACACACATATATATATATATATATATACAACTCGTCTAAACATCAACCCAACAATGTTAGATCTGTAAATTTGTTCTTCTCTCGCCGGGAGTCGAACCCATTGTACTGAGATATCGTGACACCAATTCGCCTGCACTGTAGCCGTCCCGCTAGATCACAGGACCACCTGGGCTTCATAAAAATGAAGCTTTCGGTGGCCGAGTGTTACTTTTCCACGTCAGTTTTAATCTAGCGTCGTACTACAGTACATGATATATAAGGAATGGAGATGTTATTTTATAATACTCAATTTAAACTTGTTTATATTTCTTCGTTTTGGCTTGTATTATATTTTCCCTCGGGATTGTATGATCCGTTCATCTTTACAATTCAAGAGTCTATCGTAAATTTTAGTAAACTATATGGCCTTTCAAATACCGCTTCGATCCCTATCATCACTGAAGAGACATGATGTGTCCAAATCCGGATCTGGTGTACGAATTTATGTACCATGGTATACCATCTTTGCCGCAAATTAATTGTTCTCTTCTTGGTTTAAAATATGCATAAAAATCCATTTTGTGACAAATTGTGATCAATTTGTTTGAATATTGTCAATGACAGTCAGCAGGGCTTAAGAACATCAGTTGTTCTACATGTTAGTCAAATGTGTTTTGTTAAGGTAGCCCAATACAAAGATTTGTTTACTTCCAATCTCCAACCTTTAACATGCGGTTACTTTCTTAAAACTGAGTATAAATTAATAAAAGAGGTATATATAGATAGATAAAAGATTGATCTTTTAAATGAATCCAATATTTTTGTTATGCAATCATTATAAAATCAATTATTATGCAATTAATGGCAAATTCTTGGTCAATTCACTTGAACGAATTTAGCTCTTTCATTTCTATAGCTACACAAAAAATGTTAACGTTATCTTAATCGATACAGCAGGAGCTACAAAAAGGTGTCTCGCATAAATATGTAATTAGTGTAAACATCCTAACCACATAAAAGTAGATAATTTATGATTATGTCTAACATTTTATCATTACATTCTATCTAAAATCTGTGACACCCTTTTGAAGATAATGGCTCTAGGAATAACATATCATAAAATCGACCCTCTCGTGGGATCCACGAAGAAGCTAATTTCAATTGAAAGTGGAAATTTCTTGTAAAATTTTGTAGACACAGTTATCATTATATCATTTTATAATACTAACATTGCATTAATTTGAAAGAGTAATCTATTATCTATCCATAGATACCACTTTTATAAATTTTCAAGCATTATAATGAAAGTTACAGCATTTTTAAACTGAGGAATTGAAGGTATTAAATCTTTGTATTGTGCTGCCTTGAAATATACTTTTTTCACTTTTTTGGTCTTTTGAAAAATGTTGTTTCTGCCATACGTAGAGTAAGCGTTTGCAATTGATAAATGGTTGGTTATGACTTTATCCAACGTTTTTCATTTGAATTAAATTCATTTCAGCAAAGTATGTTTCACGATTCATAGGTCCATAGGTCACTGACATCTTTAAATTACATATTTGAATCTCACGCCAAAAATACTATGTTACGTTATGTGGTTAAATCAGCTAGTAGGTTTGTTCTGTATTGCTTATATTCAAGTCTATCCAATTATCTACTTTGTAAGTTTAACTGTTGTTTCTATTGTCTAATAATAATACCAGGACATTGTCCTTCCATGTCGTTGTATCGAATATTTTGAATCTCTCGATATCATTCATCGTTTAGTCGGATCAACTTATAGTCTTATCGGTATAACTATTTTGATGTACAAAGAAGATGTGGTATGATTTCCAATGAGGCAACTCTCCACAAGTGACAGAAATGACACAGAAATTTTAAACAACAAAACAACAACGAGCAAAGCCCATACCGTATACAAAGCAATTTTATTCAAAAATATTAAAGTATTATGAATTTTCTCAGTTGTCTCATTTCAATTACTTTAATTGTAGGTTGATGTATACGACAATATATACATTTATTTGAAAGAAGTTTTAATGATTACCCGGGGCTGTACAGGATGTTTCCATATATGCTGGTTGACAAAATATTATGTGCATGCGTTTGTAAAAGTTTAAGTTTACAAAAAAGTTGATATTGTTGTGAAATTACAAACGACTGCATTACTATATGTCTCTACCTTGAAAACTACATAAATATGTTAGTGTGAGACAGAATAAAATTTCAATGTGTTGTCACTTCTTTTGAATATCGAACGTCATTTTCCTGTGGGTCATTTGTTTTCATTCTACTTAAAGTAAACCAATACTTATATATAAACAAAATGAACAAAGACCAGCTCGCGCGCTGGCATTTGTAAATTTCTCTTATAGTATTACATGTATGAACAATCATAAGCTCGTAAATTGTTTCAATCGCTAAAATATAACACCAAAAGTGATTGGTGATTAGTCATATGCATATATTGTAACACTCGACCGAAAGCAATACACTTATCAAAATGTGCGGCGTCCCGCAAGGTGCATTTTAAAGATGAATGATGAATTATTTCACTGTCTAATAAAAAAAAAATCCTATAACAATCCAAGTCCGGTCGATCCTCTATTGCAGACCTATGTCTTGCATTTATTGTTAATGGGTTCTCGTCCTGAACATGTTTGATGTATTTGCCATTCGATGTAAAGTGTTCACAAATCTGTTGAAAACTAAATATAATTTTTTTTTTTTTTTTTTTTTTTTTTTTTTGGTGTTCACACTACAGTGAATAATATAAAAATATAAAATCTCATGTAAATGTGTTCTACGACCTGTTTATATTTGCCTTCGTCAAGCCCTTAATTTGTAAAGTCAAGAATGTATAATACAAAAAGGAATCTAACAAAAAAACTATGCAAATGCATAAGGTCAACTTTGTTGATGGGAGTTGCTGAAAAGAATTGAAAGATAACAAATGAAATATTTAAACTAAATTGTCAAAACTAAACTGTAATCGCCATAGCAAAAACGAAGATAAAAAGACAAACAACAGTTTATAAAAGACACCATAGACAACTACAGACTAAACAACACCAACCAAACAAAAAACTAGGGGTAATTACAGGTGCACAGAAAAGTAAGACCGATCCTGATACAAATGTGGCACCCGACGTTTTGCTGTTGGTAGTACAAACCTGGTGACAGTTGGGGAGTAGGGAATAGGATTGATGAACAGATATTCCATAAAGGTCAGCAAAATCTCCATTGAGTCAGAGGATTTATCGAAGGGATGAGTATAACTTCACCACTTTCATCTCTTGGTATAATCACCCCGTATAACCCCGATACAAATGAATCCGGACGTTGACGCGTTCGAAGCGATAATCAGGACAACATTTAGGATGACAACAATTTTGAATGCCTCTCTAGAACTTATTTGAGTGTATATAAATATGTCAATGTGCATGCTAGTTTATTTATTCAATTATACAATTGTTGTTAGTTTTAGATATTGCATAACACGTTTGATAAAAGTGCTAGATGCAAAACGCACAGACGTGGTGCAATTTCATACGTTTTATGAGATAAACAATGCTGAATGTCTTTTCGTGCATACACCTTTGCGTATTAATACCTTTAGCAATAATAAATAACTATACGTTTAATTACTACGTGCCTTCAAATGTTCCCTAGAACTAAGAATAAACGCAATATCTAGTAAATAAGTTTTCTCTTACTGTATTGTTCGTTCCACCAAATGTGTCGCGTTCGTTGTGCGTTTTTAAATAATCACTGTACAGTTCGTTGACAAAAACCGTCACAAATCATTTTCTTGTCAAGGTATTCGAGATGATGTCGGCGACCCTTTTTTCTGTATTTTATTGTAAATGTTTATCCGTTAAATTAGTCAAAGTAGTTGAACTTAAATCACCAGTCACCCAAAGCCAAACTTGCAGTGTTTAACTAGCGTACATCTGATAGGAATGTTTCTATTGAAAATTGGGACTTTCAACGTTATTTCAGATGTAATGAACAGTTAATAAATATATTCCAGAGGAAATAAAGTTTCAAAAAGTATAGAACAGTCATTAAAACATTAATGACTTCCTTTTCACAATTTGAGGCTCTTCCAAATGCTGATGTTGGTCCAAATTCGCATAGACGAAATTAGACATAGGAGCTTGTTGAGCTTAGTTTGCCGAATGCCTTAGATGGCATTCCAACTGCTTTATCTACGGTTTTTTTTCTTTCTTTTTCACATATTAAGCTATTTAGATGTGGTGTGATGGCCAGTGATACAACTTTCCACCAAAGTTTAAATGAAGTGGTGAATAAAGTAATTATTATAGTCTAATGTACAACATTTAACATTGAGGAAAACCTATACCATATAGTCGGCTATAAAAGACACCAATATAAAAAAAATGTGGAAAAATAAAAACGAGAAAACTAACGGTTATTTATTTATAACTTATGGATTATTTATCAAAGAAAAAAAAATATGACAGATCTATATAACCTATGTTATACAGGCCCATGACGTAGGACCGACACGAAAAAAATGCGGCGGGATCAAACATGTGAGCCCCCAACCCGCTCTTTAACCTGGGACACTGGTGTAACAGCACAACTTATAAAAAAACATCAAAAACCCTGTACAGTTGCAATTGGCTCAACTCAAAATGTCAGTACAAGGCACAAAAACCATATACATAAAATATCGACAAAGGAGTAATTGTAGTAACTGATAGTTATTTCAAAGCGAATTATACTTAGAGGTAAATCCTGTATCTAAAGTATTAGTCAGTGAATATGTTCCAGACCGTATGAGTATTTGGACCGTACGCGTAAGGTCTGGACCGTATGCGTACTTTTTCAAAATATTCATACGGTCGGACCGTACTCGTACATGTACGGTCTGACTAATATTAAGAAGATGGTCAAGTTTACTAGATACAAATGCATATAACAGATCAACATAACTTAACTCTAAAATTAATATAAAAAAGTTCAATTGTAATTGAAATAATAACTTTATATTTTAACTATTTAAAAAATTCACGCTTATTAAATCTGTTAATCTCTTGTAGTTAGCATGTAGAACAGTAATACATTAATTGAATTATGATCACTGAAATTGAAGATATCGGATGTGGGAGGACATTTGTTTAGCATATTTAGCAACTTTACAAAAAAAGCAAATGCAAAGGAACATGCATGAACTGCAAACATGTAAATGTAAAAAATATTACATTACTTGTGGTAGCAGGTGTCACCTAGGGCGAGAGTACCAAAATACGATTCAGATATACAATTAAACAACTATTTAATTTCAATTGTTCGTTTGTTCATTTTTACAGCAAAACTTTCTACATTGTAGCCAATTTTCTTTTATTTTAATTTATGAAAGAATTTGGTAAAGGGTGACTGGGAAATATACTATTAGATATGGTCACTTTGGTCTTTTTCCTACCGGCAGGAAAACCTGACCAAAGTTGGCCACCGTTTAGTTGTGTGGGATGTAAAAGTACGCAGTCACGTCCAGTCCGAATGGGAATATACGATGTCTCGTGTACTGTACGAACCCTTTGAGAGGTCCATAAATGGCCTGTTGAAAGGCAACATTTGTGTCCTTATTCAATATACCTCATTTTATCCAGTGGCAGTCCAAACTTCCCTGACGAAATTTCGGAGGGCCTCCTTCCAGGACCTACATGTAGTATGTGTTGCTACTTTTTGCTTATCCTGAACGTTAAGCAGCCAACAATCAGCTATTACGTACGCGTGTCATTAACAAATAAAGGGGTTCAGAAATTGTTAAGTATTAACTGTGAAACGTTTCAATTTTTTATTGATAACTATTAAGACATGATAAAAGAAACAAAGCAAATGTCTAAGGTTAAGTTGATGGTTGATGATTGATGCTTTGCTCAACCGCATAATTTACCGATGACGCCAAAGGTAACTGGGGAACATAAATATGGTCCCTTTGGTCTTCTCCGAAATAAGTCAAAATTTGAATGAAATGCATATGGGTGGGTATAGACTTTTAGGTGCTTAAAGTACCAGAATTACCAATCATTTAGATTTTGGCATCACAGTAGAAAGACTGTAATGTTCGAGGAAACTAAGCATAATCTTTATACCTTGAAAATTAAACAAACAAAAAAAAAACATAATGGAAGAAAGCAAACCAGTTAAGTATCTCTTCATCTTTATATCTTTACATTAAAGAAACTGTATTACTATTGACGGCTATAAGTTACATGTTCATTGTATACACATATTCTCTAGCCTTAATGTAACTCTATTGTAATCTATGACCCCCTTAGACTCGCCTCTGAGATGCAGGTCAAAAGCCTATAATCCATTAATTGTTTTAGATTGCTGTCTACTTTAAAAAGAAGATGTGGTATTGAAACAACTCTTCGCAAGAGACCAGACGACACAAAAATGAACAACTATAGGTCCCCGTACGGCCTTCAACAATGAACAAAGCCCATACCGCATAGTCAGCTAAAATATCACACCGAAATGATAAATGTAAAACAATTCATTAGAGAAAACTAACAGCCTAATTTTTGCACAAAATAATGAACACAAAAATATATATAACTACTGATTACAAGCTCCTGGCTTTAGACAGGCACACACATAATATGGCAGGATTAAACATGTTAGCGGGCACCCAACCCACCCCTAACCGTACATTGACTGTCGTATGGTAAACATTTTCTAAAATGCTATCAAATTAGATATTCGGACGTGTGTATCTGTATGCTTAGTCATATTTGCATCTGTCGAGTTAATGTATTTCTACCAATTCAACTTTCGTATACATAAGGATTTTTTTACATGTACAAAATACCTCCAAGACTGTTTCGACAATACAACGGATATTATGGGTTGCTGTCTGCATGTTATGGTGGTAAATTATTTATTTTTAAACATGCATATTGGTTATAATCATATCAAAACATTATTTCATAAACACAAAATTCATTGACAAACGCAATATTGTGTCAACGAAGCGTACAGTATAAAAAGGTGTAATGACAACGAAGCGTACACAACATGAAAATAAAGATACTTTAAAACGTGTATTTTTTTTTTGGTTTCTAGACACAACACAAACATACGATCTTTATAAGTTTGTTAATTTTAACTATGAAATTTTCAAAAATGTATGTTATAAAAACTATGAGGTACAAGAAACATTAAGTTTTGAATATTTAAAAATACCAAGCACGTTTTATCTTTGATATCGTCGTGCGTTATTTGATGTTTGTATATAAAAATTCCACATATTTGAAAAACCTTTTAGTAACTAATGAGTATTATGGCAAATAATATATTGGAGCAAAATATCCGAAGAATAGATATTGAATTTTCTTTAAAAGTATTAATTTCTTATTATCTGAACTCAGTGTTACACGGTGTGTTCGATTCAAACGCGTCAACGTCCGGTTTCATCTGTATCGGGGTTATACAGGGTGATAATAGTTTCTTTGTGGGCAGAAACCCTCTATCAAGGAAATCATTTTTCTTCTACTAGACATTTTAACTTTTAATGACTCTCAACAATACTGTCTCATCTCTAAATATAAAACACAAAACAGTAAAACATATAAAATATCTAATAACAGATGTCAAATTGACTAGCAATTTTATTAAACTTATACTTTACCAGACGCTACAATGAATAAGTTATAAATCAACAAACCTCATCCACGGATTAGAGTGTTCACACTTTTTCGTATTGGTATATGGCGTTGAAACGAAAGGAAGGCTAAATAAATGTATGTGTGCGGTCATGAATCAGACATGCCATTGATTACCAGCATTTGAACCAGCCGGATTGTGTAACTCGTTCTATGCAAAGTTGCATATTAGAGAAAATACTCCAAAGAACTAACAATTCTCATCTTTCTACAACTCCCTGCAAACGAATCGACCGCTACTGGATTCAAGAATTGGGAACTGTGACACCATATGGTAGCAATGATAAAAGGGTATAGGTATTCTATCTACTTCTTGTTATGTTTTGGTGGTTATGAAAGCACAATATTACAATGGCGGGATGTATAAAAACCGATCCACACCCAAAGTATATTGCCAAAAAAAGACTAAATAGTTAAAGTTAAAATAGGACTAAAGAAAAACAATATAACAAGTAATTAAGATGATAAACCACGTCAGTACCTATAATCTATACTCAAAGACCATCATGTATTATTATTTATTTAAAGTTGACAATGAATATTTTTCAATAACTGCAAGGTCTTGGTATCTTCTAATGAACTTTTTTTTTAAGAAAAAAAACGAGACGTTCTTTGTCATAACCCTGGTTAATGCTTTTTAACTTTGTACTTGTTTGGCTTTCTAACTATTTTTATCGTATTAAATTATAAGCTAAGCTTGGTACTTTTAAGAACTTTTTCTTGATTTTCTGCTCAAACACTGGTATTATAAAGTTTGAATATCATAAGCAGGCTCTTGATTACCTAAAAGACGGCAAATTTATATCCCATAGTCGAAGTTAGTTTATTGCTGCTAAAAAAAAATTAAATTTGAAAGTAAAAAAATTATAGAAATCAAATATACTTCAGTTGGCTCTTTATATGTTCTGACTTTTGTTATTTTTTTCAGAAATTCGGACATTTAAAAATGTACGTTTGTATCCAAAAAAGATAGTTGTAAAGAAAAGTAAGTTTGGAAAGGGTTGAGAATAAAGCATCGTTCGAAATTGCAGAAGATCTTTTTTAGAAACATAATCATGTAGAGAGTAAGTGATGCATATAAATGACGTTTGAAGTGACTGAGTCAAGTTTTTTTTTTGTTTACTCGTCTTTCGTTTGTGCTTTATATGTACTTTGTCTAAAGATGTCTTTATGTCATAAATTTATGAAAACTCGGCTCACATCCAACTCCTACTACTTAAACACTCTAACTTCTCCAAAACAAGAAATGAAAAAAAACCTCGAAGAAATGTGTTTAATCATTAGATTGTTTTCTTCTTTTCTTATTAAACTCCTCCTTTCTCGGATCACCTGTGTCACACAAGGACAGTACTTGCACCATTCGAGAAAGAAAATTAGTACAAATTCGCACCATTGAAGAAATGTTTCAAATCATCAAAGAGTTCTAGATTGGGTTTTTTCCTCTGAGTTATTTCCTCCGCTCTTTGAGCACCCGTATCACATGAAGACACCTTTGACACGCACTTTTCGTAAAAAAGAGAAATACTACAAACAAGCACCACTGAGAAATATGTTAATCAACAGTGTTTAAGGTTGTCACCTTCTTCTCTTGGTTATTTTCTCCATTCTAGTAGCACCTTTTTAACTACGGGTCAGAAACTCTTATTGGACATTCAAACTCTAATAGAAGAAGAACGGACAAACTAGTCAAAACATAATGCATCAGTTATTGAAACACGAATACAAAGCTGTTTATCACCATAATCATTTCAAGAAGTCTTCAAGCATCACCCGCACGGGTTTCTTTCTAGTTGTTGTTCTAGTACTTTTCTTATCACTGGGCGTCCAACGTCGTTGTCCGTTAATTTATTACAAAAATCTTCACCTGGACCAAATACAAATTAACGTGACTTAAGTAATCCTTAAGGTATATAGATTTAGAATATATATCCGATGAACCCGGCCATCAACCAAAATGGTCGCAATGGCGTAGAATAGAACAAGGGTTGGTTAAAATGCAGTTTTTGACTCATATCGGTGAAACTAATTGAAAGCAAATCTGAAAAGGAGTTAACGTGTTCATCAAGTCAAGATATATCTGCCCTGAAATCTTGAATATCAAGATAGATAGAGATAAACTGTGAACAGCAAAAAAAGGTTATTGCCCTTTAAAGTACATTTATCACAATTTTTCGTAAATTTTGTAGCCCTTAAAAAAATCTTTTCCTCTGAAACTACAGGGCCAAAGTAAATGAATCTTGGTCTAAATCATTCTTAAAGTATCATGTAATATTATCAATGTATCCGATGACACCGGTCATCAACCAAAATGGCTGGAAATAGAACATAGAGCTAAACTGCATTTGTTTGGCTTATATCTATGTAGCTAAAGCATTTAGAGCAAATCTGACATGGAATAAGAATGTTCCTCATGTCATGATCTTTTTACCCTGATATTTTCAGACGCATCAGACAATCCGTAGTTGGTGTGCTGTCCCTAAATTGGTATTTTTAAATTAAGTTTACCGTTTTTGGTTTTTATCTTAAAATTATTTTAAAAAGAGATAAACTGTAAACAGCAATTATGTTCAGCAATGTACGATTTACACATAAGTCAATATGATCAAACTTTCAACTTTCCACTTAAGGAGTGATTGCCCTTTATAGTAATTTTTTTCTTAAATTTTGGTAATCTTTTACAAAAATCTTTCCACTTAATCCACTGGGAAATTAGAATTAAACCTAGCCACAATTATCAATAAGGTATATCTAGTTTGAAAAATGTATCTGATGACCCTGTTATTCAACCAACATTGCCACCATGGCTTAACATAAAACATAGGGGTTCACTATATAAGTCTAAGGGAAAAATGTAAAAAATAACTGTTACTAATGTTTAAATGTTGAAAACATTGATGATATTAAGGGGTCTACAGTAACTATTGTAAAACTACAATTTGATGACCAGGTTTTAATTTAACCATACTGGGTCAAGTTAAACCAAACTTGGCCTCAATCATTATTAGTAGAGATGTATATTATGTCAACCGTAGTTTACATAACTCCCAAAACAAGTCGATACAGGTTAGCGACACAGACAAAAGTTCACAAGCAGAATTATCGACTAATCTGTAGTACAAAAAAAAGAGTTTAAAACTTTTTTTATGTCTGAGGCACTTTATTGATTTAACTATAATCACGAAAACTCAAAATCAAAATTGTTTAAAGATTTATTTAGAAATACATGATGCCATTATATAACCAAGAGATTACTTGATTGAAATGTATTAATCAAATAAAACGGGTAAGCAAACAGCATGTTGCAAACCTTATCTATCATCAAAGTCATTTTCTGCAAGCTTCATCAACTAAATTTCAATGTAATTATGTGCAATTTCGTACTGTTGATCGTCTAGTCTATACACATCAAAATCTTCGTACGTATCCTGTATTTCCATGTAAACTCCGGTCGTACTTTCAAGGGGGTCTTCATGAGTTGGATTTGGTGTATTGTAAACATGAATATTGTGTTCATCCTCTGGAGCTGCATAATAACTGCCAGTATACAAAAATTCAATTTAATACATATATAATATTTCAAATGACATAAAATTCGTCAGGAATAACCTGACAAAAAAAGAATTTCTAAGATTGATATAAGAAACAAATTCTAACCATCTTATGTAATGTAATCAACAAAATACACCATAACATATTTCTACTTTCGCGTATGACTATTTCTTGAAATAGTTTAACTTATTCTGCTGAGCCAAAAAAAAATGAACAATGCTAAACAAAAGTACCAAAACATATATACATAATATTACTTAAAAGATATACATTACGTACATTGCTCTCGTTTCTGTTTGACGATAGAATGCAGCTTTTCGACTTGCTAAAAAATAAAAAAAATTGTAAATCTAATGCAGAATTTTACAGGATCTTAAATTTCAAGATTCTTAACCTTATACTGCATAGCTTAATATTTTTTGATTGATTTTTTTTAATCTTCTTACACATCTGATATAGATGTGGTGTTTTGTCACTTAAGTGAAGATAAAAATACTGAAATTTACATTACAAAATACAATATTCCTCCTGAACGGTTACTCACAGTTGAATATAAAACAAGAAGATGTGGTATGATTGCCAATGAGACAACTCTCCACAACAGACCAAAATGACATAAATTAACAACTACAGGTCAGCGTACGACCTTCAACAATTAATAAAGCCCATACCGCATAATCAGCTATAAAATGCCCGGAAATGACAATGTAAATCAATTGTTTTTTTATCAATTTGATAACATTTTTAACTGCCTCAGAAATATACCTTTGTTATATCTTATTGGGTTTGTAGTGATTTGCAATAATTCGATATCTCTGTTTATTGTATAGATACCTTTTTATTGTTAAAGACACTAAGTTAAACGGTATTTTCTTCCGAGTTGTGATGTTTAATTTCTGTCTCAGGAACTTATAATTACCATGAATAATGTCATATTGCAATAGCTTCCTTTAAAAATAAATCTATATTTCTTCTCCGGTTATTTCAATAATAATTGAGCTGACATTACCTTGGTTACAGAATATCTTTTTACGAAATCGGCTTTGTTTCGAACTTTTACTTACTATGTATATTTCTAACTTTCATGGTGACAGCCATTATACCCATAGTAAATATAAATACAACAATTCCTGTTAAAGCCATTGAAATATTTAGGAAATCAAATACGCCTCCTTCTACAATTTAAACAAGAAACGTAATGAAAGATATATTCAAGGGTTAATAAGAAGCACACATAGTCTATCAACTTTTTAAATTAGTAAGTTCGTTAGTAACATTTACGAGACGGTAAAAAGTCAAAGGCTTCATAAAATGCATGCAGTCCAAAATGATCGGAATTGATACGTTTTGTGGTATATTTTAAGCTTCCATTGATACTATATACCTTTGACGGTACCACACCAGTAAAAGGTGTTGACTGAATAAAAATGTCTTATGCAATTATTTAACGTCTATACATGCCACACGTTTGAAATTTTATTAGTTTATTAGTCGGTTTATGTAAAGCTTTTTCGTTCTCCAATTATATTGCAAACTTCAAAACAAAACTCAGATTTCATTAATTATTTGAAAAATACAATTGATTAATGTGCAAAGATATTCCATTAAATGCAATTAAATATGTTTGCGAATCTTACTTATTAGAAATCCAAATGATTTGTTCTGTTGTCTTTGGGTAACATATGGGTTCAGTGCACATAAGTCACGAAAAGTGTTATGAATTTCTCCGCAAATTCATAAGTTTAGACTATTAAAAAATAACAGCCTATCTTTCTTAAAAGCACTTTCGATTATAATGCCATACAATATATAACCATAATTACGTCTGTTTTTTTATAAAATGAATTCACTCTTGCATTCTTTTTATGACGAATGTCAACTCGCCATTAGACATAACCTTGGATCTTATTTTTCTGTACATTAGATATCGTGATGTGAAATTAATGTTCAAGCGTTACACACGGTGTGTACGTCAGCCATTAAGCTCTATACACAACACCATTTATAATTTATTATTTGAGAAATTTTCAATCGAACACTCAAGGTAACAAACATAAATTTGGGGTATGGTATAAACATATAACGTGTGTGAATCGCAACGGATAGCTACTCCTAATTTGCATGATTCACCTGACATGCGAATTCACACCTAGACAAAACGCCACAATTGGAAAAAGGACATGTTATAAGTAAAATCAAAAGATTTAATAACATACATTCGAGTATCTAAAGATAGATCTTAAATTACCAAAGTATATCGTAAGAGTGTTTATATTCAGACATAACATATCGTTCAACCAATTTGCGATATAAACCGTAATGACTGAAATTGGTCTGTTTTTACCATGTGTGGTGAAAAAAAACCCACATGTATATGTTAGTTAGACTTTAGGATTTGCACTACTGACAGAGGTAACAGCAATTGAAATAAAATTAAAGATAGAAATCATTGTATATAAAAAAAAACTCATCATAGATACCAGGACTAAATTTTGTAAATACGCCAGACGCGCGTTTCGTCTACAAAAGACTCATCAGTGGCGCTCGAATCCAAAAAAGTGAAAAAGGCCAAATAAAGTACGAAGAGCATTGAGGACCAAATTTCCTAAAAGTTTTGCCAAATACAGCTAAGGTAATCTATGACTGAGGTAGAAAAGCCTTAGTATTTCAAAAATTCAAAATTTTGTAAACAGGTTATTTATAAATATAACCATATCAACACAGTTGTCCTCCCTTTTAAAGTAAGTTTTACGTGTTCACTTGATGAAACCAATCTTTGTTTATAGATTTTTTTAAACGATATATCGCCTAAAAATAGCCTTTACCTTGTATTTGTTTGAATAAATGTCTAGTTTCACCAAACGCATTCCTCAGAAGCACAGAATAATCCCCTAGCGTGTGTCGTCTTATAAAAAGTTTAGTTGCATATCCAAGTAATATAACCCTTTTACCATAAACTTCTAAAGACACGTTTTGTTCAGCTGAACTAATTGAATACATTATTGAATTCGCTATTGTTTCAGTATACTTAAACCATGTTATGGACATATTTAGATCATTTCTGTAGTAATGCACAACATACGTCAAATTAGGTTCCTTGTGCATAATAGTCTCAGCTATTACTGGAGCATCTGAAATATACATAGAACGTGTACAATGAAGATAAAATAAATATAGTATGAATTTTCAAACAGAAACTAAAGCTCACGGTATATTGAAATTATGTTCTGGTAATAGTCGTTAGTTTTGTTCAGTTCTTTGTGAATAATCTAAAAAGCTTTTCTGTAAATTAATTGTATGACAAGAAAAAAGTTGGATATGGGTTGCACATCTGCTCAGTTAAAAAAAATAATGTCAATATGGAAAAGTGCAAATCGGGAGAAGGACACAGGAAAGACTATAGTTGACCAATTCGATCACAAAACATCTTTGGTATGGGTCTATTAGGACGAAAGTAGATTTCCGAAGTTGATATTTAATGTTTAGTTATATTTGTTTAATTATATTTTAAGGAAGTGCAAGACTCATTAAAAATAACATTTTAAATCAATTTTGCATCCCAAGCACTTTTCCTGGATTTTTCTGTCATTTTTAATGATTTGTTGGAAAATGTTTGAATTGGTTAACAAAACTTTGTATCATTAAATTACATTTAATGCCATACAAAATCAATCTAAGTCTGCGTGATATATGCATCGGGAAAATTCTTTCATTGGTTACACCCAATGAGAAAAATTTTAGAAGCTCTACATGCAAATGCATAATAGTGTATTAATATTCAAAATCGAAAACTTGACTGATGTAGTGACAATCTGAAGAACAACTTTGTTTGTAAATAAAATCCTACGAATGTATAAAGTTAATCACTAGGTACCACATGATGCTATGCAAATATCGTTCTTTATAACTAAATAAATTTAAGGCAGAGGTAACAAAACTACATACGATTGACTGTAATTTTCGTTGTCTTGTTCGAATCATATATTTCTTTTCCGATTTGATTCCAGGCTCTGCAGTCATAGTCACCGACATCTTTATATGAACATGAAGAGATTAAAAGAGTCGATGTGACGTTGTTGACATTTCCTTTAAGATATCTGATGAATTTTCCATTAATTGTATGCGTCCATAAGTAAAAGCCGTAGTTTTGCAGTTCACCGGATAAAACACAAAATAGCATAATATTCGAAGTTTGATTACACTGGACAGGATTATTGACTGTCAAGACCGGAGGACCTACAACATGAAATGGCAATAAAATTTAATTTTCTTGTCTCCACTTCCACTTACATATTATTACGTAAATATTGATTGTAATGGTGCGCTCTATAATATATAAAATGTTGAAGTTACCCAAAAGTTTTATTTCAACTTCTTTATTAGCACTAATAATTTCAAGAGCAATGTTGGCCGTTCAATGTTACGACCAGAACTCAAAGCATGGACTATTTTAGGATGAACATTTAGAAAAGCAACATTCCACCAAACGTCAAATTAACTGCTGAACTTACGCCTCTTATGAATTAAGAGACGTTTAAATCGGAATTTGTCCATTCACTGATTTGATAATGATCGCCCTTCCGATTGTTCCGTTCCTCTTCATATGTTGCTTTAACGTCTTCTTGAAGAATATTTTGTATATAATGAAGACACGTTTATGAGTGTGAGTATACGTTAAGCTGTAAAGATTTAGGTTATATTTTTTTATTAAATTAAACACTATGAAGATGTTTGTTTCCTCTGTTGGGTGATCATTTGCTGTAACATTTGTCGAACACAAGAAAATCTACTATCAGCAGCATACTACGTTTAGTAAATGCTTTGAACTGTGGTGATGGTTTTACGAATATGGTCTTGTGTTATGTTGGATCTGTGAATAAATTCTTGTAACAAAAGTTTGACCACGACCGATTACCAATGCATTATATTGATTGGCTAAATTTTAACCAATGCATATATGAATGAGGGTGTAAACAAGTAGTTATCTTATGTCAATAATAATTATAAAAGAACTGTTCATTCGTTTTTGATGTGTTTTGTTATTTGATTTTGCCGTGTGATTATGAACTTTCCGATTAGATTTTCCTCTAAGTTCATTACGTTTGTGATTTTACTTTTTTACAAGAGCTAATTCAGTATTCTATGTTAAAATATACCTTTTACATTCAACATGAAGAATTAATGGTTGGTGATTGTATTGTATCAAAGAATTCTTACTTGAAATCTTGAATATTACATTTGCTGATGTAGTATAATTCCTGAAGCGAGCTATACAAGTGCAGATATTTCCATTGTAACTTGCTCGTACTTGTATAAATAATGTTGCGGTAATTGTAGCATCTTGCTGCTCTAACTGCAGAGACGTAAAATTCAGACAATCCCAATGAATTTCAATTTCTAAAGTAGTAATAACACTACATCTCAGATTAATGTTTGTTCCAGATGCTAGAGGTACTCTTACTGGGGATATGTGTGGACCAGTTATATCTGCAAATCGAAACCAGGCATGTAATATTATTTGATCTACAAATGTATTTATAACCAGTGCTCTTGATGTACACGTATGATTTGTTATGATCTTTGGTGTTTTAACGCATCACTTTTAAGCACCCCTTTTGGGCTATTTCGTGGCGGTCAGTTGTTTTTGGTGGACGAATCCGGAGTGCCCGAAGAAAACCATCGACCTGCGATAAGAACATTGACAATCCAAGTCAACTGAGATTGGCGTAGAGTGCACCTGCACGAGGGATTTTCGAACTAACAACCACAGTAGTAACTACTTAGACCACTCGGCCACCGTATGAAATAATACATGTATTGCATATCAATGAAATATGAATGGAATGTGTTCGTATTTGACGATTTGTTTCACAAAGGTATACTTTGATAAACTAGCATGTTATCTCCAATGATAAACGACCTGAATTTTGTAATGTCTCGCCAATTCAAATATCAAACCTTGAGATGACGGAATGAAATACATAAGTTTCATGTTTTGCTAAAAAGAGATAATAGTTCTAAGCACATTTGTTTCTATAAGTTTAACGCAAAAAGATATAAAACAACTATTTGAAAAGCTTAAAAATCTTAAGGTTTAAAACTAAACAACCGAAACAGTACATTTTATGATATTGATTTTTGTGGTCTTTTATAACTTGCTATTCGGTCTAACCAATGCTCCATGTTTAAGGTCATACTTTGACCTGAAATGGTTTATTTCTAAAAAATGTAGCTTGGACGGAGAGTTGTCTTATTGGCACTCATACTTGTATCACAACTTCTTATATCTATGTACACTTGTAAGATGTTCGAGATAACCTAAACCTTAATAATATATATATAATGTTACCTAAAACCTGAACGGATATGCTGTCATTTCTAAAAAATGTCCTGTCTGTTTTAAATTTCATTGAACATACAACATCTATATTTGCTCTTTGCTGATTTATCATTATTCGTATTCCGTACGATTTTCCGTCCTTTGAACATTGACAAGTATCCTTTCGACATTCTGTCCTAGTATTTGCACTGTAACAACCGTTGCTTTGCTGTTTTAAGCTGTTCAATGATACTCCGTTTACGATAAATTCTGTTATTCCGCCTGCTGGCTTAATGTCTGATGAGCAGTTGACCCAAATTTTATCCCCTCTTTTGGCATACAGAGGTCCTTGGAGATCAACTATGACTGCTGCAGCTATATCTGTGATTAACATGATAGTTAATGATTTACTTTAAATTCATAAATTGGGAATAGGATGGAGTGATGTCTATTTGGCACTCATACCACATTATCTTATATCTAATTAAGAGTTTAAAAGACATTTGACAAATATCTATGTGTCTATTCATGTTTAGCCTTTTAATTTTTCGTTATGGTTTCGTCTTTTATACTATTATTATAGACGTTTGCGTTATAAATTGTAATTCCTTGATTTCCAAATTGATATTGGTCACTGAAACTCAGCAAAAATAGCAAGCTTATATATTGTTATGACAGACGTCCGTTTCCTCTACAAAAGACTTATCATTGTCGCTCGAATTAAAACAGTAAACAGTACAAACAAATATAATGTTGAAGATATCGAAAACCAAACATTTTAAAAGTTTGATCAAATTGGGTTAAGGTCGTCTTTGCCTTTGGAACGTAAAACATTCGTGATTTTAGTAATTTCAAATATCAAGTGATACAGACTTTAATGTATCAATGGCATTTTATGTCTGGTTTCTGATACCCTCAAAGAATATACGTCCACCAGTAAGTACATCGACCCAGTGGTTGTTTTCTAATCCACTTGCTAGTTTCTTGTCAGATCGGATGTCACTGTAATTCAGGATCTATTTTCAGACAAAGTGACAAAATAAAAGGACATTTAAACGCATAAGAATACAACCTGACAATGCGATGGCCAAAACATCAAACGACCATAAAAACTAACAATAGTAATGAAAACACAACATTGAAAACAAATAACCACACAACAATCAATAACAATAACGCCAGCACGTGGTAGTTCCTTTTGGTCCGTATGGGGTTAGCAAATTGCATATGGGATTCATGACGTCACGTCTTCTGTTAATGGTGATCTGATCTCTTGAACTTGTTATTTTTCATTTAAGAATTAAATGCTTCTTTTTGTAAAATCATTGTTGTGTAAAAGCGTTGATTGAAGTACATTTTGTCTTAAAATGTACGCATGGTCAACGCTTTTACAACCCTATAAAATTATTTACAGAAGCATTCAATACTTATATTTTACATTTTCTTCGCTATGATCATGAAAAACACAATTGCTATCAAGTTTTTCTTTTATTTACTGTTGTACTTTATTGTGGAAACGTATGTCATCATGTATGTTACAATTCATGCAGTTCATTTTGAAATGAAGAATGACGCTAGATTTCTGTTAGCTAACCAAAATAACGTATAACAATGAACATACATCTGATGTAATTATTGTTTATTGTTCGACAAAATGCGAAGTGGAAAAGTCCCGCGTGCGATAAATTCATGACATGGACATTGTTTCATTACTGACCCTCTTCGGCCTCAAAATCTACGGATTTACTAAACCTCTATGGATTCGTTCAGTTCAGTAGCGAACCATATAACTTGTATTCTGGGAAAATAGGTCGATCTTGCTCTTCATGGTGTGTTTTGGCTACGACATTGGAACATATCTGTCGTCGACCGTGAAACAGATATTGCATACCAGTCAACCAGCTCGTGATGTCGAAAATAAAATTTGTGAACATATGATTTCTATGTTTTAATAACTTCCTTGTAGCAGTTAACTTTTATTAATGAAATCATTATGAGACATACCAGCTGAAAATTTAATTAACTAGGATACATAGGGTACATCTACTCCATATATAGGCTGTGATGTTGCTATATAGGAATGGTAAGTTCATAATTTGGAAACCTCGAAGAAATATATTCATCTTAACACATCCATGAAATCGTTACAATGACACCATTTACACATGTATGTGCGACCATTTACATTAAAACACAGAGCAGCTTGACAATAAATACAGCATGTTCAGAGACTTGCCGCAATTGCAATGTTTCCTTAATTTATTATCTGAAATCATTATTTATATGAAAAATACAAATGTTGAAGAACATGTGTAAGCTGTTGCTTAATTATTTACAAGTTTACTACTTGTACTGCCGAAAGAAGGAATATAATTGAGATGGAATGAAAACAATGTTTTATAAAGCTTTTGATAATCTATCTGCTGCTCAGTGTTATCAATACTTAACAACTGTAGTCAAACACAATTAAACTTACCTTGAGTAAGAACAATAATAAACAGAATTAATTTCACATTCATAATGATAAGGCATAGACAAAAAATGAAATGAAAACATATTTGTAATATTTCCTTGTTACAAACTTTGTCCTTTGTCCTTTAAACTTTAAATTTTTCTATTCATTTCTGATAGTCTATTCATGTGTATCCTCTTTTAAATCAATAACTTGGATACTGATCAATATAAATTATAAAAGCAGTTCCAATGTGTTTTCCTTCCGTTGGAGTCAAACGACCTGTTACTCAACTAAACGTAAGAATCATTTGATTTGCAACCAGACAACTGTCAAAAATAATAACATAAACGGTACCAATTTTTCTCCACCAGATACACATGTCGACGATAAATGTCTCTTTGGTGATTATCGAGGCCAAACGATTTGAAAATTCAAAGCTTTAGAAAATGATGAAGAGCTAAATTTCAAACAAAGTCAAAAAAGAAAAGCAAAAGACGACAAGGAACTAAAGCCTTGCACCAGGAATATCTGTTCCTTAGTTTACAATAATGCTACACTGCAACTTTTGTATAAGTACTATTTCTGTACTTAAAATCTGTAGTACTGGCCAATTATATAAATCTATTTTTTAGTACCATTTCTTTTCTTCAAAATTATTGTTATATTTAAGTACCTGTTTTTACAGTACTTGATTTTTACATAAGGTTTTGGTACAGACATAATACCAACAGTGATCACAAGATTCCATGTTTGAAAATCATAACTGTAAGATATTTGAACAAGACTAACTTTTAAAATGCTGAAAATGTAACGATGTATCTAAAAATCTGTAATAATTAAATTTCAAGTACAAATCAAGTAGTTTAAAATACAGGTATCTAAATAATACAATAATTTAAAGTAACAACATAGTACTGAATATTAAAAGAAGATTTCCAGAACTTTAGATTTTTGGTACAGAAATAGTACCTATGCAAAAGTAGCTGTGTATTTTTTAAAGATTGTAATTTGTATGCGTATATAATATAATGTAATGTATAGGACTACAACTTAATTTACACAACAAACAATACAAATAAGCAACACTGACCACTAACAACTATGAGTTTTTCTTCCTCTCGTGCTTTGCGCATTTCTATCGAATCTACGTTATATGGTTGTTTATTTTCTTGGACTTTTATAGGGAGAAACTTAATTTATGTAACTATTTATTGCCGTAAAACTACTTGCAAATGACCTCGAAACTTTTATTAATGAACGGACCATACTACTAGGATAAGAGGACTCTTCTAGTATGTAACTCGGGATAAGTCAAGAGCACCCTACTGAGAACTTGATATACCGAGCAAAGTCATTGTGTAGGCTGTAATTTCTCTTTGTTGGTGTCTGGTTTGGTATGTTGTCCTCCCTCTAGGATTTATGGTGATTCATGTTATCCTTTTTGTAGTATGTAAAATTGATAACAATAATTTCAAGAAAATAATATAATTTGAAGATGCCTTTGTTCTCTTCATTACTACTACTACATTTAAAACAAGATAAATCATTAATAGAAGAAAGTCAGTTTTTTTACCGTCATAAATTGCAATCGTCCATGTACTGCTTCAGTTATGTTTTTTCCTGTATCCATTTCTATTTGAAGGATTAGTGTTTACGACTTTGAAATACAAATAACTGCGCCAAAAAGTTTTAAATGTTTTTGCGTCACTGATGAGACTTTTTTAGACGAAACGCGCGTCTGGCGTATTTACAAAAGGAGTAGGTTCAGTAAGACCCCTTTTTGGCCCCAAAATATAGCAGTTTTACAAGACGATTTTGAATGGTGGAATCCGCCATTGTTTTGACCGGAAATGTTTCCGTGGAGGTCAACTTCATAAAATTTGCATAAAGCGCGGGAAACTTTATCACATCAATGAAAAGAACATTACAGGAAACTCCGAAAGTGACGTGCGTCATATGTAAACAAAGGATCCTCATAGAAACGAAGACGGCGGAATTACAATGGAAAACATTCTGGAAAATGTGAAGGTCAGGATTATTACAGTGTGATCACATTAAAGGTAGGTCAGTAGTTGTTTTTCTTTTGACGATTTATGAATGGAATACGAAAAACTATATCTCGAGTGCATGCGATTGATATTGCAGATTATTTTTACCGATAACCGCTACGAATTTCAGGTGACGGCGACTATAGTCAATAGTTTTTTATGTTATGTCCTCTGTTCTATTATGTGTCTGTTTGTCTTTTTGTTTTTGCAATGGCTTTGTCAGTTTATTTTGATCTATAAGTTTGATTGTCCCTCTGGTATCTTTCATCCCTCTTTTATATAACTAGTCTAACTAATAGTATATGCAATGATTGTTAGGTGTACATCTGTTTGCACGTTTCCATCTGAACTTGACGTCATTTCAATTGTTCGTTGTCCAATGCTATTGTTATTTAAAAATAATCTTTTTTCAGATAAGAAATATTAGCCAACTTTATTTTGTCTATGGCATGATAATCAAAGAACAGGGTGTATCTAACCTTAAAATTAGATTCATGAATTTTGATAATGTTTGTGAGATATCATTAAGTATTTTAACCAATACTTTAAACACGACCAGTTATCTAGAAGGGACGTCTCAGGTGTAACCTATTGTTATTACAGAATTGTACTCATCGCACTTGTTTTATTGGAGCTGCTTTGAATCTCACTAGATTGGTTCGAATTAGCCTCAGATATATCCTCGTAATTTAATATCGATTTCGACAAACTGTTTCTTTTCATTTTCTCTGATATATTTTCAATCATAATCGCCGGTGTCTTTGTATCACAACATTCCTTCATGTATTTTATTGGATTTTCATCGTTTCCATTTGATTCGTTCGAATTTATTGGTAGAAATGAAAGAGTTAATTGTTCAAGAGACCCTTGTTTTAATTCAGAACGACCATAACGCTGAGGACACATTGATGATTCAGTGCTCGACGAATCTGATTTTTTTTCAAATTTATTTACTGTTGTGCTATATAAATGTACAAAATCAGAATCTCTGTGACATTGTAATATTTCATACGGCTTTAAATAAAAACTATAATCTACAACTTCCAAGTATGATCGATTTGATGGCGATGATGATTTACTAGTTTGGGAACAGCTGCTTACACTTGCCGACTCGGTTTTATCTTGCACACCAATGTCAGCAGGAACCTGTATCATCTCATTTTCATTTATCGACTCATATACTGACAAATTGTTTTCAATTTGACGCAGTTCTGTGGCGGTATTTGCAATGGAGGTTCTGCTTGAAACGTTTGGTCTCATAAATTCCCCCCTGTTTTCTAAATTCACAGTTCGACATTTCCGACTTATCCCAATATTCACTCCAACGAATAAAGACACAAATAATACGAGTCCACCAGCTAATGGTCCATATGTTATGCTAAGGTTACTGTCTGTAAATATAAATTGCATGTAACTTTGTATGCCCGTTCTTTGTCGTTGTTATCCTATTGACTATACACGTCAGACAAGGTTTTTTCTGTTTGTTTTTTTTTTATTGCGTGCGTGTTTGTATTTTGTTTTGGTATATTAACAGGATGAAAAGTATCTTGTTTTTTTTTAAATATTGATAATGACAAAGTGTCCAAACGACGTTTGATGGCTATTACAGCTTGTATGGTTATGGGTTTGAAAGGCCGTACGGCGATCTACAGATGATTCTACATTGGAATCCTCCACGATATTTGGTCTCAAGGATACATTTGTACTAGACGGGTGCCACATGTGGAGTGGGAACTTTTTGGTGATTTGATACTACCACTAGTTTTTGGTGTGATTCGTGTTGCTTTGTCCTTATTTTCTATTTTGTGTCTTGTGTAATATAATTGTCTGTTTATCTTTTTCCTTTTTAGCCATGGAGTGTATTTTCAATCTTTGAGTTTGAATGTCCTTGAATTTCCTTCCCTCTAATATCTTTCGCCCATCTTTTACCACATCTTTCTGAATTTGTATGTTAGCTTATGTTAGAAACTTGATATGTTTTACATGTTATTGATAGCCTCATTTTCAAAATCATCATCCACTTTTTTCTAATCATGATAACGACATCTTACTTTTGATCATTTTAGTGCTTTACATGTACAAAATGTTTGGAAAGTGCGAAATAAATCATATTTTATTTAATGTGAAGAAAGATCAATAAAAATAAAACTTTTTTCTATTTTTCATCTTTATTGGACCTCGTTTTTAATTGCCTACAGACTAATTTGTACCTGTGTGTCTTTCTGTTGTCATGTTAACATTGTGCTGTGTACTCATTTTCTCGTACTCATCACTATATATATTCTCTACAAATTAACATAAATTGAGATTTTTAGTGTTGCACTTTTATGTATTTTCGTTGTTGATTATTTCCATTGTGGTATAGTTTTAATCTGCGCTTCACACCTTTTTTTGTTTTGGTTTAGAAGAAAATATATGAATACCTATTATCGTAAACCAGTATAATCGCAATATATCTACTTTAAGCGCAAGCGCATAAATACACAAAAGTGGATGTTCCGCCTTATGCCCATCTTTACTATTCTACCAGGTATTCTCAATTTTCGACATCAAAACCAACAGTTTACATAGGATAAGAATCAGATCCAATTAAGTTATCTCTGTAAACCAACTTTTTTTCGCGGATATTTTATTTCGCGTTATACCAATTCTTGTCCATTTCCGCGGCTTTTAAAATTTGCGATTTTCTTATTTGCTTGATTTAAATCGCGATATTTTTCTACTCGCGAGAGTCGCGAAAATGAATCGCTTGCGAAAATAACTTGGTTTACAGTAATAAACAAGATTGTGCAACACGAACCCCGCCTTTGTTACAAAAACAAATTTCTCTTTCAAATGGGCATTTTGTATGAAACACGATAGTTTATGAATGTGCATTTTCTTTTATAAATAATAGTGGGGTATGCAATTGTTTTACCATTTTATGTCTATTTGTTTGAATATTAAAATTACATCTAACAAAGAAAGAGAAGAACTCAGTATACATAAACCAACTATTTGAATCAGTTGGAGTATTGCTATAAAACTGTACGGCATACGTCAAACTAGGTTCAATGTACCTGTTTTTCTAAGTGTTATAGGAGCGTCTATAATATACATACAAATGTAAATAAATTAATAAAGCTGAGTGCGTTTTCAGTATATATTCTATACAGAATCAAAACATTTAACTGTAGTTAAAACAACTGAATAAGGCAAACCTTATCATATACTTATACTATGTATTGGACAATATATCAAGAAATAAAGGCAACAGTACTATACTGCCGTTCGAAAGTCGTATCTCGATTGAGAGAAAACGATCCGGGTTTTAAACTAAAACCGAGAAAAACACATCAACTATAAGAGGGAAACAACAGACATCTCCTTATCAATTTTAATTGTTAGAGATGATTTGATATAATTATGATCATACATGTCACGTTTATCATTTTATGGCATTAGAAGAGTGGTGTAAAATAAATATGCAACCATACAAAAAGTGTTTTTATATGTTTCTTTTGATTTTACTGATTCATTGTTTGTATTTTCTTTTCTTTTTCTTCAGATATGTGGTGGATAGGTTGGGCAATTTTAATCAGAGAAAACAGAGAACAGGGTGAAATAAATTATTGCTCCTGAAAATACTGATACCATATGTACAAATTACAGTGACTGCAATACATTCTTTTGAAAAGATCTTCATTACATATGCTCAATGCTAAAAGTTTTGAAAGTAATTTGCTTATATACATTATAGACAGAAATCTAAAATAGCTTTTACCGATAACCTTAGTATTATTTTCGTATTATTTCCTGGTGCAACTTGCATTAAGTAAAACTTAATTTGTTAATAATACGAGAGTAATGTATCAATTAAATAAAGCTAGAATGGTAGCACCAGATAATTTGAGGATGTTGATCTTGGTTACTTCATTGATATTAAAGAAGAAGAAAATATTTACGATTGACTGTAATTGTTGTTGTCTTGTTCGATTCATATTTCTCCTTTCCGATTTGATTCCATGCACGACAGATATATTCACCGGAATCTTCAAATGAACATGACGAGATTAAAAGAGTCGATGTGACTTTGTTAACATTTCCTTTAAGATGTCTGATGAAATGTCCATTCTTTTTATGGGTCCATAAGTAAAAGCCATATGTTTGGAGTTCACCGGATAAAGCGCAAAATAGCATAATATTCGAAGTAACATTACACTCTGTTGGATTGCTTATTGTAATAAGTGGTGGACCTAAAAAAACAATGAGGAAACGTATTTGTTGACCGTTTATGGTTAAGGCAACACCTTTTATACTAAAACATATGTCAGCATTGATAAGTTGTGTAATAAATCAAAGGATTTATAAAATTAAGCAAAACGTTGCTTTGAAATTCTGACTATTTCTTATGAGCCTTTTTTCTATTCTTACACTTAAACACTCCTATATCCCATTAATGTGATATCTAAAATTTCTATAATATATTTGATGCTGAACATGTGTTGATTAGGTAAATATCTGGAAAAATTAAAGTCCATTGATAATTGTCATACTCTGAAAACCGTACGCTCATCAAAAATACAAATAAAAAGATGTGGTCACGGCATTTTCTATCACTTACAAAGTCTCATAAAATATAAATAGCCAACAAAAAGTTCTTCGTCAAAGCGATCGTTTTCTCTTGAACAATGTGTAAACAATTGAGAAGATATGGACAACTGTTCATTTAAAAGAATATGTTAAGGCTTCAGTTTCTATAGCCCAGGAAGAAAATTTACTAAATGCCTGTGATGACAAAATTAATATCAAAACCAATGTTACGCAATTAAAAACGAAAATAATGTAAAAGTTTTTCACAAAGAAATTTTCTTTTAATATTTTAAAAGGACATATGAGTCACTCATATTATTGAAATATATGATGCATGTCTGAGATAGTACCATTTCATTGCCAATACTTGTCTTTTTCTTAATCTAGATCATAGTGTCAAAAAAGGCCCTGTATGTGACGGCTCTAGGGCAAGTGTATTATTTATCATTTAGTTATGTAAACTTACCCTTCCGGAGCACCTGAGATCACCCCTAGTTTTTGGTGGGGTTCGTGTTGTTTATTCTTTAGTTTTCTATGTTGTGTCATGTGTACTATTGTTTTTCTGTTTGTCTTTTTCATTTTTAGCCATGGCGTTGTCAGATTTATGAGTTTGACTGTCCCTTTGGTATCTTTCGTCCCTTTTTTACTTGAGATTATTATTTTCAGTAATATAATAGGACACGTGACAAAGCAATGGCGGGTTACTCAGGTTTGAAGAACCCTATATAATTAACTAGAAAAAAAGTATTTATAATATTTGTTCCTAGCTTATGAAGCCTTTTTCAGCATTAATATTGGTGACTCTCACCTTACACGGAAAATTCACTTCAGACAAAGATTCAAATTTCAACGCAGGAATGTGAAAGCTCAAATGATGACAATATTTCTATACCCCCAGTCAACTCTTGGATATATTACATATTGGTCAATAAAGATTAATTGCATATCTAATGTCTGTTTTATTATTTTTTTTCAAGTCAAACCTTACTTGAAATATTCAAAGTTATAGTTGATGATGTAGTGATTTGCTTGAATCTTGCAACACAAGTGCATTTCCTTCCATTGAAACTTGATCTTAGATGTAGGAAAAATGTTGCAGTGTATGTAGCCTTTGTCTGCTCAAACTGAAGTGATGTCAAATTCAGACAATCCCAATGCATTTGAATATCAAGAGTTGTAATAAGACTGCAACTTAGATTAATGTTTGTTCCAGATACCAAAGGTGAACCAACTGGGGAGATCTTTGGGTTGGTTATATCTGCAAATCAAAGAGGAAGACTTGACCTTAAAAACACACCTAAAAAGCATTGCATGCAATATTTTTTGTTGTGACAAACATAATTTAATGCAACATCTGTATGGTATTTCTTTTTATTCAATGATTATTCAGCAAACTAAAATCACATAAAGAAATAGAAATGAATTTGGTGTGCCATGATTGTTGACCTGGTTTGAAAATATTATGTAACTCATTGTATCTTGCATCAATATGATTAAATTTTAGATATATCTTTTATTATCATCCTTCCGTATGCTTATATCTCCCTGCTCAGTCTCCCCGTAACTCTCGTATCACGGTTTTGAGGAAAGAGCAGGCATTATCAGCGGCGTCAAAATGTCTGAGGAGAAGTTATATGCAACGTCACAATCAGTTATGAAACGTTATCAAGCTTGCTTTCGTCAAGAGGGAAACTGTCTCAGGGAGGGATAAAAGACCAGAAAATGAACGATAAACAGATATTCGTGTTTTCTTCGTATATATATCGTAAACGAGAGCTTCGTGTTAGTGATATTTGTTTCTTGAGCTATATTTAACTTTTGTGCTCTAAATCATTGTTGGTAGAAAGTCTATAACATAAGTGAGGAAACCTTAAAAAATGCAAAAAAGCTGAAAATCAAACGGACGAAACTGTTAAATATCAGTTTTGCCGAGGGGAGCGCCAACCTTAAATAAATTCATTATTACCTAATACATTAATGGATATGCTGTCATTTAAATAAAATGTCAGACCAGTTTTAAATTTCATGGAACATACAATCTCTACATTTTCATCTGGTTTTTGTTGATTCATATTTATTCGTATTCCATATGTCTTTCCATTCTCGGAACACTGACAAATGTCCCATGTGCACTCTTTGCTTGTACTTGCCGAGTAGCAACCGTTGTTGTGTCGTCTTAAGCTGTTTATTGTTTCCCCGTCTAGAAGGAATTCTGCTGATTCCCCTGCTGGTACAGTATTTGATGAACAGTTAACCCATATTGTATCACCACTCTTGGCATACAAAGGCCCTTGAAGATCAACATTAACTTGTGTGGTAATATCTGTGATTGATATAATCATTTAAGAATTATTAAAAATTAAATAAGGGCAACAGTAGTATAACGGTGTTCAAATGTCATAAGTCGATTGAGAGAAGCAAATCTGGGTTGCAAACTTAAACCGACAATAACACATCAACTATAAGAGGAAAACAAACGATCAGTAGAAACACTAAAGTGAAACAACAAAATTGAATTGATTATGATTTTGTTTGTTTTAATTTCTTTTGTTTATTGAATTGGTTGACTAAATTTCAAATCTTCAAAGTTATCATAAGATTGTGTACCTTTGTATCGTTTTTCTTTAATGATCTTTGCAAAATGATAGTAGAGATGTTATAAGTTATATTCGTATAATATCTTTTAAAAAGTAAATCTTATCACTTACTAGTCATTTATGTTGATACATATAATTTGGGGAATTTTGAACTCTTTACGAAGAAGAATTTTAAGTGCACAAACGTACAGGTTCAAGGAAGTGCTCTTGACTCTTATGTCTTTCTATGAACGTAAGATTTTAAGTGGCTGTATAACATTTCTGTCACATTTTATGTATTATGACCAATTAGTCAAAGTTTAATATCATCTAAACCTTACTAAGTCTTTTATTAGAATTCCTAGATGGTTTCCCAATAAAAATGGATTGCTAGAAAGATTCCAGCTTGTATAGTATTTCCAAATTTCAGTAACAACAATAATTAAAGAATTATTCATCCACGCACATGCGCATATACAAATTGTTAAGCATTGATGACTATTTATATGTCAATTTTTCCAACTGAAGATAATGAACAGCTATAACATAATGTCCTTTATAGTCCTCTTCTGATCATGAAAGAAATATAGTATGACAGAGCAAATCAGTTGAAGTATTATAGTATTTCCTGTATCGGTCATGCATTAAAAAATGGAAAACAACAGGTTTAATAATTTCATACGTCCAAAGCACTTTTCTGGATTTACCTTCATCAGGAACGCTCAAAGCAAAACATTTGAAATATTTGAAATAATATGGCATGAAACATGTTTTTCAAATGCTTACAAAGAAATAAGTATTAGTAAATTGATATGTGCTTAGTGTTACGAGTGCTTCATTAAAACTAGTCCTCAAAATTCAGCTTACCTTGAGTTAGAACAATTACAAATGTAAACAAAGTAACACTCATTTTGAAATGAAATAGGCTCATTCACGAATTTTAATATTTCCGTGATGCATGGTTTGTCCTTGTGATTTGATATTTCCCATTTTATTTCATATTGACCATTCAAGTGCATCCTATTTTGAATCAATAATTCTTAATTGCATATTGTTAAATTGTAATAAAAAGTATAATTGTACTTCCTTCCGTATGTTTGTATTGCAACAATTAACCTAGAAATGTGTTTTTTTATTTATTTTTAAAATCCTAAATTTTAAAGATGGCGTACAGTTCTCGTAAATTATCTGAATTTTAGTCTTGTTCTTTGTTTTCACTTTCTTTGTAGATCCTTCCAATCAGGAACACCAAGCAAAAAGTAACCTTTTTATTTCTACTATTTATAGTTGGTTAATATATACAGCAACTATCTAGATATAAAATAGTTGACGTTCCAACCTTTATATAAAAAAGAGAATATCTGCAACAGAATTGTGCAATATCACTTGTGTACTTTTTTTTTATCGCCTTTTTTCCAAGGTTATTTATGGTCGTCTTGTTGATATAGTTTAACATCTAATCCTTCTTTTTTTAATGCATTTTTTATTTACATTGTGTTATGAAATTTATTCGTTCAGTGTATATTCATTTCTTCATTTCAATTGATAATATAGAATGTTCCTTTATATGTTGTGATATTACATTTTGTTTCAGTTTTGTTGAAGGTTGGCGTTTAAACCTACTGCAATTATTTTTTTGCAGCTCTCATATGTTATCAGGAACCTGATGTTCAGTGGTTGTCTATTGTTGATATGGTTCAGAAGTATGACTCGTTTCTCGTTTTTTTCTATAGATTTTAATTTTGGGTTTTCCTGTTTGAATGGTTTTACACTAGACATTTATGGGGCCCTTTATATCTTGCTATTCTTTCTGTGTCAAAGCTCAGGCTACACTTTGACCTATTTCACTTTTATAAATTGTGACTTGGATGGAGAGTTGTCTCGTCAGCACTCATACCATATCTTCTTATACCTATATAAAGTAGGTGCCAAGTAGAAATGTCAATACAATATCCCCAGTGTTTTAGCAAATTTATAATATATTTTTACATTTCTGAATTAAGCTTTACATTTTTCAAGAGAGCAATTAGGAAAATCATAATCATTCAGTAAAAATCGTACAAGGCGAAGGTTGACACACATCATGGTCAAACGAACGATTAACAGATAAATATACATTAATTTTTTTGTATACAAATAAAGTCGTTAACTTTCTCGTTTGAATTGTTTTACATTGTCATATCGGGGCCTTTTATAGCTGACTTTGCTCATTGTTGAAGGCCGTACGGTGACCTATAATGTAAATGTCTGTGTCATGTTGGTCTCTTGTGGACAGTTGTCTCATTTGCAATCTTCTTTTTTATACGCAAGAACTTAGAAATTCACACAGAAAAAAAAAGAAGTTAGCAGGACATTTACACCATCAAATAATAGGGAATTACTTCAGCTGTTCAAAAGGATAAGTGCTTCGCATTCCAACAATGACACTTGTTTAGAAACCTTTGATTTTTAGATTTGATTTTTATAAGTTACGCGAAATAACGTTTCAGCAAAAAATATTTGTACTCTTAACACGAATTTTCTAAAATAGAATTAAGAATGGCAACGGAGACTGTACATGACAGACTATAACCCAACCAAAGAGCAGAAAACAGCCCCATGCCTCCAATGGATCTTCGGTGCAACGAGGAAATCATGCATCCGGAATCAGTGTCAGCTGTTCATGTAGTTTAAATACTTGAGACCAAAATCTAATAGATCTACATATTAAGTAAAAAATTCAACACTAGGTCAGGACGTTTTGAACTTAGTGTATGTATAACTAAAGTCAATTATTTAGACCTAAGATGTTAATTTTACAAGTTTGAAGGAACGGATATTACTCTCAATAAAATAAGGGGTTGGCTCTACTAAACGGTATAAAACTTAAATAACGCGTTTTTTCACAGAAATATTGAATGGATTTAACACTCGATAATAAGCAACCACAACGAACATACATTCAAACATTTATACATTTTTAAAGACAAAGTTTAACACAAAAGGTGCTCAACGCAAAGTTAAAAGATGAAGTAATAAGCTATAAACAAATATAAAAGATGTGCTGCTCGTGGTGTTGAGACTTAAACTATATTCAGTGAATGCTAAAGCGTTTATACTACATGAATTTAACAATAATATTAATAAATGGTATTTGACGAAAAATAAATCTATGATATAATCAATTTCTTACACAAACAGTCCACTAGCTGTGTTGTTAATTACGTATAGGCAAAATTAGTTAAACGATTTCCATTTCTGTAAAAAATCCAGTTTGAATATATACAAATTAAGGTAAAGTATTTACATAAACTTCAAAAGCATCGAGTTTTGGTAGGAATGACAGAAAAGGCTTTCTTATAATGCATCAAAACTTTAACAACACGTTTAATAGTTTCATGCGTCCGAAGTACTTTTCTGGATTTACCTTCGTTAGGAACATGCAAAGCCGTAATTTTGAAGAATGTAAAATAACATAATCATTTTAAGAGCATTATGACAAAAATGACATACAAAAATAGTAAAATTATAAGAGAATGCAAGTATCAAGTATAATGCGAACGTAGACTCAGACAGGTTGACACAAGAAGACATGTGACATGTACAATGTATGACACAAACCAAAATATGTACCAGATGATTTTGATCTGAGATAATACTCCATATCAGATGAATCTGTGCAATCACGGTCGTAGAGTATTCCATAATATACCAGTATGAAAGCCGCACGGTGAACGCAGAGACAATAAATCGGAAAAGCACAGCAACATGTTTTAACTGAGGGTGTCAGATCACTATTTCAATTGGCGGAGTTCTACTACTAAAAAAAACTTGTCCTGTTACGGACAATCTTGATAAGAAGACTTGGTTTAGCACAATAACTCTCAAATTGTGTTGCAATTGCATGTACAAGTAAATAATTAGGGCTCAAAACTATCAAAATATATTTTCATATCGGTAAAAGTAATAATCATGTACGTTCATTTGAAATGAAAAAAAAATTAAAAAAATGAAAACTCTCTTTCTGACAATGGGGTTACATTTTCATATCTTCTAAATAAGAGTATGTGAATTGTTGGTCTTACATCTACATAGCAATTACTTCTTTAAACAGGCAACACCAATTGTAACTCTGGATAAACGCAAACATGTTTCATAGTGAGTGCAACTTCCACCAATTAAAAAGATTGTGCTCAAATAAATTCATCATTTTAATTACAAAATATTCAGCGCATATAACTTATTTGCGTAAATTATTTGTCAGAATGAAAACAAATCTTGACGGTGTATAACATACCTACATACGTACAATTCAATACAATAAAAAACAATCCATCAACCCATCCATCTACCCGTCCAATTCATTCATTAATTCATCTGTCCATTCGTTCATTCATTTCTCATCTATACATTCATTTTCAAGGTACATCACATATTTAATATAAACAATCATTTCGAAGCAGGGATGTAATTTATCAAATATACTTTCTATGATTACTAGTATTGCTATGCAGAGTATTTTTGCTTCATAACCTATCGCATTGAGTGGAAGAAACTCGCATAAAAATACTTTTTGTCTGTATAAGACATACAAGATATTTCATACTATCCCAACTCTCAGTTCGTGTATCTTAAAATAAGATCGATGAAATTCGTTGTTTTACCCCGTTTAAGCAATGTATGAAAAGATTTATGAAAATATGTTTTCGTGTAACGCCCAACACACATTGAGAAGCGATGCGATGCAGGAAAAAGTATGCTAATGTTAAATATATGAATCAAGTGAAGTGTTCAAAAGGTTCATAAGGAAATTGACAGTCAGTGTGTAATGATAAAAACCATTAAAGTATACCTGTACACATGATCTAAATATCGACAACAATGTTATCTAACTAGCTATATATATATATATATAGAGAGAGAGAGAATGACAGTTAACGGTTTACTTGATTACATAATTCAGTAGCACATAACACACTTGAATTTCTGCTTGTACATTGACTGGAAGTTCATATAAATAATGAAACCATATTTCAAATCCTCAGGTCACAACAATCGTTTTGCATTCACTTGCGTCCAAATTGCAAATAATACTAAAATTCATTTCAATATCTTGATTACTGCTCGCAACCTTTCTACTATTCTTGAGATCTTGAAAATCTTTGAATAGAAAATAATTAAAGTGATGTGATACAGGCCTATCAGAAATGATTAATATAAAAAGATTATGATAAAATACATTCAGACATTCAGGCTTTATATATTATTAAAATTGTTAAAAGAAGTGTAATGCCAAGGATGACAGTAACTTGATAATGAGAAGTTCATGCTTTGTATTTGTAAATATTAATATTTACAGAAATGGCTGGACTTGCAGAAGTTGCTGAATATCATAACTGATTTCTAGGAGTCTCTAGTGGAGAATTTTCTCATGTCTATAATGGAAGGTTTTCTCATCGGCAATCGTATCTAATTTCCCTATGCTTACATTGAGTACCTACGCAATACTTTCAGTATGACATCATTGACCGTAAGCTATACCTGTTTATCACTGTTTGAATTTGTCACAATTTATATATTTTGTTAAAAATCATCATTGCTCTGATGATCTTACAGCTTTGTCCTTTAATGTTAATCTGTTGATTATAATGTTGAGAAAATCATTAAAACAATACATGCATTTATACTTTTAAAATTAGTCCTTTGTGCATGTTTTTTTTTGTGAATGTGGGCGTATGGTTCAAGTTGTCAACTAATGTAAATACATATATTGTGAGTGCAAGCTCTATATTGGGCAGTTGGTGCGTTTTTGTCCTGAAAGTGGCGTTTAACAAGAAAAATCATCTATTTATAAAGGATCGATAGCGTATAACTAATAACATTATTTCATTCAGCGCTTGAGTGTAATATTTGATAAGTGTCAGAATCGAATAAATATAGTTGCTTTTTCTTCTATTAGAGTTTAACTCTTTGAAATTAAACTGATGTATTGCCCACAGATGGCAATGTTAAAGTTTTTGTACACTAAAAGTTTAACACAGCTAATAATATTACTTCGAACGAGCAAAACAAAAAGTTAAATCCGTGATATATGTCATTTTCGTCTCCGAATAACGCGTTGCAGGGTACATATATATATACCTGGCGTCCGTCCGTGAGTTCGTCCGGTCTTGGTAGCGCTCTTAAAGGTACAAATTTTACATGATTTGTACAAAACTTATACTATAAGTAAATGTCTGCCATATCTAGAACAAGTTCTAAAATGGTGAACGATCGACCATTTTATAAAAGTTTCATGTTCCTTGAATTGAAAATATTGAATAAGTTGGACATTGATATAGATTTATTTCGTCTTCAAGCCATTGTTCCACTACTCAATTGTCTATTCTTTTTACCAGCACACTTGGTACAATTAAAAACCTGATAATAAATTGTTCAAATAAGGCCTTCGAAAATAGTGGAATTAATTACTTTTGGAGTGTCAAGAACTCGTTGGAAGTACTTGATAAATTGCATGCTTATATTTGTGATTTTGAATCTGTTCAAAGTTTTGATTTTTCTACCCTGTATACCACATTGCCTCACATTCTCATTAAGAAAAAATTCACACACCTAATTAAATGGGCATTTAAAAAGTCAGAATATGAATATATATGTTCAACCTCTTTTAGGTCATTTTTTAGTAGTATTAAACAAAAAAACTATGTCAATTGGACATGCTTTGATACTATATAGGCCCTTGAATTTTTACTAGATAACATTTTTGTTCGCTTTGGGGATTCCGTATATCGACAGATTATCGGAATTCCAAGGGGGACTAACTGTGAACCACTTATTGAGGACCTGTTTTTGTATTGCTATGAGTTACAATTTATGACAAAAATAAGCAAAGACCCATCGAAACAACATCTGATAAACAAATTTAATAATACTTTTAGATATTTGGATGATATTTTGGCTCTCAATAATGACGACTTCAGTATGTATATTAAAGAAATTTATCCTGTTGAACTTACTTTAAATAAAGCTAATACTAACAATGACCACTGCCCTTTCCTCGATCTTGATATCTATATCACTAACGGAAAGCTGAATACTAAAATTTATGATAAAAGAGATGATTTTTCATTTCCTATCGTTAACTATCCATTTTTAGATGGTGACGTTCCCTTGTCACCATCTTACGGTGTTTATATATCCCAACTTGTACGATTCGCTCGTGTATGTAACAAAGTTTTAGATTTTAACGAGAGAAATTTATGTATTACTGAAAAATTATTACACCAGGGTTTTCGATATCACAAACTAGTCAAAACATTTACTAAATTTTATCATCGGTATAAGGACATCATTCGTAAATATAGCTCAACATGCAGACTTCTTATACGTTCAGGTATTTCACATTCAATTTTTTATGGAAATATTCTTTATAAAGCACAAAGGTGTCAGTATTCACCTCAAAAACTAACAAAACCTTTGAATAGACTTATTAAGAAGGGATATAGTTACGATACTGTTGTCAGGTCATTAAAGATTGCATATTTTGGCGTTAATATTGATTCACTTATAGGGTCTTTGCATCGGAACTAAACACATTTATTCAAAAACCAGTTGTTGGCATGACACGGGTTATGTTCTTCTCATATATGTTATGATGGTATGATACTAAACCCCTAACGGGAAGGATTGTGCCTGATGTTCGTATGATGAAATAATAATCTTTCAGTCAGTTTAATTGAAGTCTGGAGCTGGTATGTCAGTTAACTGCTAGTATTCGGTTGTTATTAATGTATTATTGTCATTTTGTTTATTTTCTTTGGTTACATCTTCTGACATCAGACTCGGACTTCTCTTGAACTGAATTTTAATGTGCGTATTGTTATGCGTTTACTTTTCTACATTGGCTAGAGGTATAGGGGGAGGGTTGAGATCTCACAAACATGTTTAACAAGCCGCATTTTTGCGCCTGTCCCAAGTCAGGAGCCTCTGGCCTTTGTTAGTCTTGTATTATTTTAATTTTAGTTTCTTGTGTACAATTTGGAAATTAGTATGGCGTTCATTATCACTGAACTAGTATATATTTGTTTAGGGGACAGTTGAAGGACGCCTCCGGGTGCGGGAATTTCTCGCTACATTGAAGACCTGTTGGTGACCTTCTGCTGTTGTTTTTTTCTATGGTCGGGTTGTTGTCTCTTTGGCACATTCACCATTTCCATTCTCAATTTTATTGAAACTCTGCTCTTTTATTCAACATTATAAAACGATTTACCTCATATATTTGATTCTGTTCAAGTGTTTCTATCATTTCATTCGTTGATTTCAATGATCATTGGACGTACAATTTGTTCATCGAGGTCATTTGCTTGTTGATCTAAAAAAAATAAGTAATTCATTTCAACTAAATAAACCAATATGTCATTATGCAAGGTAATTATATATCAACATAGAAATAAATGAGATATTGATGTTGTTACGTGTATTTTCAGTCACCGACGTGTGCACAACTTGAAAATATTGAGGTATTTAGAAGTTAGCGATATAAAATACAATGTCACTATCAAATACAGTAGATTCCCTTGCTAAGAACTTTGAAATATATGTCATTGGCAGTCTTATTCAAAGCATAATGACGTATTTGAATTACAATATTGTCGTTATGTCTGATTTAAAATATTCGGTACCCGGTAAGTGTTGATTCATTGGCAATTAAATAATGTACCACAACACATCAATCTTACACAAAGAAAATTTGTGTATAGCATTAATCGTTTTTTGAGAGAGAGCAATTTTCGATTAATCATACTTTGTATTATACAAGATTTCTTTAATGAATGGTGGTCTTAGGAATTATCGTGATGAGGTTATATCACCAAGCGGGGGAATCAGGTGTGGATTCTTGAATATTTTAAAGACTATTATATTATATTAATAGTTATCAAAGGTACCAGGATTATAATTTAGTACGCCAGACGCGCGTTTCGTCTACATAAGACTCATCAGTGACGCTCATATCAAAATATTTATAAAGCCAAACAAGTACAAAGTTGAAGAGCATTGAGGATCCAAAATTTCAAAAAGTTGTGCCAAATACGGCTAAGGTAATCTATGCCTGGGATAAGAAAATCCTTAGTTTTTCGAAAAATTCAAACTTTTGTAAACAGGAAATTTATAAAAATTACCACATTATTGATATGCGTGTCAACACCGAAGTGTTGATTACTGGGCTGGTGATACCCTCGGGGACGAAACGTCCACCAGCAGTGGCATCGACCTTTATTACAACTTTTTTGAAGTAACATTTAAACCTGTGATTTTTCTAATCATTTTCATAACTACTGCCCTTTCTCATTTGAAACATTTATTACATCGTTAATAAAAGAGCATTTTAACACAAATCTGAAACTAAGATAGCAATTCTATGTTAAAGTCCATCAACAATACTTGAAATACAACAATACAAAACACAAAAGATTATGTCATCATAAAAACTCATAGGTCAAAAATAAAAGGACAACGCCATGGCATGAAGGGAAAATTTAAACATATGTTTTGAGTTTTGTGGATTGGTGCTCCGGTAGGACAGGATTTTCCCACTAGACATGTGCTACCAATCGTGATGCTCATTAAAAAAAACAACCCGAAAAGATGACTAGATTATGGTAACTATAATTGAATCTGTCCGTTGTTCGTTTTCATCTATGAAACAGATATTACTAAACGGTCAACCTATTCATGATGTTGTCCGTAAAATATACGAAGGGAGTTTTTTTAATCTTTCTTGTAAGTTGCAATCCTCTTTCAAAGAATATATAATAGGAAATACAAACCCTGAAATATTATATCAGCTAGGAAATATATACTACGTGTACAGGCGCTACTGAAATGTTGCTGCATCGAAATTGAAATTTAAACATTGAGGAGCTGAAATCAGGTCTTTTGTCGTACAGTTTTGTTTTCAGCCGACCCTTTTTGGCAAGTTTTAATGTTAATCAGGATATGACAACCTTTTTATATCAAGAAGTTCCCTTAGGAAGTCAGCATCCTATACTTAAAAGAACAAGTCGACAAGAATAGACGCACATTTGGTTCCCATGGGAATGCCGATTGTTTGTTGAAAACTATGTCATCCAAACGTACCAAATATATTGTCAATTAAAAAGGTAACCATCTAGATAGTTTTAAATCTTTAGTCTTATGAACATGTGTCGATCAAAGTCGTTCTTCCTCATTACACTGTTTTGGTAGTTTTTTTCATTTTTCAGGAGCGTATTACTTATGATTTCGTATAATGTGAACACAAATGAGCGTAACGTATCAATCAAGATATGTAAATACAACAATGAAACAATGGTTATGTGATATATCATGACGAAACGCGAATTAAAACGTTCAATACCAGTGTCTTTACAACATTTATTTGAAGCACATGCGTGATATTTGTATCTGCGTTTGGCATATTTTTGTGACGATAAATTGTTGCATCCTTTCAAATTAGTTTGGTTAAACGTATAGTATATCAATTACCTGGAGCGTTTACTCTGTTCATATTTGTTATATTTCTTTGTTCAACTGAAATACAAATAATATTTACTTGATATTGTAAAAAAGATTGTGATGAATTTCATGTCTAATGTTGTGGAAAAATTTGTCTTTTAAATCAATCTTTTCTCTTCAAAATTTAAAATTTATCAGTATCGATGCCTCTTGAAACCAATGATGTAAAGTACACACGGGTATACGTCTCAGTCAAGATCTGCTAAAGCTCTTATAAGTAAAGAAATTATTTGTTTGAAGAAGGTAGTAGTTTGAATTATTTTCGTTACGCATTCGTTTTGTGTGGTTGTTTTTTTTTTTTGGCTTTTTTTTTATTCTTAAATGATTCTGATCAACAGTAACTGGTTCTAGATCACTATTTTTGTAACAGATGTATTTCGTCTATTATTATCGAAAGAACGCTCCCTTGTCATTTTATTCAACATTCAAATTGCTTTTCTGTACTTACAAATAAATTTGTTGTCTTAGAAGCAATTTATTCAAATTTCTAAATTATACATTAAAATGTGTTTACCTGCAAGATTAATAAAGAATGGGGTACTAACACATCCAAGTACACATCCAACAATTGGTAATATAATTCCAGCTATAGAATTACAATAAAAACATAATTTTTAACATACATTTAATTTTGTGATAACTACATAAAATGATCTGAATAACTTTTTATGTAATGCAGTGCTGCATTAATATTCAATTCATACAAATTAAGAAAATAATTTCTAGTTATTTATTTGAACGTGTACATGTTAGACCATAGCTCCTACACGGGGTAACATTTGGTCATTTTATATAGAATACTTAAACCCATATATCTTTTTAAACAAAATATATGCTTTACCTCATCATATGATGATTTGACAACGCTCATAGGAACACTGATTTATTTAGGACGCAATATATGTTTTCGAGCGGGCTAAATCGCTTGTTCCTGAACAAATGGGTTTTCACTGTTAAAACAAAATAATTAAATCAATCCAACTTTGTAAATCTCATTTTCTTTTTCGACCACTATCAATTTTCTATTTATGATTTTGACGCCAATACAGGTTGTTCATAATGTATCAGCGCATAGATAAAATGAAATGAAAACAACATGAAGTGTTGAGAATAAGTCACCGATTGTCAATCATCATTTAAAATAACTAAGAATTACATAACATACTTTTAGAGTGTGTTCTGTAATCCCAACAGGCAGTAATCTCAAAACTAAGAACGTCGTGATTTTTTAATTATTTTTTTTAGCCTCACTTAGAAGGACATACCATATGGAATCATTAGTTAGTTTTTATATGATATTTGACAACTATTTATAAAGTGGTGAGAGTCCTGGATTATGACAAGCACATGAAATTGTTGCTGTTAAATTCGTTCTTTCGTTACCTCTGCCCATTTTTTGGTTTAATTTCAATCAATAAACAGACAAAAGAAGTCTTCTTTTAATGTTTCGTTATGCACCAGATTTTCTATTTTCTTTAATGGTACATTCATTCGTGAATCTAAGCTTTACACAAACGTCAAATGCAAATGATGGGATGTAACGCATTGATTCTTTAAAAAGTTTTGATTTCAGAAATTATATTTTTTTAAGTGAATTTTGTTGATAATGGTTAATTTAAAAATTTGGAGGCTAACTATAACATTGATCTTGAAACACGAACAATGTGTTTTCGAGAATCAATTATTTAGAATTCATATTATACGTACAAATACACGTAGCATCATCGATAAACCCACATACTGCGCATATTCCGAAGAATAGAGAGATACATGTGAAGAAACACACAGTCTTCCACACTGAAACGATATTTGGTAAAATAAAGAAAATAGAAAATAAAACAATATTCGACTGAGCTGAAATACAAATTTCTTTAGACAAATCATTTATGAGTCGCATAATATCTCCTCTTGCGATTGAAAATCCTGCCATTTTTACGATTGTTGTCACTTCAAGAATTTTTTTAAATGTTGATTATATGTTATATGTCGTCGGTATATAACCTCTGTGAATTTCGGCGTTTATTTATGAAATTATCCTTTGTTATCAAGGGCATCACTCGACCAGTATTCAACACTAATATAAAATATTAATCCGATATGTTCTTTTCTGTAAATAAACTTTTTTTATAAAATGTGAAATATTCAAAATTCTTATACTTTTCTACCAAAGTAAAGATTGATAAAGCGTTATTGACACAAATTTTGGGAGATTGTGTTTGGCTTTCAAACTGTTTCAATTTGAGCATCTCTTATAAGGCTATAGACGAAATGCGTGCTAATGTATCAAATTAAAAGCCTGTACTTTTGGTGATTTTTACACCATAAATCAATAGATATGCACACCTCATACAAGTTATCAATTCACTCTATTTTTAACACAATAAGTAAATAATTATAAAAAATAAGTGTTGAGTAACTATGCTGTTAACATACCTGGAATTTTTGTGATGCACATGCACTTTTGCCAACTATCTGCAAAAGGTCAAGATAATTTATTGTATTTTAACATCAGCAGAATATAGGTTTACAATTAAAGACATATCACTTAGATTGTTAAAGGATTCATGAGCAAGTTACTTGAAAAGTAATATGATACTCGCATACATGTACATATTATAATATGGCATTTTATTTCTTTTCTTAAGGATGTACTTACATGAACATGAAGATGAGGTTTCGGAATTTGTGTCGAATATTTGGAATCCTTTGGGGTTTTCCTTTCAATACAGGGTAAAAGAGTTTGCTCCATAACACCTATTTTCCTTTTCATATATATATTACTTCAATAGCATAAAAAGGTCATTTACTAAAATTTCAGGAGATTTTAGATCTCTTTTCTATCGATTTAAGACCCAAAAAATACGAATGCAAATAAAAGGTAAAAGTCCCAGAATGCCTTATCACGCAATGTTTTTATATTTAAATATTTTGAAAAGGATGTCTATAATCTTTTTTTTTAGCTTATTTTGTATCTGTCCTAATGCTCTTTCGATTTAAAGTATCAATTTTAGATTCTTGATTTTTTTTTTATTTCACCCAGAAAGTAAAATCACAAAAAAACTATCTCCGACATAAATTCAAAACGGAAAGTCCCAAAATAAAGTGCTAAAAATCAAAAACTCTAACTCATAAAACAAATGGATAACAACAATCATATTCCTGACTTGGGATAGGCAACTCCCCAAGTAGAAAATTGGGGATTAAACCTGATCTTATAGCTAGCTAAACCTCTCACTTGTATGACAGTCGCATAAATTCCATTATATTGACAACGATGTGTGAACGAAACAAAGAGACATAAAATGTTAAAATGTCATAAATAGGGTAACATCAGTCAGCAATGTGTTATAATCGTAATCACTATGAAAACAATCACATATGTAACAAAGAAAGCATGTAGACAAAGTACCGTAGCAAAAACAAAAGATAAAAAAACAAAAAATATATTTGTAGCCATGTCAAATGTATATCACAAAAAACAGGCTCAACAGTAAAGGTAATATTTATAAAAACAAATTTAAAAAATGCTTTAACAAGTTATCAAGATAATAAACAACGTCACTGCCCATATTCTACATTTCAATACCATCGTGTATTATTAGTGGAATTGATACCAAATTATGAATCTTTTCTTGAACTAGAGGCGCTCAAGAGCCTGTGTCGCTCACCTTGGTCTATATGCTGCAGTGCATATTAAACAAAGGACATGTTTATGTGTTTTTATGGAGTTAGTTGACAATTTGGTCATGTTTACTTATTTGTAGATCTTACTTTTCTGAACATTCTTGCTGTTTATAGTTATCCCCATCTATCAAGATTTGGCTCAGTAGTTTCAGAGTAATTTTTTTTATAAGATTACAAAAATCTACTTATAATATATTAATTGTAAAAGGCTGAATTCAAAGGGCAATACCTCCTGAAGGGATAAATTGACACTTTTGATCATGCTTAATTATTTGTATAGCTTACTTTGCTGAACAATTTTGCTGTTTACTTTATATTACTAGTATTTTTCTAGCTAGTATAATGTTCAAGATTATAACCAAACACTTCAAAATTTATTTAAAATTACCAATTCAGAGGCAGCAACCCAACAACGGGTTGTCTGATGCGTTTGGAAATATCAACGCAGAAAAATCTTCACCTGATGAAAATATTTGTTACATGTTTGATTTGTTCTAAATGCTATAGTTTCAGAGATATATCCCAAAAACTGCATTTTACCCACATATTCTATTTTTAGTCATGATGGCCATCTTGGATGATTGGCGGGTTCATCGGATACATTTTTCAAACTAGCTACCCTTTAGGATGATTCAGACCAAGTATGGTTAATTTGGCTATGTAGTTTCAGAGGAGAAGATCTTTGTAAATGTTAACGTAGGACGACGACGACGACGACGACGGACGTCAAGTGATGACAAAAGATCACTTGATCCTTCCATGTGTAAAATTAACTTATGTCTCATTTCCAAACGCTCTGTTATGGTCTGCTTTTCACTGAAAACACAAAAAGCATATAATGTCTTACCATCAATCTTAGGCTTTATATACTCCCCTACTTTACACCACACCAGGATCCAAACTAACATAGCTCCAAAATAGGCAATCATTGAAAAGAACAAAACTTTATGCATGCATTGGTTACCTAAAATATAAATAGAAAGAAATAGGAATATTTTGAGTTTTTGTTATCATATCTTTATTTTTGTAGCATTTTTACAATATTTATATACGATAAAGTGGTCATACATGTGCATGTAATTAAATGAAAGAAGATGACACAAAGTTCAAACATAACTTTTTTTTATTAGAATCAGGGTTTTTAATGGTTGACCAAACTGTATTTTTATAATAACTTCTCATGTAATAAATAAAACTTCATTCAACCTCCTATAAATTGTATTCTGTGCGGAGAGTAAATTTAGAACAACACTCAGATTGATATTATTCAAAAAGATATATGTTATTAACGATATTATCCAAACACATAAAACCGAATCAATACCATACGCTTGTCCATTCAAGCAATTAAAGAAAACCTTATATTTTTCAGAGAAAACTTTACATTTATTATTTGTTCCTTTAATTTCTTTTTCCATATCAACGTACTTTTACGTGATTGCAAAGTCTCATCTTGCAGTAAAAGGTAAGATACAAATACTGAACTCAAAGGAAAAATCAAAACATTTTCATTTAGCAAATGACAAAATCAAAAGCACAAAAACTTCTAACAATTGTGATATTCCTGAGTCAATACTGTCATTTCATAATATAGAAAATGGTGGAAAATGTTTAACATATTTAGCACAGAAATGTGATAAAAAAAGTTATCATGCCTGAAGGTCATGAAGAAATGATACATATTTCGTTTGATTGATTGCGGTTTTTTGGTTTTTTTTTATTTGTCCTGAAGTGAAGCTTTTTTTCTCACCTCAAAGTTAAACACTATATGCGATAAATCAATATTCTATATAGTGAGAAATGTAAATGATTATACCTATTTTGCAATTTTTCATGATAAAGATAAAACCAGAGGTAGTAAGCCAAGGTTAAAGGAAATTACATGTTCTTTCTACTCTTCTTGATTACCTGAGATCACAACCGGCTTTGGTAGTGTAAGTGTTGATCAGTCTGCAGTATTGTTTTGTATACTGTTATTTGTCTTTTGTTTTTATTCTCCTTTTTCCCGTGGCATTTTCTATTTATTTTCGACTTATTAGTGTGAATGTCACTTCAATATCTTTCGCATCTCTTTTGCATTTCTGTCGCCTCTCTTTCATTCTCGAGATATATAATCCATATTACTTACTATTCGAGTCTGTATTGTTTTTGTATTTTTGGTATCCCTTGTTCAAATCACTACCAAGTTCTCCTGTTATACATAAGTATAAAATAAGAATGCTGATTTGGATAAAAAGGGATCATCTGAAGACACCAATTAATATAAAAAAGTTTAAATATCGTATAAACAGCGATACATAATTTACCAGTTAGTATCATATTAGAAATAGGAATCCGTATTATTATATCCAATATGTAGTGTAAAGTAAAATCACGAAAATACTGAACTCCGAGGAAAATTCAAAAAGGAAAGTCCCTTATCAAATTGCAAAATCAAAGGATAAAACATATCAAACGACTGTCATATTCCTGACTTGGTACAGACATTTTTAAATGATGAAAATGGTGAATTGAACCTGGTTTTATGTTTCAGTTCTTCAAACATGATACGTTATCAAAGAAAACAACAAACAGACCCGTGACTACAAATGAAAACAAACGAAAAATAAAATGCTTCATGAAAATCAATAAAAGTATGAACCCGATTCAGGCCAAATAAAATCAGAAAAGAAGAATTTCTTATTCGATTTGTGTCAACTGCTATATTCCTCCTGTCGTAAACGTTCATTAAAATGTGATATTTGATTTGCAGTCGTAAATATCTGTTGTTTACAGTTGTTGGTAACTTTTGGCGCAAACAATAGGTTTTGCAACCTGGCAATGAGACTTTTTTGCATTTTTTAATATCTACCTGCTATTTAAACTGCTTATAAATAAATACAGGTAGCTCCTTTGAGAGAGAAAAAAAACTCGATGGAATTAATACTATATTCAAATGATTATAACTGGTGTGAGGTATAGATATATAGATCATTGATTATATTATATGTACATGTGTACAAAGATAAATGATATTTATAAAGATAGATGTTAGATATAGGAAGATGTGGTGTGAGTTGCATGATTATTTAAAATGGGAGGTTTTTTTCTCATTTGTTTTTCACCAAAAAATGAGACTGTAAAAATCGATGGACCCCTTAGTTGCTTTCCTGGGCAACTTAGGGTTGATGTAAAAGGTGATTATTAATAAAAATAGGTTTAAAATTAAAAACAAAAAATATCTACCTGCTATATTCAATATTGTAACTTCAACTTTAGCAATATTTTTTTTGAGGCCATGAAGACAGGTCCAATTTCCATTCAGTGATTTGTCGATTTTACCTTGCACAGTAAATATTGTTTCTTTTGTTGTACTGTTCTGTGTTATGCTCCCATTTTTGTAATAAGGTTCACATTTAACGGATGATAGGACAGGTTGTAAACAGTCAGCTTGTATGTTCCCAGATGGATCAACAAAGAAAATAGAGAATTGTAGATGATCGACCTTGCAGGTAAGAGTCAATCTGTCTTGCGTTATTTTCCATTTGAAGCATGTATGAATGTCGCAAGGGCAAGTTTCTAAAAATTATATATTTAAACATCATTAGATATTGACAATTTACATTAACAAAACACTTAATTTCATAAGGCATAACCAAAGTGCATGCTAATAAGTCACCGTGACCGTGTATGACAAATTAGCAACTGTACGTTATTAAAGCAGCAATCAATGAACCATATAACATATATTTAAAATCATATGAAATCACGTATTATTTAAACACATATAAGTCAAGGCTTCCCAAGCGTTCACTTTAAATTTTTGTTCCAAGTGGTGAAGTTGAAATCATCTTTTAAAAGTTTTACGGATGATATATTGCGTTTGTTGGAGAATAAATAAAGGCAATAGTAGTATACCGATGTTCAAAGTCATAAATCGATTGAGAGAAAACAGATCCGATTAAACAACTAGAACGGGGGACCACACTAGAAGAGGACAACAGCGAAGCAACAAAAACAAACACCAACATACATAGAAACAAACTATTAGATAGCAATTGCCTTATTCCTGTCTTGATACATTTGGTGCTTCGATCTAATGTATTTTTTTTAACATATGTGTTATATACATGCATATTCAGATTTAATTTTGTGTCTCTAGAAACTGACCATCTTAAAACATTATCGTCAATTAAAGTTAAAGTTATAACCTTCATTTTGCTTACATACAGATTTAATAACTTAACATGAATGTTGTCATGATATTGTTCTGCGAAATATTGTTCTTTTTTTCATCGGGAATATTCAATTTATACCGTGCCCTTTTTTCAAAATGAGATACTGACAAAGGTATGTGACTGTCTATTTTAGTTTAACAATAACTTAAAATATGAAGAAAAAGTATATATTTTTTAAGACAGAATTTTCTTATAATTTGCCAAAATGAAGATTTTACTATACTTTTTTCAAAAATATAATAAAAAGTATGGGTCACCGTGCTATTTTTAAAGCTATGAGTCGTTAAAAATTGCCTAAATTTGGTTAGTTTGTTCATGTAAAACCACATTGGTGTGCATAAAAAAATTCTATGAGATAGAATTTTGAAATAAATTGTGAGAAGATAGGTTTCATAATATTTTTTAAGAAAATAAAAGAAAACATGGTGTCACCGAATTTGTTTTCTTGCTATAAGCCAAGTATAAATTTTGTACTAAAAGAGTTATCTCCCCTTAAATGGCTCATTAAAAAATGGTTCTAAAAACAAATTTTCTGTATGAGTTAAAATATTTTGAGTAATACAATAAATTACAAAGTTTTCTTTATAGGAATAAACAGTCTAACCATTAAATTGCAAATCTGTCTCCAAATTTGTAGATTTGGGCAAATAAATAGACCGATTTTGTACTGTGATTGTCCAATCTTAGATGGCGGATTCTACCTTGCGACTTTTTAAATAGTGATTGTCATATGTCTTTATCTAGGAGCCTCAAATTAAAAAATTCAAATCTTTACTGTAATAATAATTCGGAGATATCCATATATAAATTATCAAAGATCCTGTCAAAAAGAGTTGAATATACCGATAAACAAGTCATTCGTTAAAATGAACTGATAAGAAAGGGATTATGAATATCAACAACTGTTTTCAAGAATCTTATATATTTGATATCTGTAAAATGAAATGAATGCACGATAAATGGTGGCCATCTGCTGCTTTTTGATCGGGTTGTTGTCACTTTGACATATTCCCAATTTCCATTCTAAATTTTATGAAATTTGGATAATGCATTTACCTTGAGTGAGAAACATGAGAAGGAAGATGACAATTCCATGATATTCGTTAACAGTCATGGTATATCTGCATCTGCAAAATACATAATCAGAGTGATTTTGAGTACGGAATGAAATTCAAAACAAACATACAATGGCTTCAACATTTCTTTTACCACATCAATATATTTATTTGATTTATTCACATTGCCGTTAAATAAGAGTGAGGTTTATAAAACATTTCATAAAATAATAAATGATAGTTTCTGTAGCGATCAAAACAACAGGAAATTTGTTAATTGCCTTACAATTAGTACTTTATTGAAGATAAAAAATTCAGTTGCTTAATTATTATTCAATTATATAATCATATACCCGTAGCAAGGGGGTTTCGGGGGGTTCGGACGACCCCCCCCCCCCCTTGGCAACTCCTGGCTACGGGCCTGCATGCATATAATATGATAATATAAGATGTAAAACAATAAAGATCACGACAAATGGAAAGCTATTGTGAATTCTAATATGCACTGTTCTAGTAAAACCTGTACATAAAATTTGTATATATAAGGTGTACAAGAATTGTAATTAGCACGACATTGACGCTATTGTAACCAATCAAATATTCTACAAATTTTCGGATTTTTTGTTTAAATTTCAATTCTAGCATTATATAAAAAAGGGGAAATATATATACATCTATTACATAATAATTCACATAAATAACAATTGATTATTACCTGTACCATCATAATGAAATGAATTTAAAGATATGTAAAAACGACGCAGTGTTTTTCTTCCTCGTAACATATATTTATAGCATGTTCAGTCAGGACAATACTACCCATTCGCTATTATAATTTAAAGATATTCAAAATGGCATATGATATTTAAATGTTTTTCAGATACGTATTTACACGGTACTTACTATATCTACCCTAGAAATATGAGATCATCGATAAGACTGTAAAATTCAATGCGCTTAGTCATGCGAATTCGATATCCTTTCATTTTAAAATGCTGTTTAGATTTAAACATTAAAAGATTTTCGACGGCTATTTATAGAAAAGAGTCTACTGCGCACGAATACCTTAATCATGGCGGAAAAGACGTAGAATAAATAATGTGAGTTTTATATCATTTTCGAAAATTGATTTATCTCTACTATTAGATAATATTGCTATTCATTGGCTTCATAAATGTAGAAATTAGTTATAAAAGAGTTGAGAAAGATACAAAAGGAACATTCAAAGTTATAAATCGGAAGCAACTGACAACGTCATGGCATAAAGGAAAAAGACAAACAGACAAGCAAAATGACACAAAACTCAACATATAAAACTAAAGACTGAGTATCTTGAACCCCAACGAAAACTCAGGTAATCCGAAAGGGTAATCTGATCCTGATCTTCATGTGGGTTCTGTTGTATTACTAATATATGTATAAATCTGCAGTATAATGCGATCGGTCATATTCGAGGGAAGGAGGACGGTATTGTAGTTACATCATTTGGTACATGTCCGTTGTTATCTTTGAAACATATATTCTATAACAGTGAGCTTACTCGTGACGGTGTCTGTAAAATTTACGAAGCGATGGTTCAACTTCACTACTTGGAACACTTGGTTGAATAGTCTTGTGAGGAGCAACCCTCGCTTACGAAAATTCAGATAACTAATACAATCCCCTGCTCTTTTTACCAACTGGGATATATATTCTCTCTCAAGAAGAGCAGAACAGTTGGTTTTCAAACATAACTAATATGGTTTCCAATTAAAAAAAAAATCAAGCATCTTGATTATGTAAGTTTCAGTGGATTTTTTTTTAAATATTTTTTTTTCACGAAGTTTTATTTATCCCTCTTTAAGACTAGATTCTTCTTTCTACGCTGTATAGTTTTGTTTAGGACAAAAGCAGTACCAACCCTTTCAATTTTTTATTTTTTTTCGTTTTGAAAGGGGAATAGTTGTGTAAAGTGTGAAAAAGTCAAATGTTTTAAGACTTTTGCAGGATGAAAGGGTCTTAAATTGTCTTTGAATGTTTAAGTATCCGCATCTGAGTAACACCACCTCTAGAATGGGTAGTTTAACAATAACTTGAAAACCAATTTTGATTTACAATAAAGCTGATAATTTAAAAAAAAAATCAGTTCTTCATCTTTGGTTGAAAACCCAAAAGAAAATTGACGAGACTTATGACTATCCAGAATGTCCTCAATGATCAGTGTTGTGGGGGTGTATTTTGAGTTCCAAATTGAATTGTCAATACCTTGTTCATATATAAGGCAGTTCATTTAATGAGACCTGCACACAAAGACTAATTTATTAGGCCTATAGCTGTCAGGACAACACAAATTGCAACATTTTTGTTCTTATAGCAAAGGTTTATATATATCCATTCAACTTTTAATTCGAATTGATATTAACAACTTCACAGCCATAATCCATATCTACGTCTTGTTCAAACTGTATTGAATAGAGAACTGGATCTTCCTACACTGTATTGAAAACTGTAACTATTTGACCTTCAGTTTGAAAGCCTTGAACTGAAGTATACATACATTTTGTTTAATTGTTTAGCTTGTTTTATCTGCGATGCGACATTTGTCGATAGTTAAATCACTATTGGCGTTAGTTAATACATCTCGACCTTCCAAAATAAAGTTTCAAAATAAAACTTTATTTTGGGGTTAATTGGTTTTATAGTTTAACTCTTTATCCGTCATGTTGAAAATTGTTTACGTTACTATCATATGCTTGACCACATTTTTGTGTAAAATGATATCACGGAAATGTTTCACTCATCGAATCCCCTTTCCTCTCTGATATGCATATTCTAGCGATTGTCATTGTAACGTATAAAATAATCATCGATTTTACAATAGCGACGACATGGTGTGTGCCACTAAAATATTGGGAACTTTTACATTTCAGTTTACCTCTGTTTAGCTCTGTTTTTGTTTTGTTTTTTGTTGGGGTTTTGTTTTGTTTTTTGTTGGGTTTTTGTTTTGTTTTTTGTGGGGTTTTTGTTTTGTTTTTTGTTGGGTTTTTGTTTTGTTTTTTTGTTTTGTATTTTTTTTTTTTTTGTGAGTTCGTGTCGCTTTATCTGTTATTATTTATTTAGTATTTTAATTAACTGTTACTTTTTGTTTTGTCCTTCCTCGTTCTGACATGTGCTTTTTATCGATCTGTTGTAGCTTCTTTCTTATTTCAGATACACAAAACTGCAACTAATCTGCAGTGAATTTCTATTATTTTCTTTAACAGATAGTGGATCCAGATGCAGTTATGATACAGAAACACACTATTAAATGAACTACTCGTCATGAATAAAATATTGCTGATACTTACATTGTATATCTTAGAAGGTAACATAATTAAAAATTTATACACAATTTAAAAAAAAATGCTTGCTTTCTTCTCTAACATATGATGGAGCAAATAAGAAATTGAAAATATTTTGACGAATTCGCTTCAAGTCAACTATTCTGATCATCATGAATTTTTGAATAACTTTATTATTTTCAAATATAATGATATTTGTTTTTGAAAAAGACAATAGATAATACATAATGCTAGAATAAAAATAATCATGTGCAACGCTTGACAAAATACAGTAAGCGATTCGTCGAATATCCTTCTCAATACAGGATCAAGTTTTTCAACACATGAATAATTTAATGTTACAATTTTTCTGTGAACATCAATTCTATGAGGAAATATTGTTGGATGGTTGAATAAATAGGCAAACATTATTGAGTTAACGTTGATGAGACTATTAGCACGTCATAAATAATAGTTGTACTAAAGAAGAAAAGTAAAGAAATGTGTAATGGAAGTGCTCACCTTTTCAGAGAGCCTGAGTTAATTTTTGGGGGCTCAAACCTTAGATATTTAAGTTTGGTCATGTTTTTTATATGGTTTTCCTCGACATTCGCTCGTGCAATCTTGCCTTTTTAACATAGAAAATGCATAAAATTAAGATATAATAAGATAGATTCTTGAAATAAGCAACCATACGGCCTCCAACGATGAACAACACATAACGTATGGTCGGATGAAAATGTCAGGGTTTTTCATATATAAGCAACTTAACTATTGTTTAACAATGTTCTAATTTTGTAAATCGATTTGGGAACAAATTAACCTCAAACTACTTATGCAAATACAAATACAAATATACTACACGGTCTTAAGCAATATTTATTATATCCGTTGGCACACCATCACGTTTTCAAAATTGAGCATTGTTAATTTTAGTATCTAAGACATCCTCTGGTTTAACAGAACTTGTAGTAAATGAAATGTTTTAACATTATTTTATTTATATGAGAGTTTCTCCCTGCGTTGAAGACCCGTTTGTGGCCTTCGGCTGTTGTCTGTTCTGTGGTCGTTTTGTCTTCCCTTCGACACATTCCCCATTTCCATTCTCATTTTTATTATTAAGATTTTCGTTTTTAACAAAAAATAGCCTAATGCAATATTTTTTTCCAGATGAATATATTTAATTTTTATAATACCGTTGCAGATGCTGTCTTTTCTGAGATTCCTTGTTTAACATGGGAAATGACTTCAGATAAATTGGATATCATTTGTCGACTAGACAATGTCGTTTTACCTGTTTCAATTTATGATAACTTTGAAAATGAACTAGGAAAATGTGTTTTCAAAGATTTTGCGGCATTTTGTTCATCTATGAATAAACTTGCAAATATAACAGCCAGCTATTCAAAGGGAGAATTCAAGTTATCATTTACAAACGTGACAAGAAGCCTTGTCAAAGGAGAATGGAGTTGTATCCAGGGAACACAAACCTTCAAAACTACAGTTTCTCCATCAGCAGGTTATACTTTCATATCTACTAGTATTGTTTATGATACATAGATTATTATTTTTATGCAAAACTCTTTCACAAATCAACATTAATCCCTTTTAAAATATCAGCTGATTTGTCTTCTATTTCAAAAAAAAAGAGGAAGATACTGAGGGCACAATAAAAACAGTCAAAACCATTGCTAAAATTAAACGTCGAAAGAACAAACAATAAAAATAAAAACACAAATCCTAATGAACATAATGAACTCCAGGGAAAGCGGGATGACCTCTTAAATTCAAAATAGCAAATGGTTTACCTTTAATTAATGTGTGTTCTAATCAGTGAGAATAAAAATACTTTTCGGAATAGATCTCCTTATATATTTTTTCTTCAGCCACTCTTATGTATTGTGTAATAGTTTGGTTCCGTAAGATACGCTAAATTATTTAGTTTATAATATTGAATAGGTAATTACATTAAAACCTTGTTTAAACAAATATTTTTCGTTTTTCTTTGCAAAAGCTATCTCCCAATGTTTTGTCTTGCTATTACTTATTCGATGCCGCTGTAAAACAATTTGACAAAGATACTTTCCCAATTTGTTTGTAACATCATCAGGCAATGATTTTGACCGAAGCGATCTAGAAATTCTATATATTGTATTACCATCTTTTGTGTTAACATAATTTATGAGTGGGTTCAAAAGTAATTTTAAGTCCTAGAGTATGTTAAATCTATGAAAGAATATAAAATCGTATTCTTAACTTAGACTTTGGTTATATCAGCAATACATACCTGTATATGTCATCATTAATCTACATGATATAAAAGTTGACAATTATAGGTCACAATGTGGGCTTTAACAATGAAAAAACCCAATACCATATAGCAAGTTATAAAAAGCCACGAAATGAAAATTTAAACAAGCATACACGGTCTGACTTATGAACAAAGCAATAAATAATGAAAAAAAATATGCAGTATAAAAAAACCGACTTGGTTTCTTAATACTCTTACTAAATGCAAACGTTCTTTTTCGATTGAAGAAGAATGGGGAAAACTACGAGACCTACATAAGCAACAGCAAAACAAATGAAATAAAGTATTATTATAAAAGAGAAATAAAAAGCGGTCTGCTAAGAGAACATGTCTTTGTTAAGTTGAAATGATGTTTTGACCTAGCTTTTATTTATAGAACGGAACGTGAGGCCTTCTGTTTTTTATTATGAGTGTTTGTCAAATGTGACCTTCCCACTGATTTTTACAAATTCCTCGAATTGAATTCCTATATTGTATTGGTACACCACTGTCCATGAAATTAAAATGTAAAACTCCGGGACATGTTTTATTTCAGGAGCTTTAAATCAATGATTGTCGTATGTTGCGTTAAGTCGTATTTGTTGTTTTGTTCATTGGTGTAGTATACATCTCGCCATGAGTGTTCTGATATTTTATCTGACTGAGTCTATATAGCTGACTGCGCGGTATGCGGTTTGCTTGTGTTTGAAGGTAAAGCTGTGACATTTTTTTTTTCAGATATTCGAAAGTTTCTTTTTTGAATATAGTCTTATTTTGGCATTCATTTAACACCTCATTATTTTATCTCAAATTCTGATACCAAGTTACCTCTTAATTATAATAGAGAAAGGACATTCTAGTTCCAAGTATCGTCACCTCACATTCCCTTTTCTGTTACCTGTGATATAAAGCGACCATTTGCATTAACATTTGAAATCAAAATAATACCTTTTTTAAAATAGCATTATAAATTCGCTGTCCCAAAGGTTTGAAATTAAATATAGCAGCTATATGGCAATGTCTAATTGCTAACAATATATCGGTAAAAACTGTATAATTCACAATGACAACCATGATAACAAACACACAGAATATCTCGTGGTAAACTTACCATTTGCTTATTAAATCATAAGAAATCCATTATTATGAAACAAAAATCATACTCAAAACAGTAGCCTGTAGTTCAGTGTTTGTCGTTGGTTCAATATGTTTTTCGGTAATTGTTTTATTAAAAATTAAAACTTTAGTTTCGTTGTTTGATTTTTTTTTTTTCTCATTTTTTATGTCGGTTCCATTCTAATTTTCTTATTTTGATATTTCTAAGTGTTCATTGTTCCAAAGTTGTCATTTGGAGCTTCTTCTGTTTATAAGAAAAGCATGCATCGATTAAAATAGCACAAATTGATAACACATGTGTAGTTTAAATATACTTAAATTTTCAAACAATGCGGAAATCGTGAAAACAGTCACCAATTAATGTACTGAATTTCTTTATTATGAATAGGAATTATCTCGTCAACTGAAGTTGTCTTGACTGAGAATATAGGCAGTGATAGAATCAGCATGAAAACAGTTAATATGTCCTGTTTTTCCTGTCGCGAACCTCATGGAAATCATGTAGAATTTCTAATGAACCAGCATTCGGTAGATAACGTAATATATGACCGTGTCACAGAAAAGTGTTTACACAAAGATGGTGAATGCAGAGCTGACCAGTGTGCATGTTCAAATAGTGGAAATAGGTTTACTTATACATTCGATACAACAGATATAACCGCGGAAACCAAATTCTCGTGTGGCATGAGATTTGTTGATAAATTAATATCAACAAGATTTTTAAAGTTTTCAACTGTTTTTTATGATGGGAAAGGTAAGATAAAAATACCCTCTGAAATTATTACCAAATTAAAAATCTTGTAGGAAATATTGCGACCTTTAAATTCATGATCACTTGCAGTGTTATAATTACCATTGTAATTCAATGTGCATTACACAATATCCAAATGTTATGGTAATTAAACAAATATAATAGGGTTCTGGTTATATGAGACATGTCGTCAATCACACCTATTGTATATTGATTCATTATTTAACTTAAGACGTAAAAATTGCTATATAGTTTTGTGTATACATTTTCAAATTGGAAACGTTATATAAATATTCGATAAAAATAAAACTACAAGTTCTCTTTATGAAAAGATGGTAAACAAACAAAAATATGTCATTGACCCTTAATTCTGTGTCATAACTGATGGCCATTTATATCGATTTATCATATGTTTAGTAGTAAATACAGTAGTTTTGCATATGTGATAAATAGCCTGCTGTTTAATCCATATCGCGCAACTTTGATGCGCACCCTTTATCGCATACCGTTTATCACACCCCTACCCTTTATCGCATACCCTTTATCACACCCCTACCCTTTATCACACCCCTAATTTTTTTTTTTTTTTTTTTTTTTTTACATAAAGTCAGTTTTGGTTTTTTTTTTGCTTAAGAAAAATTTTCTTCAAAATAGGTAAATTTTTTGAATGACGTCATTGTTTGGTATGTGACGTCACGAAACGTCGAGTTTTCATATTGAATATGACGTCACGAACGTCAAGTTTTCATATTTTTTGGCACACTAAATGCAACTATGAAAAATACAAAACACACAAATTAATACAATAATAAACAAAATATTTTTAAAACAACAGCACACAAATTAAAAGGTAACCCAGGTACTTCGGATAAGTAATTGAGCAGTTCTTTTTATAAGGCCTTTGAAACAAGACAAAAGTAGAACTGAAGGTAACCCAGTGCTATGGATCAGAAAACAGTTCATATAATATAATACTATTCTGTTGAAATATATGATAAAGTGTATAATACATGGCAAAATCCGTATCACATGCCGTATCACCCTCGACCAATATCATCCCTCGGGCCTAAAGGCCCTTGGGCTGATATTGATGTCTCGGGATGATACGACATATGATACGGATTTTTCCATGTATTATTCTCTATTTATCATATGTTTAGTAGTAAATACAGTAGTTTTGCATATTTGATAAATAGCCTGCTGTTTAATCCATATCGCGCAACTTTGATGCGCACCCTTTATCGCATACCCTTTATCACACCCCTACCCTTTATCGCATACCCTTTATCACACCCCTACTTTTTTTTTCTTTTTTTTTCTTAAATAAAGTCAGTTTTTGTTTTTTTTTTTGCTTAAGAAAAATTTTCCTCAAAATACTTAGGTCAATTTTTTGAATGACGTCATTGTTTGGTATGTGACGTCACGAACGTCAAGTTTTCATATTGTATGTAACGTCACGAACGTCAAGTTTTCATATTGTATGTGACGTCACGAACGTCAAGTTTTCATATTTTTTGGCACACTAAATGCAACTATAAAAAATACAAAACACACAAAAAAATACAATGATAAACAAAATATTTTTAAAACAACAGCACGCAAATTGTAAGGTAATCCAGGTGCTTCGGATAAGTAATTACTAATTACGCAGTTTTTTTAAGGCCTTTTAAACAAGACAAAAGTAGAACTGAAGGTAACCCAGTGCTATGGATCAGAAAACAGTTCATATAATTTAATACTCTTCTGTTGAAATATATGATAAAGCGTATAATACATGGCAAAATCCGTATCACATGCCGTATCACCCTCGACCAATATCATCCCTCGGGCCTAAAAGCCCTTGGGCTGATATTGATGTCTCGGGATGATACGACATGTGATACGGATTTTGCCATGTATTATTCTCTATATAAAAGATCATCATTGTGCTTTGATGAACATTTGATTCTCGTTGTTTTTCCGATGGTTGTCACCGCTGGCGGCATTAAACCAATCACTTATTCATAATTTACCCACGGTGTGATCAGAATGAAAAGGCTACAAATATGGGTATTCATTTGGACACATGACATTTTAACGATATTTTCTTGCATTGCCATCTAAGCAGGAAGATTTGCTAGCTGTTAAACCAGGTTCAAACATCCATTTTTCTTTAAATGTTCTGTAACCGGTCAAGAATATGGCAGTTGTTTTCAAATAGTTCGTTCTTATATATGTTGCATTTGGTTTTGGTTTTGTTGCAATTCAGTGTTCCTGCTGATTTTCACAGATAGATGATGCATGTCCCTCTGTTTCAGTTTGTAACATGGATTTTTTTCTATTGATCGATTAATGACTTTAGAACAGAGTATACTTCTAATTCTGAAAATATATATTCAAAATCAATAATCTGTATATTTATGAAATAATTGTGGCAATTCTCGTGTGAATGTCAATGGCTACTTCACCATCAACAACGTTTATTTACATTATAATAATTTTTTCTCTCTCTGTCTCTCAATTATCAGTGTCTTTTTTCCCACAGAATTTAAAAGCAATGGATCGGAAACTGTAATAACTAAAGCTCCTGTGATAAATCCTGAAAATGAAACAGGTAGGTCAAAAGAACCTTATCATCTATGAATCAAACAAAGTATTGACTTTTTTTTATAATTATGATTTTATTAGTGTAAAAAGCTAAGTTCAAAAACCTTTAGGAATTTGAAAATAAATACTTGATCAAGTATAAGTTATCAGTAGATCTGCTAAAAACAAACTTATGAAGGCAAGCATTATTTAATTTATTTTTCCAGTTTACAGACAAATATTTCTTTTCTATATTGCTTTACTTTTTCAGATGTCAGTCCTAATACGCCAGTAAAAGAGGATGCCAACATCACCAGTATGTTAACCACTACTTATTTTATTTGCCATTATATTTTTAAAACTTTTTGCATTCGACTTTTTAGTTTGAACAAATCATATCAATAGTATATGCAGTATATGTAGATTGACCTCAGTTTAAGTTGCATGTACAAATCTGTATACAAAGTTTGTCTCTGGGAGTTTATACATAAACCCAGAAAAAAAGATACCTTCAATTCGTATTTGCATATTCCAAAAACCTATCAAAGTCTTTCAAATGCACATGCATACATTAACTAGCATTAAAAAGAAACTCAATACTAATGCCAGCTAATGAGAGTTGCACAAGGCTAGTAATACCAACAGGGGAAAATGTCTATGCGCAGTAGCATCGTCCCAGTAGTTATAAAAAAACACAAAATACCAAGTTCAAAAACTAATAAGTCTTTTTTCGAAACTAAAACATAATCAAATATAACTAGAGGCTTCAGTTGTTATCTGCTCCTTTCGGGTACATTGGAAGGCATGTAGTCGATTTGAACGATAGCTGACCTCTAGATTGATAAATGTGTCTCTTTTTACTTAGAAACAGGACTTAAATGGAGTTTTATAGCCATTGCAGTGGTATTACCTGTCCTCCTTATTTTGACATTTTGCTACTGCATTAAAAGGAAGAGAAAAGGTATGCTTGATACATACTTTCAGTCTTTTTTCTATATATATGTATAATGCAACTCAAATAAGATTTACAACAAAAGAAAGAGGAACTATACTAAACGTTATGTTAAATACTGATATTACAATTGATACATTATCCAAGTAATTGTCCAAATATATAGCAGTAAGATACAAAATCACAGGCTACACAATTAAGTACGGAATATTGAACCTGACAATAGTTCTGCGGGGAATGATTATCGAATCGACTAAACTTAAATGTATTTGTCGGTGGAAAAATTCAATTCGATGTTACAGCTCAAGTCGTGCAAAGTGCTTACATGTACGTATTACGTATCCAGTTAAAAAAAAGCAGCTAGGTCATTGCAATGGGGTAGAGCAAAACAATTATACATTTTGTTTTAGTATCAAATTAATGATGCACCAGTGTAAATTGTTAATAGTTACATATGATATATTGTAGAATTGGTGTTACGAAACTACATTCCCGAGACAGTTGAACTAAATAAACCATTATTAACAGGTATAATACAGTAAACATATTTAGTGTTATATTTCATCAAATGTTTAACCATTCATGTAAAGGCATGAAAATGATGGCAATGTTACAGCTCAAGTCGTGCAAAGTGCTTACATGTACGTATTACGTATCCAGTTAAAAAAAAGCAGCTAGGTCATTACAATGGGGTAGAGCAAAACAATTATACATTTTGTTTTAGTATCAAATTAATGATGCACCAGTGTAAATTGTTAATAGTTACGTATGATATATTGTAGAATTGGTGTTACGAAACTACATTCCCGAGACAGTTGAACTAAAAAACATATTTAGTGTTATATTTCATCAAATGTTTAACCATTCATGTAAAGGCATGAAAATGATGGCAATGTTACAGCTCAAGTCGTGCAAAGTGCTTACATGTACGTATTACGTATCCAGTTAAAAAAAAGCAGCTAGGTCATTACAATGGGGTAGAGCAAAACAATTATACATTTTGTTTTAGTATCAAATTAATGATGCACCAGTGTAAATTGTTAATAGTTACGTATGATATATTGTAGAATTGGTGTTACGAAACTACATTCCCGAGACAGTTGAACTAAAAAAAACATTATTAACAGGTATAATACAGTAAACATATTTAGTGTTATATTTCATCAAATGTTTAACCATTCATGTAAATTCAACACATATAATTCATAGATATTTTCAAATTACGAATTCGATTTTAGTTGTATATTTATTTATTTTATATTCATGTATGTTTTTGGTATCGTACGTAATTTTCAAAACTCCTCTTTTCATCGGGTAGCCATTTCCGAACAGGCGTTTTATTTTTCCTTTCGAACATCAGAAACACATTCACATGTTTCTTTTTGTGATTAAACCTTTTACACCGTTTATGATCTTGTCAGCACAAAATAAATAAAAATACATTTTTATTAACATTATAAAGTGGTTTTCTTGTTCTGATTTTATCAATATTCTATTTTTTATGTAAATAATTTTGATCCACCTTTTGATATTAAATAAGTTTTAAGGGTTTACGTCGCTTACTAATATGCTTACGTTTATACAGTCACATCCTGATGCAGGAACATTGTCAAGAATTTAAGGTAAAAGTAACCAAAGTTAACCAACGCGTTATAAAATACAACACATACAAAACATACAATGTGAATATATTGACATAATAAACTTAAAACGAGATCCCCGGATTAACTACTTGAGTAATGTTGACTTCCTTATGTTGAAAATCTGAAAAATGACTGCCTCAGAACAGTTGTTTAAGATTTGAACAAAAATTGATAATCAATTTCTTCCGCATAAGTTATCTGTACTAGCTATAGGTCAATGCCAAGTGTGTGACGTTTTAAACAATTGCTTTATTAAAACCTTGCAATGTATATTATTGTGATTGGGTCTAGTTTGACGAATTCAATTGCTATTGAGGAGTAGGTTTTTTTATATGAAAGATTGGTTTACTGTTTTTCTTGTCTTTCATTTTCAGTTATAAATGAATGAACTTGGGAGATTGATTCCTTTTAACCGTCATCATTCCTTTACTATCAAAAATATTAAAATTTCTTGAATCAATTTTCAGATAATAAAGAGCCTACGGAACACAAGCAAAGTGTTGGGAAACTGGTATTACTGATTGCAAAAATTGCAAAGAAAGTTATAAAAAGAATAGTTACTTGCACATTACTAACTGATGATCAAACATTTACGTCGTATCTAAACAATGAGAATAATAAGCATGCATTATTTCATGCTTGGCATTATAAGAAAAAATGTTGTCAATGCAAGCCAGACGATAATGGTCAAAAGGAAAGTCTGCTAACAAAACAACAATTTCAAATCATGTATAATAACAGCGGTTCAGTTCCACAAAGCCATGTACACGAAATGGATAGCAAAATCCATTGCTTATACAATATCGCAGTCAATGAAAATGTGTCTCTAGATGCGTTAGATGTCAGTGTGGCTAACTGTTTAATAGTTTGTGGTTGCACTCCCGAAATAAAGCAGGAGTTGTCTGACACAAAATCAATTTTAGACTCGATGAAGATAATCAAAGATAAACGAAATGAAATTTTCGATACGGCAGATGTAAACAATCTATCCGATAATGAATTTATGGATAAATGGCAGAAGATTCGGAGTTCTGTAGTTGATCTGGCCTCAGTGGTAGATACCGACTTCTGTAATGAAATTAAGGGAGAAATAGATGATTTACAACATAAATATTTAAAAGATACAACAGCGTGTTCAGAGAAGTTGGCAGACTTGGCGATGCAGTCTAATCAAGATAAGAGTCTGAAGATAAATGTAAGTTAAAACTGTTATGTAAATGACTCAGTTTTATTTTTAATCCCATTCTTAGTTTTTAAAAAGTAGTTTGATAAATTTAAATGTTGCATTGTGAAAAGCAATGCCTAAACCTATATTTTTCTTAAGATTTGAATGCTATGACATATAATTCAGATACTAAATGAAGTAAGACGTAAAAAAAACAATTACGAGTAAGCGAAATATACAAGAAAAAGGTTGTCGAAATGTATTAAAAAAAACACTATCTCGCATGTCTCAGTATATTTTTTTTTAAATCAATTAAGAATGCGAAAGACCCTATAACCTAGTTAATTATACTGTGACATCATTCATTATATATATATAGTAGTAGTGTTATTTACATTTGGTTTATTCTTGCATCCATTTCCATTTATCTATTTTTTTCTATTAAATTATTAACATTAATTATAAATATTTGATCAATTATACAGATACTAATGTAAACAAGTCAAAATGACTAAAACTTACTTTATGAAAGTCCATCTATTACGATTCTGTCTGGTTTCAAAATTCGTATATCGAACAGCTATGTTGAATTGATTTATATATGACACTAGATTTCTAACATCGATCTCGAGAGATGTCTTCAACTCTTTTCTCATTCGGGCAAATTTTCATACAATTTAAGGATTTTAAATCCTATTAATATGAAACCTTCTTCATGGTACCTGCTATGAAACATTACTTGAAACTGGAATTGATTGGTTGTTGATTGCCAAAAACTGTCCGTATCGCGTCGAAAACATAAGTCTAACTTATAGGTGGATATTTTTTTCTTGAACTGATCTTCATACAATATAACACTTTTGTTCTTGCTTAAAAAATTCTTTGTTTACCAAATTGGCTTCATTTTTGACTGTAGATAATTGAATGTAATTGGCAAATTGATTGAATCAGTTGCATTGCTAGATGACCAACTTTACCGGGTGTTTTTATGACATACAATTTATATTTGCACAGATTGTCGGAAAGACAATTCATTTGTCTGTCATCTTTTATGACTTTACTTACAAATATTCTAAAATTCATTCAAAGAATGCTCATATTTACGTTAACAATATTTTATTGGTCCTAGGAAAAGAGCGAAATATTCGAAATAGATCTAATGCGAGGAATAGACGGCAAATAAAGAAATTAGTTCACGAGTCAACAGCCAAAAAATAAATTTTGCACTTATACGATCTTCATCGTAAAAATATGATTGATATTTCGACGAGATATGCAGTTAAGTCCTTGCTTATCATGTTAATTGTATAAGAAACAAAAGAATAATAAATACATGAACGGGCTTTTAAAGCGTTACACAAAAAGAAAAACATATGTAATGTTATGTTATTTAGATAAACTTGATATATACATGAAAAATGTAAGTAAGTAGTGTTATACTTATATATACAAGGAAATCATATCATGTTGCACTTCAATATGACTGTAAGTTTCTTATATTGTTTCCAAAAATATCCAGTCAAGAGAAAGAAAATTATTTTTTTATCCTTTGCATTTAAAAGAGGATGACTAAAGAAGTTTTATAGTCACATCGCATATCGGTTACCTAATACGCTAAGTCAGTGTGTTAACTCACTACTTTTGTAGATCATACGATTCCATAAGTTTTGAAACTACTGTCGTTTTATTTATACCGATAATTTCGTAAATACTGAAATTGAAACAGATGATTACACATATATAGTTTCTCATTTCACCCTTGTTTAGTAAAATGATTATTTTCATAACCAGCAACTGTATGAAGAAAAGTTTAGGTCCAAGTTAACAGAAGCTAGCAAGATTACCGGTAGTCATCGATACAAAGGTAAATTTTATTGATACTTACAATATTTAACGTTAGAAATCAAAATAAAAGACGTGTCTTTTAATTCAAAAATATGCATTTATAATTGTTAAATAAAATCGACTTAATCATAGAATATAATGCTGAAATAGAATATCAAAGCAAGAACCTTAAAAATAAATAGACGCGATCTGATTGCCAATGATACAACTATCCGACAGAGTTTAAAGGAAGTGGATGAAAGGAATCAAAGGCAGCTATATGCCCTTGAACAAATAAGAAAAACACAAACAGTATAGTCGGCGATGAAAGTCCCTGGCATGGAAATTGTGGAACAATTCAAACGACAAAACTAACGGTATAATATTAAACAAAACAATATACGACAAATGAATATAATAGACGTGAACCAGTTACCACCACTGAACATAACGAAAGTTGTAACCTTTAACATGTTTGTGAAAACTCATCTCTCTATATAACGTGGACAATGACGTAACAGCATAATATATGAAAATCACTGGACTGTAGCGTTTCAAAAGATCGGCTCAATGCACAAAATCAACTAACAAAAATGCAATGAATACAAAGCACCGAAATACGATAAGTCGCAGTTACTGACTAATACAAGTATTCATAATTCATAATTCATGTCCTATCAGAAGACAGTAGCAATCAGTACATATCCAATGGATTTAGTGTAGAGACGTTATAAATAGTCTGAGAAATCTGTTTTACCTTGTGCAATGCCAAAATATAATGTGTCAGTATAGGATGGATAATCAGTTCTCAAAACCGTACTTATTTAGCATCAAATATTCAGTTGAGGTTTGTACCACTAAACACGACATTTGGATATGTTACTACTTAACAACCTTTAAGAATAAGTCTATTTTAAAATTCAATAACTTTACGTTAATGGTATCTAAATTCAAGGGAATCATTAACAACATCACCTTAAAAATAAGAACGCAATGGAAGCAAAACTCTCAAGAATCATTTTGGTAAATGAAAGTTTTCCGTTGTTCGCCCCTTTTCAATTCTACTTATTTTTTTGAAGGTGTTATAAAAATCTATGTTCCTCTTCCCCTTCTTTCCTTTCTCAATATTTTACTTTTGGTTCATTTAATATCAAATTAAAGTCAAATGTCTCAATATGCATTTTTTGGTTTCTTGTGTGTCAATAAGATAAAAATCGTTTTTCGTCTTGCATGCTTTAAAAAGAAATTCCTGCTTGTTGCCGTCTGTTTTCACGTCTTTTAGCACGATTTTTCTTTTCATTAATTTCGGTTAATAATAATAGATATATTTATTTATTTCTATTTTTGAAGAAACGAATATCTTTACAAAGATGGACCAACTTTTAATACGTATTGTGGAATATCCGGATGTAAAGATGGAAGACTATCCAGGTAAGAAATAAATAAATGATTGTTTTTTGAAAGGCGCGTTATCACTTTGAAATTAAAAAAACAGTTATCAAGTCAAATTGTTTTAGAAGTATGAAGTATTCAAGAAAAGCTATTCCCCTTTTTGCCTCGTCTTTAATGCATTCCAATTGATTCGTTACTGTTACTGTTCGTGGTTTATTCTATTAAAACATAATTGTATTTGTTGCATATACAATAAATTTTTAAGGACAACAGTAGATATTTCTACTTTTGAATAGTCTATTTTAAACAGATAAAAACCTTTGTTTACATATTTTGAATATCTCAAGCACACACTCTTAGATAATTTTGATAACGGAATATGATTCATTGCTTCTCATCACATCAAAAAATGAACTGAATTTATCATAATTTTAATTTTTTTTTAATCTATTATTGATTCTTACATATGGTATTATTACAGTCATACTTGATTGTCCTTTACTCTGATCGAGAGGTACTATGTAATGTGATGTCCTTTAGTTTCGATCATTAACTTTTTACGTTTTTTTAATTTTAATTTTAATTTTTTAAAGTTATTCTATTAGTGGATTCCAGTACTTTTACATTTCCTTATTTCTTATTCAAGCAAATCAAAAGGAAGACAATATTTTGTTCTTTTGTGACAAGAGGAAATCTTTATTTGCTGTGGAACATGTAGCTTTAAAAGTTTGTTTCCAAAAGTATATCAGTTAAAAGAAGACTATTATTTATCAATACCAAGAGCAATAATTATTTAGTCATGAAATATTGGTAATGACTTTATCACACAAAGAAATATATTTTATAGTATATCAGTTTATTCAAACTGACCTCTTCTGATAGCATATCAAATAACTTATGAAAGCATATTTCAAATGTGCGTTCTGTTTGAAGGCTAAGAAACATATTTTAAAAATCATTTACTATTTAATAGTATGTGTATTCCATATTTTTAGACTCCTTTTACTATTCTTGTTTCATCTGATTGAATAACTCATTATTTAAACAGATCGAACCACATTGGATGTTCTTCTGCAAGTTCAAGCACCAAGTGATTGGAACGAAGATGAAATAATGGAAATTATACGACAAAAGATAGATCAAATAAACAGTGGAGGAAACATAAAGATCAAAGAAACAACACTTGAAAATTTTATGTTAATAGTTGAAATCAGCATTGCAACATTGACCAAAGAGGAGCTCTTGAAAAACGAAATTGAAGATATCTTCCGAATCATATTTCTGCAGTGTGATATTGATATTACTCAGCCAAACACTTTAGAAGTATCAATTCATACAGATAGTAAGTATCACTTTCGTTTGTGCTATTTTATTTATTTTACCTTATTTATTTGCTTCTATATGTCTGCTAAATTCATGTGTCTTTCGTCTTTTAATACAGTTTAATCCTTTAAAAAAAAATTTCCTAAAAAATGGTTATCGCAATACTTCTGATAATTTTTCACCCGACGGTGATCAAGATATTAAAACACCATATATGGCAGAATGAGATCACTATAACTGAGTATCAGAAGTAATGTAATCATTTTCATTTCATCACTTCAAATTCACTGTATCAATATGTAAAATTCGTTTTGTTTCAATTTATCGTCGATTTTAAAATGTTCATTAATTATTATGAGTGAAAATAAATACAGTTTTTTGTAAGACTAGGATAGGGAATTAATTTAGAAAACATCTTCCTTTTACTTAGTATAATTTATATAAACAGATATATAATGTCATGGTTATTATTTAGCCCAATTGATTGAAGTATTTCACATGGGTCATTTTAGAAGAAATCTATGCCAATATGTCTACAGCTGAACATTTCAAAGGCGCTTATATTTTAAAATAAAACTGTATGACTAATTAAATTTGCGTGACGACTTTTATACATTCGCTAACGTCTGGTAAATAACAAGTTGAGTACTGCACATTTCAACTTAACTTGAAAAATGCATTTGATCATTGTGATCATTGTGGTCCATCTTTTTTTATATGCAAGTGGTCAACAAGCACCTGCACGTTTAAAATACTAGCATGTCTCTCAGTTGGTACTAAATGAGTGTGTTTTCAAGATATATCAGTTAAATAAAGTTGCCGTCACAAATGAGAAAATTATCACATTGTTTTAGATATATTATTCACATCAGTTCATTCAAAGCTTAATGATCACCATCTTGACTCTGCAACATGTATCCAACACATGTTCATAGATAGATTGAAATGTACAAACAGGCAACTGTAAAGTCGGGTTTTCCATCTATTACTATAAATGGCAATAACAAATATATTAGTCTAATTTGTTGAAACTAGCATTAATAGAGTTGTATTGATTTTTTTCCTTTTCCGTACTATGTCAGGACTGCTACAATAACATACTCGAATTGTAAGTCTAGATACACTATTCCGTCTCATTTTAATGTTCTCGTGTATAGCCCCACTAGCATTGTATCCTTGTACATATATATGTGTGTTTTCAACAAAAGGGGTATATAGCTGTCAATTTAATAACCTAATAGGAATCTATCTTTTTTCGTTACTGCTAACATACCTACAAATAATTTCATAGATTGATAGTATAGCTTTGCTTTTAATTTCAGATCCCTCATTAGACGAAAAACCATCTGATTTTGAACTTGATTTTATAAGGAGTTTTTATGTTCAAAAAGGAAAAGATGCTTTCTTTACCAGCTGTGCAGTATGGTCGGACGATCATTACATTCTAATTGATCGGAACAATACACTACTCATTACGTACAATCACAGGACTTGTGATGTTCAATCGGTGAATCTGAGAAACGAACCATTTAGTATGGCTATAATTGATAACAACAATGTAGCCATTTCTTTTCCAGAAAGACAGGAGATTGATATTTATTCTTTAAGCCCCAGCAACGAATTCGCATTTAGAGAGTTTATAAAAGTCGACGGTAAATGCTTTACACTTACGAAGAAAGACGACAAAACCTTGCTAATTTACATCGAAGAAAAGGGAATACATTCTTTTAACATGTCAAAAAAAGAATCTAAATCCCTCGACATAAAAATTCCATCTTTTGTTCCGCATTCTGACGAAATTTGTGCGAATAACAATCGTCTTTATCATACTAGCCGCTCCACTAGCTCTGTATTCTGTTATGATATGAACGGAAGCATGCTGTGGAATTTCGAAGGAGTTTTGAAAAGACCTACGGCATTGACATGCGACAAATTTGGAAATGTGTATGTTACTGATTATACGTCTCACCATCTGCATTTTATCTCTGCTGATGGCCTTTCACACAAAACATTGTTAAGTAGAGAAGACAAACTGTGGCATCCAACCTTTGTTTATTATTGTATGAAAAGAAAGTGTTTGTTAATAGTTAATAGGGACAACGGATACGCTGCATGCTACAGTGTTAATTATAAACAATAGTAAAGTGAATCAAGGCATGGTAAAGTATCTCTCTCAAACTCTGAGCGTTTCCGGCTGACGATGGTAATGTGCTTTGTACTCACGAAATGTACACAGTAAATCAATTTCAATCACATGCGCGTCGATTTTCAATTGAAAAAAATGTTTGGGTTGATCTCAGAAATAACTCGCAAATGTGATATAGAATTGTCTTGGCAAAGAGCTACATAGGACAAAGTTTATTTTTATTATTGATCGGTATCATTTAAGGAAAATATTGTGGTGAATAAATACCAAATTGTCTTATAAGATGGATCGTATATGCACATACAACAGTTAATCTTAGTGTTGTCGGTATTTTTTTTTAATTTACATGTTTAATCTAGCTTTTACTGATTTTTAGATAGCGACCAAAACTGTAAAACTGTAAAAATCATCATTGAAGGACAATAACTCCAAAAAAGTCTGGTCATGCTGGTAATTTTTACTGATTACACTTAACATAGCTCATATGGTGTTTCAGAAAAAATGTAAAAAAAAAATGTTTTTAAATGTATATTACAAGGTCAATAACTCAAAAAAGGGTTGACATTTTATCTTATCGGGTAGTGTTGCTCTGATCATTTTTATAATTAGAACTTAAACCTAGGACTATATTTATTCAAGAAAACACAACTAATGCAAAAGATAATATTTCAGGGGCCATAATTTGCAAGATAATTACATGTTGTCATGTTGATTGTTTTTCTTTATTATTCACACTTAAACCTGGCTCCTATACTTGTAACATGTAGGATAACATACAATAACTGCAAAAATAAGACAAACATCGAAATTTCAGCTTATTACTCTAAAACATGTAGTTAGATTTTCTCCATTTTCAGGATGGATACATTATGCAGATATTTTTTTTATTTTATTTTATCGCCATTAAAATAACATTTTGTTTGATTCCATTATGGATTAGGTCAAAGAGGAGCCAGATCGTGCAATAATATATTTCAAGGTGGAATTTAGAACATTGGTCTAAAAAGGAACAGTATTTTATTTCACTAGTTTTAACAAAACAAGTTGTATAACATTCATGTAGAATAGATGGACATTGTAAATTTCAAACATAAATATATTACAATTATTGTGTCCAATAAATCTCTCATAAATCTTTTTGAGATTGGTGCATTTATTTCAAACCATTTGCAGTGTTATTTTGTCATTCTTTTTGTATATTTATATGTTGTGAGTCTATAATAAATATTGAATCTGAAAATAAGTTCCTCACATTAATAATTCCTACGACAAGCGGTCAACATCGGGATTGGATAGTGCAATAAATAAATGTCATTGATTAAAGTACTCCTCTAGAGATATCTTTCTCTAAGATCAAATAAAAAATACTATTCAAGTTTCTAATAGATGTCTTTACAAAACTGTCCAAATGACAAAATTATGATTTTCTGTCACTATAAATGATTAAACATCCATTTTTTTTTCTTCATTATTTTTTGTTTGTATTTTTTTTTGGGGGGGGGGGGTCATGTTTTATCGAACAAATTAGAGGTCGGTAAATTTAGTTCCGATAACGTCTAACAATAATATTTTGTAATAAAATGTAATTTGCAAAGCTTAACATTCAGAGTTCCACGACCTGCCTAATCAATGGATATCAACATGGATATCAACATGCAACAATTAACACCGCGAACACAGAAACGACATTTAAAGAAAACCTTTCTGGTCATTTTTATAAATTTCCTGTTTACAAAACTTTGATTTTCAAAAAACTAAGAATTTATTTATACCAGGCATAGATTACTATAGCCGTATTTGGCATAACTTTTTGGAATTTTTTATCCTAAATGCTCTTCAACTTTTTACTTGTTTGGCTTTATAAATATTTTGATATGAGCGTCACTGGTGATTTTCAGTGCTGTACAACTTTGTACTTTTTTTCGCTTTCGATCTTTTATATCTGGGCGTCACTGGTGGGTCTTGTGTGGACGAGGCGCGTTTTTGGCGTATTAAATTTTAAAACTGATGCTTTTTGTTAGTCATTAATCATGTGTTTCTTTGTCTAATACGTTTTCCTATTTATTTGTATTGTAGTCCTGTAATATTATGTTGTCATTTCTATGTTATATTGAACATTGCCATTAAAGTGCGAGGTTTGGCATGCCACAAAACCAGGTTCAACCCACCATTTTTTCCTTTAAAAATGTCCTGTACCAAGTCAGGAATATGGCCATTGTTTTATTATAGTTCGTTTCTGTGTGTGTTACAATTTAACGTTGCGTCGTTTGTTTTCTCTTATTTTTGAGTTTAAATTGACATTGCGATAAGACGTGTCACGGTACTTGTCTATCCCAAATTCATGTATTTGGTTTTGATGTTATATTTGTTATTCTCGTGGGATTTTGTCTGATGTTTGGTCCGTTTCTGTGTGTGTTAGTTACATTGTAGTGTTGTGTCGTTGTTCTCCTCTTATATTTATGCGTTTACGTCAGTTTTAGTTTGTTACCCCGATTTTGTTTTTTGTCCATGGATTTATCAGTTTGAACAGCGGTATACTACTGTTGCCTTTATTTATGTAGACGAAACGCGCGTCTGGTGAAATAAATTATAAACCTGGTACCTTTGATAACTATTTGATGCTTCAAATTTTGTATTTGACGAAATCTAAGGGAGGAAGGCATTTTCACGTGCAGACTTTGATATGAACATGTTTGACAATTGAATTGTTTTAAGTCTGATATAAATAAATAATCAGCAAATAACTCGTTATATAAAATGGTTCCGTCTGAAGTCCAAAAAAAAATTCCTTGTTAAGATTATTTGCTTAGTCTGTTGATTACAAAAACGAAAATGTATTGTCGACACAAAACTTACATTTTGTAGCAGACGATTTTATCAATATAGCTAGACGAATATACCATTTTCATAAAAAAAACAAAATTATAAAGGGTTCTGTGGAATCCTGTGTTTCGCCTGCAATTTCTGCTCTCAGTGCAAAAGTGTAATACTGACTTTAAAAGTAATTCCATATATCACAAAAATTCCGAATTTGAAGAGAAAGATCATACTTTCTTTCAATGATCCCTCTTGTTTTTGAAAAATTGGCACTTATTCAAGCTTCATAACATTTCGTGAAGGGTTCAAATGTATCATGTTAAAAATATTAAATCTCGGTCTGTCTGTAAATGTTGGCTGTTAAAAAGTTTATCTATAAGAAAAGAGATTCTGCCAAAAGTAAATATATGAAGGTTTGAAAAGTGTATTAATGTGTAAAAAAAAACGTAAGCCTCAGAGTGTATACACTTGTTATCGGTGGAACAATCTTTAGTCAGTTAATCAGTGAACTACGGAAAAATGAAAATATTTTTTTTTTAACATTTTGCTCTAGATACCGTCTTGGGGTCATAAACAAGCTTATGTTCAAATGTCCTAATATTCTAAGATGGTTTGACAAAGTTATAGATGTCTCAAAAGAATTTTAACCGGAGACAACACCTTTTAAAATAATGACGGCACCAACGCGGAATCTAGAGTCGCTCGGTCTCGCATTCGCGAAATAAATTTCACAGGCTCGACAAAAAGAAGTGTTGACATATTTTCACCATTTGATAGAATAATCATTTTTGATTCGTATATCGCAAAAATAGATAATGTGAATCGCTTTCTCTCTATTATTTACTCCCTCCTCAAAAGGTACGGAAGACTGTATTTTTTAATCCGATTTCAAGAAAAAAAATCTTGACAAGTCTTCCATTTTCCCTAACACCCCCCCCCCCCCCCCTCCCCGATCCCCCCCCCCCCCCCCCGTTAAACTAACCATTCACCATTCCCGATTTAAAATTTATGAATGTATTTCTGGTTATGTTTTATATTACTATTAACAACATAACTAGACTGACGAGGATATAAATCTTAACATCTATACATATTTCTTGTTCAAATCGTATCTTTATCTTTAAGTTGTTTGTCGTGTTTAATTTTTTAACATTGCCATATAAACGGAAGACTTGGAAACCATAACACCAAATTCAACCCATAATTTTTTCCTAAAATGTTCTATACTTAAGGCAGGAATATGGCAGTTGGTATACAATCCGTTTCTATGTACGTTTGCGTTTGTTTTGCGAGCAGTTTAGTGCTGTTTTCCTCTTAAAGTTGATTTGTTTCCCTTGATTTAGATTTGTGAATTTGTTGTCGCTTAATTGATTTATTTACAGCGGTATACTAATGTTGTCTTTATTTGAGGGCATACGATACAGTTACAGGGGAGGTAATGACGTTGCAAACGTAAATTGTTATTTTTGCGACGTCAAGCGGTGACTTATCGATAGGGAAAAGATGCAGTTTTCGGCTGATTCTTAGCATTCAAACTGATTTAACTTGAAAACAAGTTCATGGACCCCTCTTTTTTAAAATGACATTTGGTTTGAATACGTAAGAAGATGATGTGTACTAATTTTCATGAAACGTAAATAGTACATTTTGTTTTTTAAATTTAATTAATATACAGCCAAAAATTACGATTTTTTCTTACATTCATAATCATTTTATAAATTTGAGTTATTTGTAAAAATAAAATGTACAAATTTATGCAATATTTATATGAAACACAAATAATCAACAAATAACAGATAGTGTTTATCTTTTAAAACAAAAATGTTATGTATTTCTATCGAAAGGAAAAATACGTCCATAAATCCGTATTTTCATGAAATATCTTAAATTTCAACCTCAATTTACTCAAAAAGTAGCACACGAAGTTATATTTCTTATTACATATTTAAATTTAATCAGGTAAAAAATAGCCTACACGCAAATTTTCATGAAAATTTGAATACGGGATCAAAACTGTATCGTATGCCCTTAAAGGCGGATGTCTCGTAGAGTTTTTTTACTTTATTTTTTCAACAGAAGGAAAGATACTGGGTATTATTTTCCCATGTTAAACTTTTTTTCTGATGTGGAGGGCATTTGCAACTTTATCTGCAATTCTATTACAAAGGCCTTTGTTCAATATTTCAGAAATTATAATCTGTTATTTGTTCATCAAAATGTTGATGATATTTTTAAATAGAATCACTATGCTCTTGTCGTACATAAACTAATTGTTTTTAACTAAAATGTGTTTTTCTTTTCTTTGAAGCATTCCAGAGAAAGTAAAATTGTTTCCAGGCCATCAAAATAGTCATAAATGTTAAAAGTAAATATATCAACACATTTAAGAATGTCAGAAATGTTAAACAAAAACAATTAGATCAAACTATAACGTCAACATGAGTGATATTTGTCAAAATTTATTCTAGTACAAACAAACCTGCATATCTTGAAAATTTGTAAGGTTTTAGATAGACCAAATACAAGTGCATTCTATGTTTTAGAAAATTCAACACTAACTTTACTTTTGCAGTGCACTTTTTTGTTGGGTTTTTTTTTTTGTCATCAATCAAATCACAAACAGTACTATATAAAAGTTCTCTTCAGTTTGTACCCAGTTTCTATTACTTAATTTTGGATTATATTGAGTTTCTTTAAATAAGAATGATGTGCATGAAAATAAAAATGTTTTTCGTCATCAATTTCATTTGAAGTGCACCTGAGAAATACTCAAGGATATCGACCTTGTTCAATTCAAAGTCTATGTACCGAAATACTCAATCACGTAAGATGTTTCTTCTTTCAAGTGATAACAATAAAGTAAGATATATTTTAAGACCAAAATCTGTCTTGAAAGTGCTGTAGCTTGAAATCTTTCTATCAGCACTGTTGTGAATTTAAAGTCTCCACTGATCCTCATAGCACTGGCCTATTCCCTTTGGATAAATATCTAAAGTTGTAAACTGCCAACTCCTTTTGTATTCTCTGAGACCACTATAACACTATGTTATTATCAAAGCAGTATTCTTGTTCCTGCATTCTTCTGAACAAAAAAAGGTTGTTTTAATTAAAATGGAAAAAATCAACCCAATAGAAAATATTTGTACCCACAGGACACTCGGTAGTTTATTATCTAACGTTGGTTATTGTATATCATCAACCTACAGATAAACACTGTTCTGTTAAATCAACATGTTCAAGATAAAACGTGTTTCAATTGTAAAATTAACCTTTATTTCTTAATGTAGTAAAGGGAATTTACTAAGGTAGGTGGGAAATTTATCAACCTATTTATATCAACCAATCAAATAAAACTGAACTACGTACGTTTGATCTTAATTCTTTTCAATATAGTATAATACGTGTCCCTATTACTTGTTCTGCTTCTGTTGGGTAAAATGGATCATAGTGCTGACTTTGATATGCAAACTGATGACGATTTTACGTCTCTACAACCTACTGAGTTAATTTCACAGAATACACCAATTTCTTATGACCAGGTGGAAAACAGTACTGGAGGATTTGTGTATCAAATAACTGACTTAAAAAGAGTTCTAAGATTTCTATGTTTGGGTACAGAAAAAGGATCGTATTATGCCAAAGAAAAGGAGCTACTGCGAGAAAACATACAATGCATCGACCGGTAATATTTTGGTTGCATTTATTTTTTACATGTATATTGTGTTTCCCAAACAGCACCAACAACACATATTAATTTAAAAATATTTTTGAAAGGCTGAAAATTCTCCATAACTGCAGTATTTAAAAAAAAATCACTTAGAAATTCATAGTATTTCAAATAAGGGAAAACATGTTTTTGAAGTAAAATTGTTTAAAACAAACTTCTGTCCTGAAAAACCCATGCGTTTCAATATTATCTTTTATAATGTTCCTGATATTCCCATTAAATATATATATGTGTATGAAAGTAACATGTATTCAATTAGTGTTGGATACTGCAAAGAAACACCTTCATCAAAGCTTTTAAAACATCGAATTATCAAAACCAAAATCCAAATATTGTCTCTAATATGTTGTTTTTTGTAGGGTTTCTTTTTGTTTTTTGTTCAATTAATTTCCGAGAAATAAAGTTTATACTTTATTAACCAATTGACAATGTTAAATTTTACTGTTTTATCAAGAATATAGTATTGAGTTAGACAGCACGGTTGCATTTTATTTTATTTTTTTAACTGACGTAAAGAAAAGTCATGTCGAAACTAGTTTTTTTTTATAAAAAATCTGCTTGTCTTTTAGATATTGTTAAAAAAAATCAAAAATATCTATTTCTTATCTATTATCGTTGATTTGATGATAGCGCACGGCGGGCAAAAAATCAAAATTTGTTTAGTGTTTCGTGATTTCATTAAAACATTTATTGAATATAACACTAAAAATATTTTTTACATGTCGAAATATTTATGCAAGGCAAAAATGCCCTTTGCTTTAAGGTATGGTAAGTGTTAAGAGGTCGCTAATCTGTAGGATTATACAAAGACAATGCCCGCCACATGCATGAATATATTCCTACAGATACAAGTTAATTTGATTTACCAACCATAGATATTACTATACTTATATCCTTATTTAGGACAATTCAGTTGTTGTACCTTTTAATCTTCAAACTATGTTTTGCAAAATTAAAAAGGAAATTTTTCGATTGCTTCAGTGTTCTTTGTATAACGTTTTGTGACTTTTTACATGCATAGTTAGGATACAATATGTTCCTCATCGGAGTTATCGGGATGATGGTCAGGAATTTCTACTATCAATAGAAAACAGGGTATGTTAGATACAAGAGTTCTTAATATGCATAGAGCATGAAATTCCGTACATGAGGCACCAGTTTTAAATTCCCAATCACATACATTTACCATTTGTGTTTTCCCCCTAGTCCCTATAGTTAAACAGTTTATATTTCAGCGTGGGATTTACTAGCGGATATGTAAAGTGCCTACTCCTATGCCCGCTTCAGTCCTTTGGATGGATATTTTTTAACAATATTTCACGGGTATAAACCATGCTAGTTAACTTAACTATGTTATCATAACTTTAAAATTTATGGAAACACGGTAAAAGAGATGGAAAAAATCATGTGTTTGTTCGGTTTGAAGAAATGTTCCAAGCTAAATGTATGATTGTCAGAATCTACCAAATGTGTACGTATTGCTAGTATACATTAAAACATACATCAAAAACTAAAATCACAAAAATACCGAATGCCGAGGAAAATTCAAAATGGAAAGTCCCTTATCAACTATCTTTGCAATGAATATTAGCAAAATTTTGTTGTTATCATGCAACCCAGGCATAAAAACACCTGAAGAATCCATGTTAATTTGTAAAAATTTTAAAATTGCATGATGTTCAATTCATTGGTTAGAATAGAATATTTGCTCAGCCCAATACTGTCATTAGCATAGTTTTTGTAGACATTTCAGTGATACTTTCAATTTTTCCAGACATTTTCAATAAAAAAAATATTGCCTGGATTTTTAATCTAGAAAATGACTAAAATGTTTATGTATTGCACAAAATTCCTTAATTTAGAAAATACCCGTAACAGTTATATATCATTTAGTTTATATGAATATATATATGTTTTCATGGAACATTGGCCGTGTAGACGGTAACTAAAAACTGTAGCTATCATCCGAGTAACCATATGACTAATAGTTTGTGTTATTCTTAGGCATTTTATTAATGCTGAATAATAATTCTTATAAAGGAATATACATGTGCACAGACAGATAAACAGTACTTTTTGTGAAGATGTGACAATAATATTTATAAATAAGAAAAATACAATTGAAAAAGTAACGTCCTTGTTTCACAAAAATGAACATAAAAAGACAGTTAACAGGTGTGTTGGTTGTCAGGTTAATGGTTGCATCATTTTTAGTTCCTTAAAACAACAAAGGTATAACCAAAAGAACGAGAACTGCAAACAGAAATATACAAAGTAAATATTTTAAAGGAGGAGATATGAGAAGGCCACTTTTTGCCCTCTTGAATACAATATCAAATTTATAAATCTTAAAAAATCTCTTATCTCTAATAACATATTGTATATCATTATTTCCTTTAGATATACAACTCTAACGAGATGTATATGACAAACAGATTCTTAAAGTAGAAAAGGGGAATTCATTTGTGGCATTTTGGATTTTATTTTCCTATTTATAGATCTTACCGACTGAACAACCAATCGAACACAGTTGTTTCTGGACGTCATTTATCAAATCGGTCGAAAATCTTATTTCTATTCGACGATACACCTATCCCAATACATTTCTCTGTTTTTGTTAAGTAAAATGGATTCCACTGATAACTGTAAAATGCAATCTGAGGATGATTTTGCGTCTCTGCAACCTACTGAGTTAACTTCACAGGATAACCCAATTTCTTATGATCAGGTGGAAAACAGTACTGGTGGATATGTGTATCAAATAACTGATTTAAAAAGAGTTCTAAGATTTCTATGTTTGGGTACAGAAAAAGGATCGTATTATGCCAAAGAAAGGGAGCTTCTGCGAGAAAACATACAATGCATGGATCGGTAATATTTTGGTTGCACTGATCTGTTTGCGTGAATATTGTTTTTCCAAATTAAAACAATTAAACAATAATAACATTTTTAAATATGGAAATCATAAAATATTAAAATGAATGAATCTTTGTTTTGAAAAAAATGCATGGTAAAAATACTAATAAAAAATAAAAGTTTTTATACGACCGCAAAATTTGAAAAAATTTTCGTCGTATATTGCTATCACGTTGGCGTCGGCGTCGTCGTCGTCGTCGTCGTCGTCGTCCGAATACTTTTAGTTTTCGCACTCTAACTTTAGTAAAAGTGAATAGAAATCTATGAAATTTTAACATAAGGTTTATGACCACAAAAGCAAGGTTGGGATTGATTTTGGGAGTTTTGGTCCCAACAGTTTAGGAATTAGGGGCCAAAAAGGGCCCAAATAAGCATTTTCTTGGTTTTCGCACTATAACTTAAGTTTAAGTATATAGAAATCTATGAAATTTTGACACAAGGCTTATGACCACAAAAGAAAGGTTGGGATTGATTTTGGGAGTTTTGGTTCCAACAGTTTAGGAATAAAGGGCCAAAAAAGGGCCCAAATAAGCATTATTCTTGGTTTTCGCACAATAACTTTAGTACAAGTAAATAGAAATCAATGAAATTTTAACACAAGGTTTATGACTACAAAAGGAAGGTTGGGATTGATTTTTGGAGTTGAGGTCACAATAGTTTATGAATTAGGGGCCAAAAAGTGGCCCAAATAAGCATTATTTTTGGTTTTCGCACAATAACTTTAGTATAAGTGAATAAAAATCAATGAAATTTAAACACAAGGTTTATGACCACAAAAGGAAGGTTGGGTTTGATTTTGGGAGTTTTGGTCCTAACAGTTTAGGAATAAGGGGCCCAAAGGGTCCAAAATTGAACTTTGTGTGATTTCATCAAAAATTAAATAATTGGGGTTCTTTGATATGCCGAATCTAACTATGTATGTAGATTCTTAATTTTTGGTCCCGTTTTCAAATTGGTCTACATTAAGGTCCAAAGGGTCCAAAATTAAACTTAGTTTGATTTTAACAAAAATTGAATCCTTGGGGTTCTTTGATATGCTGAATTTAAAAATGTACTTAGATTTTTAATTATTGGCCTAGTTTTCAAGTTGGTCCAAATGGGGGTCCAAAATTAAACTTTGTTTGATTTCATCAAAAATTGAATAAATGGGTTCTTTGATATTCCAAATCTAACTGTGTATGTAGATTCTTAATTTTTGGTCCAGTTTTCAAATTGGTCTACATTAAGGTCCAAAGGGTCCAAAATTAAACTAAGTTTGATTTTAACAAAAATTAAATTCTTGGGCTTATTTGATATGCTTTATCTAAATATGTACTTTGATTTTTGATTATGGGCCCAGTTTTCAAGTTGATCCAAATCAGGATTCCATATCAAGTATTGTGCAATAGCAAGAAATTTTCAATTGCACAGTATTGCACAATAGCAAGAAATATCTAATTAATTTTCAATTGGAGTTATCTTTCTTTGTATAGAATAGTAGTTGATAATATATGTTGGAAATTTGCCAGACATGACTATGATGTCATTTTCTATTTTTATTTGCCAATAACTTTATGTAAATAACTTCATTGGAAATTTGCCAGTATAAAATGTTGCTGATGAAGCTTTTTCCCTTATCTTATCTAAAATGTTTTTAGATAATGTATGTTGGACATTTGCCAGACATGACTATGATGTCATTTTCTATTTTTATTTGCCAATAACTTTATGTAAATAACTTCATTGGAAATTTGCCAATAAAAAATGTTGCTGATGAAGTTTTTTTTTATTGTTTTATACAATAAACAATGTATATTCACTTTTACTACCAACTAATCTTTACCATTCAGTGATAACAAGCACTTTATTTTACATTTTAATATTTTATGATGTATTTAAAAGAGTAGTTATTTTTGCAAACTCCATTAGAAATTTGAATTGATATCAGTTTTGGAAAAAGGGAAACAGGGATGTGAAAAAAAAGGGGGGGGTTTAAATTTTTCTCATTTCAGATTTCATAAATAAAAAGAAAATTTCTTCAAACATTTTTTTGAGAGGATTAATATTCAACAGCATAGTGAATTGTTCAAAGGCAAAAAAAAACTTTTAAGTTCATTAGACCACATTCATTCTGTGTCAGAAACCTATGCTGTGTCAACTATTTAATTTTAGATTTAAAAAGTTTGAAGAAGAAATCTTTAATTGATTTGTAAAATCTTGACATTTGTTTTGTGTAAAAAAAAACCATGTAATGTCAAAAATTTGATCACAATCCAAATTCAGAGCTGTATCACGCTTGAATGTTTTGTCCATACTTGCCCCAACTGTTCAGGGTTCGACCTCTGCGGTCGTATAAAGCTGCGCCCTGCGGAGAACCTGGTTTAAGTATGTCGTTAAAATAAATTAATGACACAAAAAGGCTAAACCTATTAAAATAATTTTGAAATTTAAAGACATTTTTTTCATTATCCGGCATAGACTTTCATATATGTTTTTTTCTTTTGTGTGTAGTTTTTTGTATCGTGTGTTTAAGTTATTCTTTCATCGGCATCGTCGCATTGTAATTGCTTTAAAAAAACCCGTAATGGTAAAAAATTCTAACAAGGTTAGCTATAGAATTTTATTTTAGTTGATGATAAACTAAATCTTTCGCACTAAATATCTATTTTTCTAATAATAATATATTTAATTTTACAATGCATAATATTTCGATGCTATAAAAAAAAATCGTTGATTTAATGAACAAATAAACGGAAAACTTAAACAATATTTAGAATAAACATAGTAATTTGATTGTCATTTGGTTTCTGATGGATACATTGTATGTGTCTCATTGGCATCTTTTTTTTAATTTTTACCATTAATTCTTCGAAACATTTTCAAAATTTTTAAATATGATACCATACATAATATATTACAAGTACGGTATAGTGCTTGGGTTTTGCTCCAAGATAGTGTTCGTGTTAATTAGAGGTGAGTGATATTAAAAGGAATAAAAATAATATGTACGCTATAAAAACGCTTTTTTATTGTTGTGGGCACATTTCATAACTATTACCATGTAATGTAATAGGTAATTGCAAACCAATTTGAAAAATAATTGTTTTAGTATTTTTTTAAACAGGTAAAACTGTTGACGGGTTTATTTAACATATTTTTACTGCGTGTATCTCGTAATCAACGTCAAATAATATATGTCTTTTATGATTTTAATTTGATTTTGTGGGATAAATGTAACCTATTAAAGACTCTAAAATGAAAAATGGGAAGGCTATTAAATGAAAACTGAAAAGTTGCAACATTTTATTATAGTTAGACGGAATGAATAATACACCTAGTCATCTCCATTCGAATTCCCAACCAAAAACATAATTAATAATACAAATAATATGTTATCTTCGTGATTTTTTTTTTCCTGAAATAGGTATCAAAATTATTTTATTATAACTTTCTAATTTTAACATATCAAGTAATCTTGCAATTTGATTAGGGACTTTCCGTTTTGAATTTTCCTCGCAGTTCGGTATTCTTTTATTTTTTTGATATATTTGAATGGTGTCATGCAACAATAAATCACATGACGGACGTTGAATACTACAGCTTTTTATACAATAGGTACGGATATGGAAAATAGTTTCAGTTATAATAGTTGCGTAACATTGATTCTTAACCGTTTGATAAATGAAAATACATGCGTTCAGAGAATTAAACAGTACAAGTGTGCGAGTTTTGTAAAAAAAAAAAAAAAGATATAGCAGAACGAAACTAAGAAATTCAAATAACAGCATCACAAATAAATTTTAAAAAAAAATTGGTGGATGTGTCGGTTATTCGATCAATGCGGATTACATACTTTTTTAGTTAAGGAACAGAACAACGGATAAACAAGTACTGCAGACAGAAATATGCAATGCATCGATCGCTCTGTGAAAAGCATGATCTTGTTTACACTGGTGTATTTTCTTGTTTGAAAATTTCTTGTCGCAATTATAATGAATGTCATGTAAACGTGTTAAAAGAGGGGGTATTTGTCAAAGAAGGAGGTTTTTTTTTGTTTCCTCGTTAACAAAAATCAAAAAGAATTACAAAGTCTTAAAATAACATCCTCCAGATGCTCATAAGACGTCTTTTATATCTGTATTTGAAATTTTGAATGTTGTCTTACATATTTGAATTAGGGCTTAAAATTTCTTGCATAAATGATTAAGTGTAAAATTGTCAAAAAAGCCCCATTTTGAAACCTTGTCATTAATAATCAGATATGAGCCAAGTCTTTACCTAGACAGATATTTTGGTGCAAGATCAATATTTCAAAGTTAGAAATGTTTGAAAAATATCTTTGTGTGTATAACAATGGTTCAAATCTATTTTGTCATAAAACTGTGTGCATCTAAAAGTCATTTAAAGATCTAAGAAATCTCCTCTTTTGTAAAGGCATTTAATATTATTTGCAACGAGTCTTCTCAAACATAATAAAAAAATAAATCGGTTATAATTTTCAAATAATTTAAGTAAAGTTAATGAAATTGCCCTTTACACAACGTTATTTTTTTTAATTTTTTTTTAAATTGAATTGATCTTTGCCATATTAATATTTTTAATATTAAACTGTAACGCTGATTTTAAATAGCGCTGAACACAGTGCAAGCGGTGTTGTCGCGATATCCATATAGCATGAGTTTGAATCCCGGCGAGGGAAGAACAAAAATTTGCTTCCTGCAAATTTGCAGATTTAACATTGTTGTTGATATTTAGAGTAATTATGAATATAATATGTGTTTTCAACCGTGTACCACCTTAACTGGTTGTCCAATAGAAGGATCGGGTGTAGAGTTAAAACTTGTTTAGACGTACCTATAAAAATAAATATTTATGTGACTGCATCTTCGATCTTTAACGATAGATAACTTAGCTAATCTGCAGCAATGAATTCCGCCTTCATGCCTAATATAGCATGTACTGCGTTACAACACTAGATTCTACTAACGAGGAAAGGTTAAACTAGACCACCAAAAGCAGGTGTTTGTTAGTTCAGTCCAGTTGCATATTGGCAGAGGGGTCTAGAGCGTTAGACACAGTGAATATGGTGTTATCTCGATATGTTCAACTTCCGACGAGGGATGCACAAAAATGGCAAGGGTGCAGTGAAAACAAAATAACAACTTTTAAAGCTATCGAAAATATGAAATCTATAATGTTATTTGTATCGAAACTTGGGTATTTAAGAGGAAGACCATTTGATTTATTTGGTGATAGGAAGATGAATTATTTCAACCTGTTGTTAGGCTGGATTATTTCTTTCGCACAAAAAATCGTTTTACTTCCTGTGTTTAGCGGGAAAAAGGGTTGTTTTTTTCATTGTCTTGTGCTAAATTAATTTTATTTTCAATTCTAACCAGGCAAAAATATTTCTTATCCAAAATCATTTTATGTTGGTATGTGACGTTTCTCTAGCTACTAGTATTTCATTGTGATTTATTTTCCTATTTATTTTAATTTTTAAATATTTGTGTACAGAAATATACAATGATGTTGTAAGAATCCAAGAGTGCACACTCAATATTTCGATACTGTGAATACTACTAAAATTCACAGATATCTTGGTTAAGTATTACATTGAATAAATAAAAATAATCTCCCCTAAAAAAAATCAATGGAATTTTACCCTTTAAACAAACTTAACAACTATAATTATCTGCTTGTTTATTTCTTTTTAATACGAATATAAATACACACAAATTTAATATTTATTCAAATGACAAACCGGTTCGTCTGATATATTTACATACTATAAGTAAACAAGAAATATTTTTATCGGTTTTCTTTAAAAGCATATTGAGACAGTCCCTTCGAATCGATATAAATAGTAAGGTAATCCAACAACTAAATATAAATTTGATCTTATAAATAGCAAGGTAATTCAATGCCTAAAAATAGAATAATTGTTGAATTGTATTCTACGAATTATACGTGTGAAAATATATTTCTTTCAACTAAGACAAAAATATTAAGAAAGTTCTTATTACAAAAATGTTAAGGGAATTCTCATTTCAAATTAACTCGAATAATTCAGCGCCCTCTATCGGTCAGTGTCCTCTCGAGGTTAATGTAGCGATCGATAGTGAGTCGGAATATAACGACTGGATTAGTCGGGTTAATTTCAAATATAAGTTAATTAAATCAATACTTTACTGCGATGGCTCCTTTCAAGAAACGTTTCCGGTGAAAAGTCCCTAGCCTATTAATACTAAAAGTGACGTCATGTATAATATTCGATAAGCCCAAACGACAACACTTTTACTAACATGGATTCAATAAAAGATTCACAAATGCAAATTGACGGTGAAGATTTTGGATCGATTCAACCAAGGGGGGACCTTAAGTCTCAGGACGAAAAAATGACTTATGATCAAGTTGTGAACAGTACTGGTGGATTTGTGTACAGTGTAAATGATTTGACACGAGTTCTGAGATTCTTATGTTTGGGCACTGAAGGTGGATCGTATTACGCAAAAGAACCTGAATTAAAAAGGGAAAATATTCAGTGTATTGACAGGTACCTTGGAAAAATTCAAGTTGTTATATGTTGTCAATTTAGACTGCCTAGATGCCAAAATAAAAGAAGAATTAAATCAATCAATATCGGGTACCATTTAATTAGTAGGAATGAAGGCATGCTTTACATTTGACATTTGACTAGAAAAGATCTCGAGTCCTGGTTTATTTCCCTACGAAATGTTTAATGTTTACAATAAATTATAGCGCCCAAAGTTTATGTAGAAATGGTCAGAAATTCTTTATTTGGAGGTCAAGAAAACACTTTAAAAAAAACTTCATTGCTGCGAAAAGAATTCATAAATAATATGAGCTTATTTGAAAGTAAAATATATGTAAAATATTTACAATGCTGAACTGGGCATTTAGTAATTAGGTTAAAGAGATGGATAAAATTTGCACACATGTACACAAACTTTGTTAGGTATTTTTTTTGGGGGGGAATGCGCTTGACTATTAATACGATTATCAAGAAAATCTACAATTAATGATACACTGCAATACATATGACCTTCTTTTTGTTTAGTTTAAGAATATGTGGCCTATTATATAAATATTTCTTTAATAGTTGAAATAACAGAAAAAATGTCCTAGATCATTAATAACCTTATCCAATTTGTCCCTTTCTTGTTAAATGTTAGGGTAACCGCAAATGATGTACAACCCTCAAGTACAGTCCATCTAGAGTTCAACGCTCTGTTCATCAATATGCAAGTGAAATGGTCATTCCAAATTCCAAATGGCAATCTCTACAAAATACTTGGCTATAGAACATGACAATGAATTTGACAGACTTTCGAATATTATTTGTATTTAAATAAAATAGTAAATCGGTCTAAAGTAGTCTTGTAAATAATAACAAAAAACTTTTCAGCAAACTGATAAAAAAAATTGTGTGTTTTTCATTTTGATAGTACTGTGAAAAAGCATAATTTCTTTGTTATTTTAAGAAAGGAAAATAAACGTGATATCTGGAATTCCACTAAATGGGGAATAAATATATAGAGGTAATTTGTAAAATAAGGAGGAAACTATTTTGCATATATATTTTACATTTTATTTTCAGACTGATAATGAATGGAAGGGGACCGGAAGTGGTTGATTTAATTTGTACAGTGAGTATCGAAGGGCGAGCATGTAAACAGGGGCCAACATTGTATGCTTTGGCCATATGTTGCAGATGTAATGATTCGAAAACAAAAACCGCAGCCTACAAAATTCTTGGCAGTGTTTGTCGGATTCCTACACATCTTTTTGAGTTTGTTAAGTACTGCGAGAAGGAAAGTTCTGGGACGGGGTGGGGTAGAGCCCACAGGGTGGCTATCGGTAAATGGTATAATGGTTTTTCAAAAGACCCCAAAAAGTTGGCATACCTTGTAACAAAGTACCAGAATCGTCACTCGTGGAGTCATCGGGATGTGGTCCGCTTGGCACACATCAAACCGGAAGACAGCAAAATTGACATGATTTTGAAGTACGTTGTCAAGGACATGGCAAGTGCAAATAGTCTGTACTCTGAAGATAGGTCTGTTGTAGATGTAAAAGCTTTTCTTGACGGCGTCGAAGAAGCCAAGAAATGTACCAAAAGTGACATCGAAAAATTACGATCTTTAATCGTTGAACATCAGTTAGTCCGTGAACATGTTCCAACAGGACTTCTGGACTCGAAGGAAGTATGGGACACCCTCCTTCGTTTAATGCCAATGATGGCTATGATTAGAAATCTTGGCAAAATGTCTACCTTGGGACTGTTAGATTCTAAATCTTTCGGGGAAACACTAGTAGTGGACAAACTTACAAATGAAGGATTGCTGAAGTCTGCTAGAATTCATCCGTTCTCTCTTCTTGTTGCATGGAATCAGTACAAAGCAGGTCGGGGTAGTAAGGGCAAACTTTCGTGGAGCGTGAATGACAATATAACAAAAGCTTTAGAGGAGGCTTTCTACAAAGCGTTTAAGAATGTTCCTCCGACCGGAAAACGGTACCTTCTAGCAGTAGACGTCAGTGGATCAATGCAGACACCTGTAATTGGGTCGTCCGAAATCGAGGCTTTCGAGGCTTCAGCAGCCATGATGTTATTGACTGCAAGAACAGAGGACAATTTTGAGGTTATTGCATTTTCAAAGGGTTACACAAAACTCGATATCAATAAAGTAGACACTCTTAACACAGTTCTGAAGAAATGCAGTAATCTTCCGTTTTCGGGCACTGACTGTTCAATGCCGATGTTGTATGCTATTGACCACAAAAAGAAATTTGACGTCTTCATCGTTTATACCGACTCCGAAACTTATCATGGAAAAATGCATCCATCTGAGGCTCTAAAACAGTACAGAGAGTACGCAAAGATACACGACGCACGACTGATTGTAGTTGGTATGGTCAGTAATGGCTTCTCAATCGCGGATCCAAACGACCCGTTTATGATGGATGTTGTCGGATTCGATACTGAAGCACCGAAAGCAATGTCAAATTTCGTTATGGGAAAGTTCTAGTTTTTATTATCCGCTAGGATGTCCATTAAGAAATTATACCTTGATTAATACAATTTGACTCGTGTAAATACATTAAAATTTAAAAACTGACTATATTAAAACAAAAAGTAAAAAATCAAGCATAAAAGATATGTAAGTCCAATAAACAAACACGTGGGGTCATATTGTTTTGACACCTCTGTATTGTAAATGTTTGTAAATATATGCATATTTCTGTACATATTTCACATTTTCTCTGATTAATGATTGTACATTGTATAAATTGATAAAAATGTATATATATATAGAAAAATTATATTATGTATAAATAGTGAGTCGAATATAATAAGTCAAAAAATCAACGATCAATAAAGCACTCTTGTCACTCGTTTAAATAGATAGTTTAAAATGATTCTTTAGAATGAAGAAACAAACAAATAATGCGTAAATATATCACTCGAAACGTGTCCAACCCCATTCCAACCCTCTTTCAAAACCCTGGATCCGCTCCTGAATTCAAATCGGTTTATAATATTTATTTAACTGTAGATAATTTTTATTCATCTTTAGACAGTACTAATTTAACTGAAGTAAATAAATTATTTAACACACTGTGCATAAAGTTACGTTAATTGTTTATTTTTATACGACCGCACAATTTTTTTTTGCTTCGTATAATGCTATAAATAATGTCGTCGTCTGCGTCGTCGTCCGAAGACGCCTTTAGTGTCCGGACAATAACTTTAGTTTAAGTGAATGGATCTCTATAATATTTTACCAGAAGGTTCAATACCACTTAAGGAAGGTTGGAATTGATTTGGGGGTTATGGTCCCAGCAGTTTAGGAATAAGGGCCAAGAAAGGGACCCTAATAAGCATTTTTGTAGTTCCCAGACAATAACTTGTGTTTTAGTGTATTTATCTCTATGAGATCTCTATGAGATTATACTATATAAGTTTTCATACTACAAAGGGATGGTGAGGATCGAATTTTGGGGTTATGGCTCAACCCATTTAGAAATAAGAGTTAAAAAAGGGGGGGATATTATGTTTTTCTGGTTAATGGACAATTAAGACAATTTAAAAGCAGTGTAAAGAGTAATTCAAATTGAAATACATTTAAAATACAATGTTTTTGAATATACCTCCCTTACACTACTTGTAAATTATGTATAAAGAAATGTCAGGTTTTGGACTATTTGCCCAAAAAAGGGGGGTCAATAGGCAACAACATAGTGTATTGCACAAAAGCGAAAAAGGTTGGTAAATATTTTTTTAGGGTTTGGTTTGGGAGGAGGTCAATTCACAACAGCATAGTGTATTGCACAAAAGCAAATAGGGAGTCAACTTTCTTTTCTTTTTTTTTTGGGGGGGGGGGTCAATTCCCAACAGCATAGTGAATTTCACAATGGCAAATATATTCAAATCATATAGCCAATTATAAGTTCTTTGACTACCGTCATTATGTGTAAGGAACCTATTATGTGTCAAATATTTAAATACAATCAAAATTCAGACATGTATCAAGCGCGAATATTGTGTCCATTATTGTCCCAACTGCTCAGGGTTGGACATTTGCGGTCGTATCCAGCTGTGCATGGCGAAGCAGTTTATTGTACTATTGTATGTATATATTTTATTTATTATTGCTTAATCCTAGTTGTAACGAAAATATGTGCCAGTAAAAATTGCACTTAGTCGATTGTTTCACCTTGCAGTCTGTTTCGAGATTTTTCCTTTTTGATAGCCTCATGTTCCCAAAACGTCTAGTTGGTCTATACAAATGCATTGGTATAAAATAATTTAATTCTTATCCTCTTATTCAGACAAAACAGTAAAGAGCTTTTTCAAATTTGCTCGCCCATTTGATATTGTAATAGAATTACTATTAAATCGGTTACAATACTCGGTTAGTATATATGTTGCTTGTTTTTGCTTTGTTAACTTACAGCTGTAAACAAACACGTGCATGGGTCATATTGCTTTGAGACCACTGTATATAAATGTTTGTGAATATAAGCATAGTTTTGTACTTATTTTGCACGGTTTATGAATAATGATGGTACTTTACATACTGCATAAACAGATTAAACATGCATATCAAAATTGGGACGCTATTAAGAACTTTATAATTGCATGGTAATCGACTCTTATTAGTCATATCGTGTCAGAATGCAGAATCTTTTGCGTCCATTTTGAAATTCCTGTAGTAATCCGTATGATGCCCAACTTGATGTATTACAATTGAATAAACCGAGCAAGAAGAGAGAGAATACACACAAGTATCTAGTTCATTATCAGTGTGTGTCGTTTGTTGATGTGGTTCATAAGTGTTTCTCGTTTCTCGGCTTTTTTTTTAAATATAGATTAGACCTTGGTTTCTCCGTTTGAAAAATTTACACTAGTCATTATGTGGGCACTTTATAAACGTGTAGCTTGATGTTCGGTGTGAGTCAAGGCTCCGTACTATTGAAGTCCGTACTTTGACCTATAATGGTTTACTTTTACAAATTGTAACTTGGATGGAGAGTTTTCTCATTTGCACTTATATAACATCTTCTTATATTTAACTGTAATGAAGCAATGTACTGAATTCAGCTGTAATGGTGTTATTATCAAACATGTTTTATTTTGAACCTTGTATATGTAGTCCAGTTACAATTAAAGTTCATTTCAAAAATTGTAAGTCTTTTATACTTGTGTGTATAAAAACAGATGCGGGGTTTACATTATTGAGACAGCAACCCTAAGACAAAATACTAAAAGTACATATATATAGGATATCTCTATAATAAGGCAAGGTTTAAATTCCCCAGAATTTTTTAAAACATTAACAAAAAAAATCAAAGACCTGTCGTAAACATCGAAATAACTAAATATTGAACAGCGGAGATCTTGTGCAAGGCCTTAAAAATTTATGAACATTTTATTATGGCCTCAAAATATACTTTACTTTTACTTTACCCGTTTAAAAAAGTATATGGTAAATGGATAACAATACTATTATAAAAAAAATCCTTACCAATTGCAAATGCATTTGAATATGGGTGCAATGTAATATAAAAATCAGACAATGTGGTATACTTGCCAACCATGTACCAGAGACAAAAAAACAGAAGCACTTATCAACGTGAAGTCAATGCACGACCTATGAAAGGCTCCGAAAGGACAAATGTAGAACATTTCAAACGAGAAAATTTCATGTTTATAAAACGAAAAATAAAGATTGAAGGAGCAGTGTTAAAACTATAAAAAAAAAAAATAATAATAATAAATTCCGCAACAAATTAGTGCATAGGCGAATCCAGGGCGACGGGCATCCCCTTTCGTGGGAAAAAATTGGTTGATTATAGGGGGAGTAACTGAAACATGACTAGAGCCCCCCTCCCCGACCCCCTCCCCCCTTATGAAAAGTTTTGGATCCGCCACTGTTTAGTGTCAAGAAACATGTCAATGCTTGTATTAAGTCCATTTTTTGAAGAATTTGGTGTTGATAGAAGATCGTTCAATGTTGTATGGTTAATTATCATTGATTATGGCATCGGGGTTGCTGTGACAATTACTTATATCCAATATCCACTATTTTTCGTATTTAAAGTAACGTTGTTTTTCAAAAACCTAATAAAAATATTTTACATCAAGATTCAGCATAACAATTTGTCAAATTATATTTACTTGAATTTTCACTAAAACCAACCTTTTCCCGGACTATTGTCATTCTATTATTATTTTTTTCTTTTGTAAATTCCCAGATTCTTATATTGACATCCAAATTTTGCAATTTTCACAGCTTTGTAAATATTTTACCTTAAGTTTAACTTCAGAGAAACCAGGTATTTCTTGAATTGTACTTGTATAAGTTTTCTTGGTGCCAATTTTCAACATACCTTTCAAGCCTTTTGTTTTAAAGTTCTATAAAAAAAAAACTGGAACAGAGGTACTCCAAAAATAACCCCTGGTTTTCTGGAAATCTTAAATTAGTAAACAAAGGAGCGCATTAATTCTCAATTTTTAATGCAAAGTCATAAACAAGTAAATTTTAGCTCAAAATGGGCTAAATATAATTTTCTTTCAACAAAAGTTAAATTTCTGCAAATTTCTTGGTTAATAGTTTAAGTAAACAAGGACATCAAAAGCACTATTTTGTGTCAGAGTAGGGCTACTTTTAATACGTTCTATATTTGAGGGAGTAATTGGTGGTCTAGCACAGCCTCGATCTTAATAGCTTCAGAAAGAATGGCTGGTCAAAATAATGAAAGTTTAAGCAGACAACGTCTCCTTAGATTTTTGATTTACGGAAGAGATGACGGAAGATACTTTGTCAACAAGAGACGGGTAAACGTGGTGAGAGATTTCTCCCAACATTCCAGGATTATCGACAGGTACTGTACACTAACTACTGGTCGATTTATACAGATGATCAATTAAAAATAGAGTTAGTTATAGTGACATATACCTATTTGTTTATCTTATATGAAATATGTAACATATATATATATATATATATAATAAAAACTATAACACAAATTCCCATACGTTTCGGCCATTACGGCCTTCTTCATTGGAATAAATTACAACATTGAAACAACAATTACATCACTTGGATACATTACGTTATACCCAATTAGTTTATATATAATAATACATTGTATAATATAATGTATATATAGATCGAATAACGTGTGCCTGCCCGAACCTCCATCTTTTGTGTGATATATATATATATATCTTTTTTATCGTACTATCAAGATAAAATTATTTCCGAATCAGTTTGATGAATTTATTTATAGCCACTATTCTATCAGGCGTATAAGCTCTATATATAGATTACCCCACAGATCTATGGCGTATTAGAATCATAGGGACCATATCAAAGCACATAAATCATTGTTAAGATGTGGAGAAAAAAATGTTTTTGTTCAGATACAACTCAAAGTTGGAGTGCTATTCTTTTTTCTCAGGTCTTATTATATTTTATTTTTATAATAATATTAGAATTAAAATAGTAATGCTATTTATAAGAGGAATTGGAATGTCCTTTTTCCGTTGGTGTTGAAACGGTCATGTTCGTATACCTTTATGGTCATTTTATCTTAAGAGGTCTAAAATTTTGACGATGATCAGTCGACTTTTTTAATCGTCATAAAGATAATACACATTTCTATCGTTTGGCAAAATTTGTGTTTCATTATTTGGCATGAAGGACTTCGGAAAGCCTCCCCAAACAACCCCCAATTAGTTTATATATAATAATACATTGTATAATATAATGTATATATAGATCGAATAACGTGTGCCTGCCCGAACCTCCATCTTTTGTGTGAATAACTGTTTATTGATTGCATACGGAATCACTGAATCATGACTTGAGCGGGCCTCTCTTATGCAGTCAGTGAGTCCTACCCTTATGAAAATTTCTACACCACCCCCCCTTTTGCAGAGTAAACTGAAAATCCCTACTAACATTTGTTTATTTTTATTTTTAAAAATGTTTTATTTGGAGAAGAGAAAATAAAAATATTGTGTGCTCAGCAGTGATGATCATTTGATCTATATAAAGTCAGTGCTCACATATTTATGATGAAACTATGCTTCAGTTAAAAATGAAAACAGTTTAAAAATAATACAAATCATACCTAACTGTTTTCAGATTTCTGCAATTTGCAAACGGTAATATTTATTGTCAAAAACATTACAACATTGATAACAATAGCACTGTTTTTCTCTAAATGTTTCAATAAAATCTTTATTTTATTGTTTTAATTATAGGATGATTTCCGAACGAAAAGGAATGGAAGTTATAGGCTTGATAAAAGAAGTAAGCATGCTTGGTCAAGCACCAAAACAGGGCCCACTTTTGTATGCTTTGGCAGTTTGTGCACGTTGTAACGACGAATCAACAAAAAAAGCAGCACTGCGATGTTTGACGGATATTTGTCGTACACCAACACATCTGTTTCAGTTTATAAAATTTACGTCAATACAAAGAGAAGGTTCGAAAGGTTGGGGAAGAGCACAGAGGAAAGCTGTTTCAGAGTGGTACAATCAGGCCGCCTTCCAAAACAATCCGATAAAACTTTTGAGACTGGGTACCAAATACAAAAAAAGGCATGGATATACTCATAGGGATTTAATCCGTCTTGCGCATGTGAAACCGAAAACACATCACATTAAGTTTGTTATTCAATATATCGTTAAAGGAATGTGCAGCAGTGCGAATTCTGATGATTCCGATGGTATGATCAAGGATGCAGAGCAGTTTATTAATGGCGTTGAGCAAGCTAAGGAATGTAAAGGCAATGATATAGATGATTTGACATCGTTGATAAGAAGATACAATCTTACCCGTGAACACATTCCAACAAATATATTGAATAACAAGAATGTATGGAGAGCCTTAATGTACGAAATGCCGATGCATGCTCTAATACGTAATTTAGGAAGAATTTCAAAACACGCATTGCTACGTCCTGATTCGCCCGAGGAGCAACACATACTTGACAATCTACTGGATGATGTTAAATTGCGTTGCGCAAAGATTCACCCTTTGACGATTTTAACTGCTTGGAATACCTACAAACTGGGCGGATCAATCCGAAATGCAAGTCCAATGGAGTGGGAGGTGAACCAAAGAGTTGCTGATACTCTGGAGACTGCATTTTATAAATCATTTTCCTCTTGTGTGGCCACAGACAAGAGAATTCTTCTAGCTATTGACGGTAGCGAAGAAATGATGAAACCAGTTGTTGACCTTCAACAAGTATCCGCGCGGAGCGCAGCCGTTGCAGTTGCACTGCTGATGTCAAAGGTCGAGAGATGGACAGATTTTGTCCTTGTTTCTGATAGTGTTTCACTGGTTGACGTCCTTCCTACCGATAACCTTGAAACAGCGTCATTTAAATTTTCAACATCAGAATGCGCCTGTTTAAGTGATGAAGCGTCTAACCCAATGGATTGGGCAATGACACATTCAAAGCAGTACGATGCAATCGTTTTCTTCACCTCGTGCGCTACGAATATAAATTTGAATGAAGCGATGACACAGTATCGGAGTCGCCTAGGACTTCCTAGTACACGTCTTGTAGTGGTAGCTATGACCAGTAATAACAATCCTATAACAGACCCCAATGATCTGCATATGCTAAATGTTGTAGGGTTCGATACCAATGCAATGAAAGTCATCACGGAATTTATAAGAATTTAGATGACAGCAGATTGTGTAGATAAATTGATGATTCAGCTACCTCAGAAGGAATTATAAATTAGTTTATCAATAAAGGGTTAATGCCACTTCCTTTTATTTTCTTTCTGGCAGATTATCGAGCCATAACTTACCATGGTACGTACATCATGTAAATAGGTTAAGAGTATTTCTTAGATAAGTACTTATCTCACCAAAATATATTTGAGATCAATTAAGTGAACGATACGATCTTGCAGAAAAAATACATCAAATAGTCCAATAAGGTTAAGCGGTGATTGGTTGATGCTTGTTTAACCATTTTATTAGGTATTTGCCTTATGACTACTACTAATTTAATTAAAATCAGATTTATTTGCTCAGTAAATATAAAAAAAGAAGATGTGGTATGATTGGCAATAATACAACTGTCCACAAGAGACCAAAATGACAAAAATTAACAACTATATGTCACCGTACTGCTTTCAACAATGAGCAATGCCCATACTGCATAGTCAGCTATAAAAGGCCCCGAAATGAGAATGTAAATCAATGATTCAAACGAGAAAAAAACACGGCTTTTTTTTTATGTAAAAAAAAGAACGAAAACAAAACAGTAACACATAAGTTTTGTTTATCAACGAATGCGTAATATAATGTAAAATCTATCATACCACAAACGTTAGTTTCCGGTAGCTTTCACATAATAACTAAAATATATATATATATATAACACTAAACATTTCCAAATGAATTTCGTATCCGTATTTCTTGATAATGTCAAATATCATTAACCTTTAATCAATTGGTGCATGAGTGCTTAATATGTGTTAAACAAATTCACGTTTTAATGGTTAAATAATTATTCCCCAAAAAGAAATGGATAAAACAAATCAGGAAATATTTGAAACAAAAATTTGGAATTCCCCGAATTCATTTTGGATACATTAATTCTGCACTAAATACATATAAATAGAAACAAGAATTTCCACAGCTATTTATAGATTGAAATTAGCCATGCTGTTAGTTTCATTTAGACATAAGCAACACAGCTAGACTGATGGATATTTACACAGTTTCAGACTTAGAACTTGCTACTAGGTTTCTATTTTATGGAAGAGAGGACGGTACTTATTTTGCTACAAATGGAAATTATCAAATCGACAAACACACCACGAGTATCAATAGGTAAATTTAGTTTATTTTTATCTCTATTATGCTCGTGTATTAATAGGTTGTTATATATTATTTTGCACAAATGTTCTATACAGGCTTCTGGTGGGGAAGGGGGGTTCTCACTATGTTAAGAGGGGTAGTGGTGAACAGCTGGTATAGATATATTAGTTTTCAATCTTCATAGTGTGAATGACAATGACTTAATGATAAGAACTTAAGAAATAATATGCACTCAGATTGAATTAATGCTGATGTCGTTTAGCTTAAAGCACCACCGGGTTTAATATTGAGCAAATATATTTAGTCGCAGACTGTATACGGTCTTACATTCAACAACAAATTCTGCTGACTAAGGAATAGCATGAAGCATAAATAATGACAGCATCTTTGCATTTACAAATATTTCATATTTTGTTTCAAAAATTAAACAAAAGTCCGCCGATTGTGTGTTATTCAAAATATTTTAAAATCACGATTTCAGCCTATAGAAAATCAACGAGCGATCAGAAGAGAACTTTATGTCTCGCCCAGGGTTAAAACGGAGAAGGCGATATATATAGCAATCGTTTATCCCGGCGTCAACATTTTATAAAATATAGGATTTAGATTTCTTTTTAAAACCTAATCTCGCGACACCTTTACAGACTAATTTGCACTTAAATGGAGTTGGCTACTCGTTTCTGTCTCCTTGATTTTTCATATAGCTCCCGAATAGTTTACATTCTTGTTATCCGGGGTATCAAATGATTAGGTTTAGTTTTGTTTAAAGAAGATGAAAAAAGAAAATCAGCGCATTAAATTTACCTTTGTATACGACCGCAAAAAAATGTGTTCATTATGAAGATCCATTTGGTTTCTGGACAATATCTTTAGTTTAAGTGAATGGATATCTATAAAATTTTAACAACAGGTTTCAATACCACAAAAGGAAGATTTTTGGGGTTATTATATGGTACCAACAGTTTAAGAATTACACGTAGAGGTCAAATAAGCATTTGTGTAGTGTCCGGACAATGCATGACTTGTGTGTAAGTGTATTATCACGAAAGGAAGGCTGGGATTGAGGTTGGAGGTAATTGCCATTAGGGGTCATAAAAAAGGCATTTTTCTAGTTTCTAAACAATAACTTGTGTTTAATTGTATAGATCTCCCTGAAATTATACTTCAAGGTTCCATAATAAAAAGGGAAGGCTGGGATTTGGTTTGGAGTAATTGTTCGAAATGTTTAGAAATTAAGGGCAACCTTAGGGGCTTTTATGGATCTCTATGAAATTATACATTTTTCCTGAAATGAAAATTATGTTTAAAATATTAAAACATTTGGAGGTGTCAAAACATTTTGGTGAGCTTTTTTTTTTTTTGGGGGGGGGGGGGGGGGGGGGTCATAATTTTTCTTCAGCATGATTGAAATTATTATTTATTTAGTTGTTTTTTTTTGGGGGGGGAGGGGTTCTCATGTTAATTATAATAAGTAAACAAACTAATAACTTACTGTTTCAGGTTGATTCGGGAAGGTAAAGGAAGAGAGGTTGTTGATCTTATCAAACAGATTAGCATCGAAGGTCGGGCCCCAAAGCAAGGACCACTTCTGTATGCTCTAGCTCTATGTGCTAGATGTGATGACAAACTAACGAAGACTACAGCATATCGGAGTCTTATAGAGGTTTGTCGCTTGCCAACTCATCTTTTCCAATTTATTAAGTATGCAGAGGAGTTAAGTGGAGAAACGTCGGGATGGGGAAGAGCCCAGAGAACAGCAGTGTCACATTGGTACAACCAACCAAGTTTTCAGAAAAATCCAATGAAGCTTCTAAGGCTTGGGTCAAAATATCGGCGTCGACATACATTTAGTCACCAAGATGTCATACGTCTTGGACACGTTAAACCAGAGGGCCCCCATAGTGCATTTGCAATTAGATATCTGGCTAAAGGAAAAGAAAATGTCGACAATATCGACACATCAGATGGAATGATAAGCAACGCATATCTATTTGTGTTGGCCTTAGAAAAGGCTAAAAACTGCTCTCCGAACGATACGTCACTCTTATGTCAGCTGATCAAGGATCATGAACTCTCACATCAGCATTTACCAACAACAAGTCTGACGTCTGCTGAAGTTTGGCGGAGTCTCATCTACACGATGCCCATCACAGCATTAATACGACACCTAGGGAAGCTGTCAAAACTGCATCTCCTGGAAAACGGATCAATGGAGGAGGCCCATGTTATTGGTCGATTAGAAAATGTTGAAAATCTTCGATTTGCCCGAATTCATCCATTTACACTTCTTACTGCGTGGAACTCGTATAGAAGAGGTCATTCGGGACCATACAAGCGTTTAATATGGACAGTCAATCACAAAATCGCAGATGTCTTAGAAACAGCTTTCTACAAATCATTTGCCTCTGTAGAACCAATCAAAAAACGAATTCTCATAGCTGTGGATGGAAGCGAGGCAATGATGCAACCTGCTAATGGAATGAAGGAGGTTTCTGCACGTAGTACAGCAGTGGCAATGGCTTTTATATTTGCAAAGATGGCGAATAATACAGAAGTTGTTCTATTCAAAGACCAATTATATCCCGTTAATTTAGATCAATCCGACAACCTTGAGGTTGCCTCTCAGAAGTTTTCTATTAATGGTACTTGTGATTATTGTGATCCATGTAAGCCAATAAATTGGGCTAGAGAAAACAAAATGAAATTTGACGCCATTGTGTTCTTTACAGCTTCATTGGCATTTAATAACAATGTGAACCCATCGGCTACTATGCGACAATACAGGGAGGAACTTGGTATTCCACGTGCTCGTCTCGTGAATGTTGGAATGGCGAGCAATGAATTCACTGTAACAGACCAGACAGATATCGACATGCTCAATGTTGTTGGCCTTGATTCAACTATTTTGACAATAATTTCAGATTTCTTTAAAAGATAATCCATAGGGAAATGTTACTGTTGTACCACGTACTTTTTCGTTAATTTTTCAATTTCTTTAAAAAACCAATAACTAAAACAACTGCTTCAATATTTCCTTGTAAAATAAGACGTGGTTTCTCATTTCTTAAGCCAAAAATAGGTTGTAAGAAATTTTAATGATGAGTTTTGTTTTCATCTGAATAAATGTATTTCTGTTTCTCTCTTCTGTTTTGTCCGTACATGTACCTTTGGTAATTCAATAACTTTGAAAAGCTTTATGATGTTCCTTTTTGTATTTGAATGAAATTGAAAGGAAATTTCGAATGCGAGACCAACCTGATCACGTGTCTCTCAGAAAATCGGAATTCTGTCAATTAGCATAATAGATGGTTTTAGTTTGTTAATCAAATGATACACCCAATTAAAACATATTCATATTTATATTGATAACATGTTAGTTAACATTTACCGGACATGGTAAATATTGACAAAATATTGCCTATTTCAATCAAATGTGATCGAAAAATCAGCCAACATCGGGGGGGGGGGGAGGGGGGGGACTCTTTATGATAGTCCCTCTAACCCTTGTTATGTTATAGTAATATTAATGTTGCTCAATTAAATAGAACACTTTGTCACCAAAGCATCTTATGAACATGATTGCTACACCGAAGTTAATTCACGTAAATGATACCCTTATAGTCCATCAGCTAGTTCTTAAAAGCGCGCTAGTTAAGGAGTTTGTGTTACACCCCAGGGTACCGCGATTTTTTTTGATAGAATACAACTTCATTATCTTATTGATAAAATACAAGGTGTTAGACAGAAAAAAAAGTGTCCAAAAGAGGATTAAAAACGTCCCTTCCAATGGTCCCCTCATTTAGCAATCACGACTAAGTAATTTTTAATTAAAAATTTTAATATAAAGCGATTAAAAAAAAATAAAGTATAGGTTTAAACAACTAAAACATATACAAAACTATCATATTAAATTTAACTCGGAACATATTTTGTTTAAAAAAAATGTTTTTTTACATTACAAACAATCCGATTTTTTTGGGTTCAAATTAAGGCACATTTTCTCCTTTCTTAAAGAAATTCGTTATACAATTACCCGTTTTAGTTAATTAAACTTAAGAATTAATCATTATGCAATGTTTAAATCATTTGCAGTATCTATATATCGTCTAAAATATGAATTATTTAATAAAATATATGTACGTGCAAATACTCGTGAAATACCGGAAATCATCAAATTACCGTTTTTGATTCAGTATACAACATGTACAATGTATTCACACATAAGGTAGCAATAAACAGTTAGGAAAAAATACTAAAATTTGCCCTCATGAATTTTACCCTCCCCTTTTCTTTGCTTTCTTGCAATATCAAGCTTACTGTTTGTGTCATATATGGGCATATGTATGTAACCAGAATCTTCCATAGATTTTATATCCAGTATATAAAATGGTAAAATATAATTTCTTTTTGGTGTATCCATGGCAACAATCTGCATTTATTTGTTATAAAATATTGCAAAAAGGGGGGGAAAGATGTCACATATTTCCCCAAAATTTGGCTAAAAGTAGAATTTCAATCGCTTGAAGTAATACCTTTTCTGAAACTGTGTACATATATCATTCAGCAAATCCAATGAAAATCATATGTCTTTCATCTGATTTTTTTGTAAAATTACGTCAAAAACTTCGTGTAGAAAAAGAGTGTTTGTAAACAGTACATTAATTTCTGGACCGATGGCCGGTCTAGCTATGAAAATACGGATTGTCAAACAGAAAACAGCCCATAAAACAGGTAAAAAATAGTCTTGATGCACTTATAAACCATCTTTGAAGGCTAAATTAGCACTCATCTATCTAAAAATGAATTTTATTACACAATAACTTTCCTATTTGAAAAATCCACAGGGGCCAAAATGCGAAACTAAACTCCTAACTGTGTATTGCTACCTTAATAGTAAATATTTTTTTCAAATTCTCCCTTTTAACTTATTTTCTGAGTTCTGCTAGCTAATACGAGTAAAATGGCCTTTTATTTTTGAAAATTGGTTGAGTAATGAATATTTTATGAAGGTTAGCAGTTGACACTGAAACGCGACAAAAACTGATTTTAAAGAAAGGTGCCAAGTCAAAATGTAAAATCTTGTCTGTACCTCAATTTTTAGCCAAATCTTTAAAACTGTATAAAATTTGTCAGGTTTTTAATGTTGCATATCATAATAAGATCTCTGATGATGCAAAATTGTATAAAATTTAGCAATTTCAAGCATAAAAATGTTAATCTTTATGCTTATTGCATACCAAAGACTTGATTAAAAAACTTGGTGATAGGGAATCAATTTCTTACATCTGATTTAAGTATACATTGTACATTTAATATATGCCAAAATGTAACATGAAATCTGGATAAAAACAATAATTTGATATATTCGCAAGAAAAAAACCAACGCGTTCAATACTTAGGCTACTACATGCAGCCCAATCCATCAGAAGCAAGAGTTAAGCCGATAGAGTACAAATATACGCCTGGTGTCAAAATGTCTAATTTTGGTTGCTAAGGACTGTAAACAATAAAAATTGACATATATTGTCATTCTTAAACACTTAATTTACTCAGAAGTTGATTTAGAATCTAAATATCAATAGATTTGTGGCATGAAAAGTCTTAAATTATACAATTCTGAGCTTGGTAAGTATACCATAAGGTAGCAATAAACAGTTAGGAAAAAATACTAAAATTTGCCCTCATGAATTTTACCCTCCCCTTTTCTTTGCTTTCTTGCAATATCAAGCTTACTGTTTGTGTCATATATGGGCATATGTATGTAACCAGAATCTTCCATAGATTTTATATCCAGTATATAAAATGGTAAAATATAATTTCTTTTTGGTGTATCCATGGCAACAATCTGCATTTATTTGTTATAAAATATTGCAAAAAGGGGGGGAAAGATGTCACATATTTCCCCAAAATTTGGCTAAAAGTAGAATTTCAATCGCTTGAAGTAATACCTTTTCTGAAACTGTGTACATATATCATTCAGCAAATCCAATGAAAATCATATGTCTTTCATCTGATTTTTTTGTAAAATTACGTCAAAAACTTCGTGTAGAAAAAGAGTGTTTGTAAACAGTACATTAATTTCTGGACCGATGGCCGGTCTAGCTATGAAAATACGGATTGTCAAACAGAAAACAGCCCATAAAACAGGTAAAAAATAGTCTTGATGCACTTATAAACCATCTTTGAAGGCTAAATTAGCACTCATCTATCTAAAAATGAATTTTATTACACAATAACTTTCCTATTTGAAAAATCCACAGGGGCCAAAATGCGAAACTAAACTCCTAACTGTGTATTGCTACCTTAATAGTAAATATTTTTTTCAAATTCTCCCTTTTAACTTATTTTCTGAGTTCTGCTAGCTAATACGAGTAAAATGGCCTTTTATTTTTGAAAATTGGTTGAGTAATGAATATTTTATGAAGGTTAGCAGTTGACACTGAAACGCGACAAAAACTGATTTTAAAGAAAGGTGCCAAGTCAAAATGTAAAATCTTGTCTGTACCTCAATTTTTAGCCAAATCTTTAAAACTGTATAAAATTTGTCAGGTTTTTAATGTTGCATATCATAATAAGATCTCTGATGATGCAAAATTGTATAAAATTTAGCAATTTCAAGCATAAAAATGTTAATCTTTATGCTTATTGCATACCAAAGACTTGATTAAAAAACTTGGTGATAGGGAATCAATTTCTTACATCTGATTTAAGTATACATTGTACATTTAATATATGCCAAAATGTAACATGAAATCTGGATAAAAACAATAATTTGATATATTCGCAAGAAAAAAACCAACGCGTTCAATACTTAGGCTACTACATGCAGCCCAATCCATCAGAAGCAAGAGTTAAGCCGATAGAGTACAAATATACGCCTGGTGTCAAAATGTCTAATTTTGGTTGCTAAGGACTGTAAACAATAAAAATTGACATATATTGTCATTCTTAAACACTTAATTTACTCAGAAGTTGATTTAGAATCTAAATATCAATAGATTTGTGGCATGAAAAGTCTTAAATTATACAATTCTGAGCTTGGTAAGTATACCATAAGGTAGCAATAAACAGTTAGGAAAAAATACTAAAATTTGCCCTCATGAATTTTACCCTCCCCTTTTCTTTGCTTTCTTGCAATATCAAGCTTACTGTTTGTGTCATATATGGGCATATGTATGTAATCAGAATCTTCCATAGATTTTATATCCAGTATATAAAATGGTAAAATATAATTTCTTTTTGGTGTATCCATGGCAACAATCTGCATTTATTTGTTATAAAATATTGCAAAAAGGGGGGGAAAGATGTCACATATTTCCCCAAAATTTGGCTAAAAGTAGAATTTCAATCGCTTGAAGTAATACCTTTTCTGAAACTGTGTACATATATCATTCAGCAAATCCAATGAAAATCATATGTCTTTCATCTGATTTTTTTGTAAAATTACGTCAAAAACTTCGTGTAGAAAAAGAGTGTTTGTAAACAGTACATTAATTTCTGGACCGATGGCCGGTCTAGCTATGAAAATACGGATTGTCAAACAGAAAACAGCCCATAAAACAGGTAAAAAATAGTCTTGATGCACTTATAAACCATCTTTGAAGGCTAAATTAGCACTCATCTATCTAAAAATGAATTTTATTACACAATAACTTTCCTATTTGAAAAATCCACAGGGGCCAAAATGCGAAACTAAACTCCTAACTGTGTATTGCTACCTTAATAGTAAATATTTTTTTCAAATTCTCCCTTTTAACTTATTTTCTGAGTTCTGCTAGCTAATACGAGTAAAATGGCCTTTTATTTTTGAAAATTGGTTGAGTAATGAATATTTTATGAAGGTTAGCAGTTGACACTGAAACGCGACAAAAACTGATTTTAAAGAAAGGTGCCAAGTCAAAATGTAAAATCTTGTCTGTACCTCAATTTTTAGCCAAATCTTTAAAACTGTATAAAATTTGTCAGGTTTTTAATGTTGCATATCATAATAAGATCTCTGATGATGCAAAATTGTATAAAATTTAGCAATTTCAAGCATAAAAATGTTAATCTTTATGCTTATTGCATACCAAAGACTTGATTAAAAAACTTGGTGATAGGGAATCAATTTCTTACATCTGATTTAAGTATACATTGTACATTTAATATATGCCAAAATGTAACATGAAATCTGGATAAAAACAATAATTTGATATATTCGCAAGAAAAAAACCAACGCGTTCAATACTTAGGCTACTACATGCAGCCCAATCCATCAGAAGCAAGAGTTAAGCCGATAGAGTACAAATATACGCCTGGTGTCAAAATGTCTAATTTTGGTTGCTAAGGACTGTAAACAATAAAAATTGACATATATTGTCATTCTTAAACACTTAATTTACTCAGAAGTTGATTTAGAATCTAAATATCAATAGATTTGTGGCATGAAAAGTCTTAAATTATACAATTCTGAGCTTGGTAAGTATACCATAAGGTAGCAATAAACAGTTAGGAAAAAATACTAAAATTTGCCCTCATGAATTTTACCCTCCCCTTTTCTTTGCTTTCTTGCAATATCAAGCTTACTGTTTGTGTCATATATGGGCATATGTATGTAACCAGAATCTTCCATAGATTTTATATCCAGTATATAAAATGGTAAAATATAATTTCTTTTTGGTGTATCCATGGCAACAATCTGCATTTATTTGTTATAAAATATTGCAAAAAGGGGGGGAAAGATGTCACATATTTCCCCAAAATTTGGCTAAAAGTAGAATTTCAATCGCTTGAAGTAATACCTTTTCTGAAACTGTGTACATATATCATTCAGCAAATCCAATGAAAATCATATGTCTTTCATCTGATTTTTTTGTAAAATTACGTCAAAAACTTCGTGTAGAAAAAGAGTGTTTGTAAACAGTACATTAATTTCTGGACCGATGGCCGGTCTAGCTATGAAAATACGGATTGTCAAACAGAAAACAGCCCATAAAACAGGTAAAAAATAGTCTTGATGCACTTATAAACCATCTTTGAAGGCTAAATTAGCACTCATCTATCTAAAAATGAATTTTATTACACAATAACTTTCCTATTTGAAAAATCCACAGGGGCCAAAATGCGAAACTAAACTCCTAACTGTGTATTGCTACCTTAATAGTAAATATTTTTTTCAAATTCTCCCTTTTAACTTATTTTCTGAGTTCTGCTAGCTAATACGAGTAAAATGGCCTTTTATTTTTGAAAATTGGTTGAGTAATGAATATTTTATGAAGGTTAGCAGTTGACACTGAAACGCGACAAAAACTGATTTTAAAGAAAGGTGCCAAGTCAAAATGTAAAATCTTGTCTGTACCTCAATTTTTAGCCAAATCTTTAAAACTGTATAAAATTTGTCAGGTTTTTAATGTTGCATATCATAATAAGATCTCTGATGATGCAAAATTGTATAAAATTTAGCAATTTCAAGCATAAAAATGTTAATCTTTATGCTTATTGCATACCAAAGACTTGATTAAAAAACTTGGTGATAGGGAATCAATTTCTTACATCTGATTTAAGTATACATTGTACATTTAATATATGCCAAAATGTAACATGAAATCTGGATAAAAACAATAATTTGATATATTCGCAAGAAAAAAACCAACGCGTTCAATACTTAGGCTACTACATGCAGCCCAATCCATCAGAAGCAAGAGTTAAGCCGATAGAGTACAAATATACGCCTGGTGTCAAAATGTCTAATTTTGGTTGCTAAGGACTGTAAACAATAAAAATTGACATATATTGTCATTCTTAAACACTTAATTTACTCAGAAGTTGATTTAGAATCTAAATATCAATAGATTTGTGGCATGAAAAGTCTTAAATTATACAATTCTGAGCTTGGTAAGTATACCATAAGGTAGCAATAAACAGTTAGGAAAAAATACTAAAATTTGCCCTCATGAATTTTACCCTCCCCTTTTCTTTGCTTTCTTGCAATATCAAGCTTACTGTTTGTGTCATATATGGGCATATGTATGTAATCAGAATCTTCCATAGATTTTATATCCAGTATATAAAATGGTAAAATATAATTTCTTTTTGGTGTATCCATGGCAACAATCTGCATTTATTTGTTATAAAATATTGCAAAAAGGGGGGGAAAGATGTCACATATTTCCCCAAAATTTGGCTAAAAGTAGAATTTCAATCGCTTGAAGTAATACCTTTTCTGAAACTGTGTACATATATCATTCAGCAAATCCAATGAAAATCATATGTCTTTCATCTGATTTTTTTGTAAAATTACGTCAAAAACTTCGTGTAGAAAAAGAGTGTTTGTAAACAGTACATTAATTTCTGGACCGATGGCCGGTCTAGCTATGAAAATACGGATTGTCAAACAGAAAACAGCCCATAAAACAGGTAAAAAATAGTCTTGATGCACTTATAAACCATCTTTGAAGGCTAAATTAGCACTCATCTATCTAAAAATGAATTTTATTACACAATAACTTTCCTATTTGAAAAATCCACAGGGGCCAAAATGCGAAACTAAACTCCTAACTGTGTATTGCTACCTTAATAGTAAATATTTTTTTCAAATTCTCCCTTTTAACTTATTTTCTGAGTTCTGCTAGCTAATACGAGTAAAATGGCCTTTTATTTTTGAAAATTGGTTGAGTAATGAATATTTTATGAAGGTTAGCAGTTGACACTGAAACGCGACAAAAACTGATTTTAAAGAAAGGTGCCAAGTCAAAATGTAAAATCTTGTCTGTACCTCAATTTTTAGCCAAATCTTTAAAACTGTATAAAATTTGTCAGGTTTTTAATGTTGCATATCATAATAAGATCTCTGATGATGCAAAATTGTATAAAATTTAGCAATTTCAAGCATAAAAATGTTAATCTTTATGCTTATTGCATACCAAAGACTTGATTAAAAAACTTGGTGATAGGGAATCAATTTCTTACATCTGATTTAAGTATACATTGTACATTTAATATATGCCAAAATGTAACATGAAATCTGGATAAAAACAATAATTTGATATATTCGCAAGAAAAAAACCAACGCGTTCAATACTTAGGCTACTACATGCAGCCCAATCCATCAGAAGCAAGAGTTAAGCCGATAGAGTACAAATATACGCCTGGTGTCAAAATGTCTAATTTTGGTTGCTAAGGACTGTAAACAATAAAAATTGACATATATTGTCATTCTTAAACACTTAATTTACTCAGAAGTTGATTTAGAATCTAAATATCAATAGATTTGTGGCATGAAAAGTCTTAAATTATACAATTCTGAGCTTGGTAAGTATACCATAAGGTAGCAATAAACAGTTAGGAAAAAATACTAAAATTTGCCCTCATGAATTTTACCCTCCCCTTTTCTTTGCTTTCTTGCAATATCAAGCTTACTGTTTGTGTCATATATGGGCATATGTATGTAATCAGAATCTTCCATAGATTTTATATCCAGTATATAAAATGGTAAAATATAATTTCTTTTTGGTGTATCCATGGCAACAATCTGCATTTATTTGTTATAAAATATTGCAAAAAGGGGGGGAAAGATGTCACATATTTCCCCAAAATTTGGCTAAAAGTAGAATTTCAATCGCTTGAAGTAATACCTTTTCTGAAACTGTGTACATATATCATTCAGCAAATCCAATGAAAATCATATGTCTTTCATCTGATTTTTTTGTAAAATTACGTCAAAAACTTCGTGTAGAAAAAGAGTGTTTGTAAACAGTACATTAATTTCTGGACCGATGGCCGGTCTAGCTATGAAAATACGGATTGTCAAACAGAAAACAGCCCATAAAACAGGTAAAAAATAGTCTTGATGCACTTATAAACCATCTTTGAAGGCTAAATTAGCACTCATCTATCTAAAAATGAATTTTATTACACAATAACTTTCCTATTTGAAAAATCCACAGGGGCCAAAATGCGAAACTAAACTCCTAACTGTGTATTGCTACCTTAATAGTAAATATTTTTTTCAAATTCTCCCTTTTAACTTATTTTCTGAGTTCTGCTAGCTAATACGAGTAAAATGGCCTTTTATTTTTGAAAATTGGTTGAGTAATGAATATTTTATGAAGGTTAGCAGTTGACACTGAAACGCGACAAAAACTGATTTTAAAGAAAGGTGCCAAGTCAAAATGTAAAATCTTGTCTGTACCTCAATTTTTAGCCAAATCTTTAAAACTGTATAAAATTTGTCAGGTTTTTAATGTTGCATATCATAATAAGATCTCTGATGATGCAAAATTGTATAAAATTTAGCAATTTCAAGCATAAAAATGTTAATCTTTATGCTTATTGCATACCAAAGACTTGATTAAAAAACTTGGTGATAGGGAATCAATTTCTTACATCTGATTTAAGTATACATTGTACATTTAATATATGCCAAAATGTAACATGAAATCTGGATAAAAACAATAATTTGATATATTCGCAAGAAAAAAACCAACGCGTTCAATACTTAGGCTACTACATGCAGCCCAATCCATCAGAAGCAAGAGTTAAGCCGATAGAGTACAAATATACGCCTGGTGTCAAAATGTCTAATTTTGGTTGCTAAGGACTGTAAACAATAAAAATTGACATATATTGTCATTCTTAAACACTTAATTTACTCAGAAGTTGATTTAGAATCTAAATATCAATAGATTTGTGGCATGAAAAGTCTTAAATTATACAATTCTGAGCTTGGTAAGTATACCATAAGGTAGCAATAAACAGTTAGGAAAAAATACTAAAATTTGCCCTCATGAATTTTACCCTCCCCTTTTCTTTGCTTTCTTGCAATATCAAGCTTACTGTTTGTGTCATATATGGGCATATGTATGTAATCAGAATCTTCCATAGATTTTATATCCAGTATATAAAATGGTAAAATATAATTTCTTTTTGGTGTATCCATGGCAACAATCTGCATTTATTTGTTATAAAATATTGCAAAAAGGGGGGGAAAGATGTCACATATTTCCCCAAAATTTGGCTAAAAGTAGAATTTCAATCGCTTGAAGTAATACCTTTTCTGAAACTGTGTACATATATCATTCAGCAAATCCAATGAAAATCATATGTCTTTCATCTGATTTTTTTGTAAAATTACGTCAAAAACTTCGTGTAGAAAAAGAGTGTTTGTAAACAGTACATTAATTTCTGGACCGATGGCCGGTCTAGCTATGAAAATACGGATTGTCAAACAGAAAACAGCCCATAAAACAGGTAAAAAATAGTCTTGATGCACTTATAAACCATCTTTGAAGGCTAAATTAGCACTCATCTATCTAAAAATGAATTTTATTACACAATAACTTTCCTATTTGAAAAATCCACAGGGGCCAAAATGCGAAACTAAACTCCTAACTGTGTATTGCTACCTTAATAGTAAATATTTTTTTCAAATTCTCCCTTTTAACTTATTTTCTGAGTTCTGCTAGCTAATACGAGTAAAATGGCCTTTTATTTTTGAAAATTGGTTGAGTAATGAATATTTTATGAAGGTTAGCAGTTGACACTGAAACGCGACAAAAACTGATTTTAAAGAAAGGTGCCAAGTCAAAATGTAAAATCTTGTCTGTACCTCAATTTTTAGCCAAATCTTTAAAACTGTATAAAATTTGTCAGGTTTTTAATGTTGCATATCATAATAAGATCTCTGATGATGCAAAATTGTATAAAATTTAGCAATTTCAAGCATAAAAATGTTAATCTTTATGCTTATTGCATACCAAAGACTTGATTAAAAAACTTGGTGATAGGGAATCAATTTCTTACATCTGATTTAAGTATACATTGTACATTTAATATATGCCAAAATGTAACATGAAATCTGGATAAAAACAATAATTTGATATATTCGCAAGAAAAAAACCAACGCGTTCAATACTTAGGCTACTACATGCAGCCCAATCCATCAGAAGCAAGAGTTAAGCCGATAGAGTACAAATATACGCCTGGTGTCAAAATGTCTAATTTTGGTTGCTAAGGACTGTAAACAATAAAAATTGACATATATTGTCATTCTTAAACACTTAATTTACTCAGAAGTTGATTTAGAATCTAAATATCAATAGATTTGTGGCATGAAAAGTCTTAAATTATACAATTCTGAGCTTGGTAAGTATACCATAAGGTAGCAATAAACAGTTAGGAAAAAATACTAAAATTTGCCCTCATGAATTTTACCCTCCCCTTTTCTTTGCTTTCTTGCAATATCAAGCTTACTGTTTGTGTCATATATGGGCATATGTATGTAATCAGAATCTTCCATAGATTTTATATCCAGTATATAAAATGGTAAAATATAATTTCTTTTTGGTGTATCCATGGCAACAATCTGCATTTATTTGTTATAAAATATTGCAAAAAGGGGGGGAAAGATGTCACATATTTCCCCAAAATTTGGCTAAAAGTAGAATTTCAATCGCTTGAAGTAATACCTTTTCTGAAACTGTGTACATATATCATTCAGCAAATCCAATGAAAATCATATGTCTTTCATCTGATTTTTTTGTAAAATTACGTCAAAAACTTCGTGTAGAAAAAGAGTGTTTGTAAACAGTACATTAATTTCTGGACCGATGGCCGGTCTAGCTATGAAAATACGGATTGTCAAACAGAAAACAGCCCATAAAACAGGTAAAAAATAGTCTTGATGCACTTATAAACCATCTTTGAAGGCTAAATTAGCACTCATCTATCTAAAAATGAATTTTATTACACAATAACTTTCCTATTTGAAAAATCCACAGGGGCCAAAATGCGAAACTAAACTCCTAACTGTGTATTGCTACCTTAATAGTAAATATTTTTTTCAAATTCTCCCTTTTAACTTATTTTCTGAGTTCTGCTAGCTAATACGAGTAAAATGGCCTTTTATTTTTGAAAATTGGTTGAGTAATGAATATTTTATGAAGGTTAGCAGTTGACACTGAAACGCGACAAAAACTGATTTTAAAGAAAGGTGCCAAGTCAAAATGTAAAATCTTGTCTGTACCTCAATTTTTAGCCAAATCTTTAAAACTGTATAAAATTTGTCAGGTTTTTAATGTTGCATATCATAATAAGATCTCTGATGATGCAAAATTGTATAAAATTTAGCAATTTCAAGCATAAAAATGTTAATCTTTATGCTTATTGCATACCAAAGACTTGATTAAAAAACTTGGTGATAGGGAATCAATTTCTTACATCTGATTTAAGTATACATTGTACATTTAATATATGCCAAAATGTAACATGAAATCTGGATAAAAACAATAATTTGATATATTCGCAAGAAAAAAACCAACCGGTTCAATACTTAGGCTACTACATGCAGCCCAATCCATCAGAAGCAAGAGTTAAGCCGATAGAGTACAAATATACGCCTGGTGTCAAAATGTCTAATTTTGGTTGCTAAGGACTGTAAACAATAAAAATTGACATATATTGTCATTCTTAAACACTTAATTTACTCAGAAGTTGATTTAGAATCTAAATATCAATAGATTTGTGGCATGAAAAGTCTTAAATTATACAATTCTGAGCTTGGTAAGTATACCATAAGGTAGCAATAAACAGTTAGGAAAAAATACTAAAATTTGCCCTCATGAATTTTACCCTCCCCTTTTCTTTGCTTTCTTGCAATATCAAGCTTACTGTTTGTGTCATATATGGGCATATGTATGTAATCAGAATCTTCCATAGATTTTATATCCAGTATATAAAATGGTAAAATATAATTTCTTTTTGGTGTATCCATGGCAACAATCTGCATTTATTTGTTATAAAATATTGCAAAAAGGGGGGGAAAGATGTCACATATTTCCCCAAAATTTGGCTAAAAGTAGAATTTCAATCGCTTGAAGTAATACCTTTTCTGAAACTGTGTACATATATCATTCAGCAAATCCAATGAAAATCATATGTCTTTCATCTGATTTTTTTGTAAAATTACGTCAAAAACTTCGTGTAGAAAAAGAGTGTTTGTAAACAGTACATTAATTTCTGGACCGATGGCCGGTCTAGCTATGAAAATACGGATTGTCAAACAGAAAACAGCCCATAAAACAGGTAAAAAATAGTCTTGATGCACTTATAAACCATCTTTGAAGGCTAAATTAGCACTCATCTATCTAAAAATGAATTTTATTACACAATAACTTTCCTATTTGAAAAATCCACAGGGGCCAAAATGCGAAACTAAACTCCTAACTGTGTATTGCTACCTAAGCATTATCAATTTGCAACTGAGAATAAACATTTAATGGTCGATTTAAGATGTTTTTGTGAGACAAATTATTTTGTAAAGTGAATGCGTAATGAAATATTTATGAAAACATTACAAATTAAGGTGATTTTTTAGCGTTCAGAAAAGGTGCACTCTTTCGAACTCAATAAAGGTGTGCTTGATAACATTTTGGTTTTTAGCTTTGTTGTGATTGACTTAAGATTGTTAAGTCATTCAATCGACACACATCGCTTTGAACGAACGTCAAATAGTCAGTTGTGGGATTTGGCAATACTTTTTACTTTCTTAGGTTTCTTCGAGATACAAAAAAAAATACTTTGTTTGTTTCAGTTTAAATAAAGATTCTGATAAACGTTGTTTGCTAAATGCACATGAAAGAGCTTCAAAATCCTTAAAATATCGATATTTGGTAGGAATGGTTAACCATGAAACATCCGCCCAAAAAAACCCTCTGAAAAACTTGAATGAAGTGAGACGAAACTGATGTTTTAAAATTGTTTTAGACACTGCAAAGCTGGCCAATTCCATTATAATACCTGGGCAGTTATATGGCTTGTTATCGGGTTCTGTTGCTTCTTCGAAATTAATGTGCGACCTTCTAAACGCGTATGAAAAGGGAAAATTTGCTTCAGAAATTTTCTTTACGGAACGGCTTATTCAAAAGTCAACCGATATCTTCAAAACACTCAATAGCAAATCATTGCTTAAATACATTTTTAGAAAAGGAAATAAAAGGCAAACAGTTAATGGCTGATAAGAACATCAAAACATTGAGAGCAGATGAAAAAAAATGTCGCCAGCTTGTCATAGCCCATACAAGATAGTTGGTTATGCGATAGGTTCTCCAGTTTGAATAAGGTCCTTTTCCAATATCTCTTGCAAACTTTGATGGTACACAAAATCTGTCCTGAGTGGTCTGTTAGAAAAGGCTCATTCCTTAGGAAAGCATGTGGATATTTGATGACATGGCAGTTATTCAAACCATTACTAGGATACCGACCACTTTTTTTCGATTTGGCAATTATTATTCTAAAAACCATTCTTTTAGTTTCGAAAAGTAGTCCCACATTGATTTTGTCACTGATTAGTATCCCACAATATTAATAAAGAAATTAGAACGGCAGGTCTTTGGGAGGGCAAATCATTACGATAAGTTCTAAACCATCACAATCGTGATCTTTGGGAATGGAAGAAATGTTTCTTATAGGGTGGGGGGACAAAGTTGCTTTTGTTGAATTTTTTGGTTTTGAAAAGATTAAACAATCATGTATATTTAAACTTGAATGTATTGATCTATTTGTATCACATGGAAGTATATGCCACAAAATATATTTTGAAAATGAAGTAGCTTAGAATGGTTTTAGCTTATAATCAAACAGGAAGAAGCCGATAAAGAAATGTTTCTTAATGCAAAAACATGCAGCTGACAAAGGTTACGACTACATTGTTAAAAAACCTTCTGACACTCATGTGGAAGTATTGGCTTACTATTTACACAGTTGCATATCAATTCTAACATTGTAAGTCTGACAGATACATCTTCCAAATGCAAACTATTAAATGAGCAATCAATTTGTGCGAAATTTGGTGAGATTGTTTGTAGAAAACTGACAGGATTTTTTGCCAATACAGGTTGTGATTCAGTAAGTGTTTTGTCTGGTAAAGAAAAAAGCAAAGCATTCGGCTTTTTGACACGTTTTGTGGAGTTTTCAGAAGGTCTATTCCATCTTGGTGAAACCTTTGAAGAGGTTGGTGAAGAGTTGTCAAAACACTCGAGAGGTTTTCGTGTTCTATATATGGCTATGAAATTAAAAATATCGATGAATAAAGATCAGAACGTTTTGAAATGCAAAAGATGCAATGTTAAAGCACATTGAACAACTGCCAGACGAAGGTTTGGAAATCTGCTCTTAAACACAACATTGGTATGTTGCCAAACAACTATGGTTGGATTGTTTAGAGCGCTTTGATCAGTATCAATTTGCTAGACCAACCACCAGCGTTAGATGCTTTGATAATTCTGATGTGCTGTTCATGTAAAGCTGGTTGTGCCAAAAAAGATGTTCATGTGTTCAACAAGATTTATCCTGAACAGATAGCTGTATGTAAATGCTCGAAAGCTTGTAGATATAAGGATTATCAAATCGTTGATATTGCTAACGATGACGACGAAGATGATGGAAATGATGATAATGATAATTCGTTAGATGCAGGTGACCAAACTGATGATGATTCTATGGATTGATCTTCTGCGTGACCTTAAATTGTGGTGATTCGGTTGTTAATTTAAAAAAAAAATCGAAATCTAGAAACCCTGACAGTTTTGTGTGTTTTAATATGTGTGTTATGTCATGAATGTGATGTATAAGTTTGTGACAGAATCGTGCATTTCTGGTTGCTTATGTTTGTGTTTGTCGTTGATTCGATGTTCTTGTTTCTTACCCTTTTTTCAACAGCCTTTATATACTTTATGCTCTATGTTTCAATGTGAAAAAAAATATACCATTTTATCAAGAAAATTAGTACGTATGCCTCTTTTCATTCAAAATCATGACTTTTGGAAATTAGCCTCCCCCTTTTTTCTTGGTCCTCTACGATTTAAAATTTAATTAAAAACTAGCCAGCGTTTTAATAAGATATGATGTGTTCCATTTAATAAAAAGTATAGTACTGAATATTTGGTTATTTTTACATTTTTCTGTAAATATGTGCAAAACAAAATTTTTGATATACCCCTAAATAAGTCCCCTTTTAACCCCTTTTGGACACTTTTTCAAAAGTCTACTACCTCTTAAAATATTCTTCAGATATTACTCTTTACATTTATACAAAAAAATTGCGGTACCCTGGGGTGTAACACAGAACTTAATTTTTGCCTTACCAGCTGATGGACTATTATGATTTGCCACAAGGTGTCACTGTGGTACTGTAGTATTTGACCAAACATAACTTCCACAAAAAACGATGGTATTATATTGTATACAACATATAACGACAATTTAAACGATCCTGTCCAGTATGAGAGCTTTCTGTCAAATAGTGAACAATAGTAAAAAATGTAGTAAAATCAAATTGACTACATAAATTGGTCAACTACTCATAATGGCAAACTATCCTATAATGTAACAAGTATTAAGCGTTTTCGAGGTCTATGGCAATTGCTCCCGCGAAAATAGTTAATTAATATGACGGTATTATATAGTCAGTCACATGAATCAGTCAGGTTATGAGAGCTTTTGTCAAACGGTCTTGGATGATTTGCGTTTTCAGTGTGTCAAAACAGTCTCACTATGAAACATTGTGATTCAAAATGGCTGTATACTATATGGTCAACTACACGTGAAGACGAACAATTCTTATAAATATTACAGTTTTCTTTCAAACGAGCAAGATGTTTCAAAATGGTCCGTCTCATTACAACCGTAAAAATTGCGAGTCGAAACAAAATAAAACAATATCGTCAACTGTAAGAGAGGCGATAGATACCACAGGGACATTCAAACTCATAAGTCAAGAATAAACTGACAACATCAGGTGTAACAAATAAGAAGGCCAACAGACAACCAATATTAAAAAAAACAAACATAAAAAACTAAAGACTGAACCCCACAAAAAACCGGGGTGCACCAGAACGGTTATTAAATCCTGCTTCACATGTGACATCCGTCGTGTTGATGGCAAGCAATCCTGCTGTGTAAAACACTCAGGCACGGAGGAGAAATGTTCACTATGTTCATTGGAAGGACAGGCGGATATTATTTACATATCACTCGCTACAAGGGACGATATATAGTCTTGCGATTGATAGATGAACGCTCACAGGCAAATATGTTTGGCAAATTCAGGATAAAAGCAAATAATCAATAATACAAAGGGAAGTTTCTGCAAGGGCATAAAAATTGGACTGCAACAGGAAAACAAGGATATATATGTTGGATTAACAGGCCACCCCTTTGCTGGTTTCGAATCTGATCAAAGTTTTGACTTTCTGCTTTATTTAACACTTTGCTTCATAATCTCTTTAAGAAAAATACTCCCACACCTTATTAAATGGGCTATATAAAAAGTCAGAATGCAAATACATATTCAAACTATTTCAGGTCTTTTTAAGTAACAACAAACAAAAGAACTGCATTTGTTGTATATGTATGTCAATTGGGCCTGCTTTGATACGATAACTGCACTTGAAAATTTTACTAGATTTTTGTTCGCTATGTAAATTCCGAGTTCCAATGAGGACTTGCACATGTACTTTGCACCACTTATTGCGGATCTGTTTCTGTATATTTATTAGTTACAATTTATGACTAAATTCAGCAAAGACTCATCGAAACATCTGATACAAAAATGTAGGAACACTTTTAGAATATTGGAAGGACTTTACATTGTCTTATCGTGGCCTTTTATAGCTGACTATGCGGTATGGGCTTTGCTCATTGTTTAAAGGCCGTACGGTGACCTATAGTTGTTAATGTCTATTTCATTTTGGTCTTTTGTGGATATTTGTCTCATTGGCAATCATACCACATTTTCTTTTTTATATTTAGTATGTACACTAAAGAAATGTATCATGTTGTACTGACCTTTAAATCAAACCGATACAAACAATGACCACTACTTTTTCCTGGATCTTGATATCTATATCGTTAAATGGAAGCTTAATAAGTCCAACATTTATGATAAAGAGATGATTAATTGTCATTTCCTATTATCTATTTTCCATTTTATTGTGTTTATATATCTCAACTTGTTTGATTCACTTATGCATTTTATTTTAACATCAACATGCACACATCTTTGAGTTCAGTTATTTCAATCCAATTATATTTTATGGTAATATTCTATACAAAGCACAAAATAGCGAAGAGAACAAAGTCGATACTTTGAACTAACTCAGTTAGTGTGTATCCCCACCCCTATGGAACTATAAAACTAGGCCATTTAAACGTGTGTAGCCTTTAAAGTTATAATAACTCATTCAGGACTACAATAATGGAAGCCGTCATTGCTGATATTTTCAGTGTATGTTGAACATAAATATGTTGTATCTTATAAATATAGCAGTTTAAAAAAAATTGTTAAAAAACAATGGCTACAATTTGAATGAATAAATCAAAATTTAGTTTTTTGATACGCGTACATTGAGCTGTTCAGTAGCATCAATCATTTTTTGGGCTGCTTTGGTTGGATTTAGTGAGTAATTAGTCACTGTTGATTTCCCTTGAGTTAATCTATTTGGAGTAAATTGACTAGATAGTTGCAAACGTTCCCTGTTTTTTTGTCGTGCTTTATGTTTTGCAACTGCTAGACTTGGTGTATATCTATATGGAGAGATTTTCTCTCTGTGTGATCTCCTTGGAGAAGACATTTTAGAATCAGATAACAGCAAAGCAGTCTTTACTATACTGAAGCTATTAAATCTTGACAAAAATTATTTCCTGAGGGTCCTTTCCTTATTCCAATAAGACTAGATAAAATTTTGGACAGCAAAGCAGTCTTTACTATTTTGAAGCCAATGAACTTGGCAATTTTTACTGAAGTTTCTTTCCTTTCTCTAATAACTCTGGATGAATTTATTTGTTGTTTGTTTTTTTTTGTTTTTTTTTTTTATAGCAAAGCAGTCTTTACTATTTTGAAGCCAATATAAGTTGACAGATTTATTTACTGGAGTGCCTTTTCTTTCTCAATAACTCTGGATAAATTTTGGACAGCAAAGCAGTCTTTACTATTCCTAAGCTAATGTGACTTGATAAATTTGTTGACTTTGTTGTTTTTCTTTCTCTAAGAAATTTGGTAGAATTTGGGCAGCAAAACAGTATTTACTATCCTTGACGTTTGACGAACATATATAAATTGGTGCACAGATGACACAAAGTATGTAAGCTATGTGTAAGATAGGGTGATCCCTATGGACAGCAAAACTGTTTTTACTATCTTGATGATAAAGCTGAAGAATCAGGTTATATGATGATTATAATATAGAATAAATATAGGGTTATGACAAAAATAGGATGAACTATAGTTAAATGCTCTTAGCGGAATGTATGTTGATAGTAATGCAGAAGCTGAATTTGTCTGATATATAAAAATGGACAGCAAAACTGTTTTTACTATCCAAGATTTCTGAACCAAACTCTTGTTATCTATATTATGCAGAAGCAATTATAACTTAATCTTGATCTGTAACTCATCATGGTTAACTCACGTACCAAAAATTAGCCCAATATATGAAAGCGTTTAAAAAAAAGTCCGTATAACTGTGATTTTAACAATTTCTCAAAAGTCCAAAGCCCGTAATTTCGGCAAAAATTAGAGGAGCGGAACGAAACTTAAATTGATCTGTAACTAATCATAGTTAACTCACATACCAAAAATCAGCCCAATATCTGAAGGCGTTTAGAAAAAAAGTCCGTATAACTGTGCTTTTCAACAATTTCTCAAAGTACAAAGCCCGTAATTTCGGCAAAAAATTAGTGGAGCGGAAAGAAACTTAAACTTGATCTGCAACTCATCATGGTCAACTCACATACCAAAAAATCAGCCAAATATCTAAAGGCGTTTAGAAAAAAATCTCCGTATAATGGTTTGTTGCGGAATGACGGAATGACGGAAAGACGGAATTTCGGAATTTTGGACAAGGGTACAACTTCGTTGCGGGGCCAAAAAAAAATATGCTCTTTCTGGTACTGTCTGAAAAAGTCATCCTTGGGGATATTAAATTCAGATAAACAAAGACTTATTTCTGAAGATGTATTATTTAACAATGTATACTGTTTGTATAATAAACTATTCTGTAATTTATACTGTGTATAATATGCTCCTGTTATGCAGTCTACTGTGGCAGTTTTCTTTAATAAACTATGAAACTATGAGACTATGAAACTATAGAAATTATACAAACTGGATTAAATGATGTAATTAAATGAATAATGGTAAAAGCTCCTCTGGAACGTAGGTTTTGACAATCCCATTCATTGTAGCCTATCGGTCCTTATCCCGCTCTGATACCTTCATCTCATTTGGTCTCACTTTTGAAATAAAAATTAAGCTACGCCTCGGAAATATTTAGCAAAAAACGTCGGGAAAGAATACACAGGTCCATGTAATGTAGTGATGTTTTGTATACGCTCTGACAGTGCTGTGAAAGATAATATCTGAGCAAAATGTCTATTCAAAAACCTACTCCCGAACACTAGTAGGAGAATTCCCTTGTCACAAAGTAGAACTGATTGCGTCAAAAAAGCTGATTTAAGAGTCAACAATTTGCGGTTTTTAATCCCTGTAAATGATTTAAAGATAAAATGTGGTTAACAGTCTTTTATCTATCAACTCTAGAGTTTTAAGTTGTGATTAAACTAGAAATGTTTGTAAGTCGAAGTAACACATTCTGGTTTATATCAGGTTATTAGTGTAAATGTATATTCATGTGGTTTTTTGTTTTAATGTACTTTAATCATTCTAATCATTTTCTGGGCTTTATTTTGTAATTGATTGTATAGCTCAAATTTTGGGCACCATGATTGGTTTATAAAATTATCTTATCTTATCTTATCTTATCATAGTCAGTTTTCTTTATATTTATCACTGCAGTGAATCAGGATTTTACCAGTATACTTCCCAATGTAACAGGAGGGGTCGATGGCGACAACTCCCGGGCATGAAGTTGTTAGTACTTCGTCCCTTTATATATTCGATCATCTGGAAACTTATGTCAAATGGAACTAACCAATTTATTTACGCAAAATAACAAGTTTATATGAAAGTAGTGTACAGCGCAGGAATGGTTTCTGTCATCGAGAGTAATAAGTCATTGATTTAATCCATCTATCAGTATACCAACATCGTAAATAGTGGGTAAAGGAGAGCTGACCCAGAACGTCCTTTGAGTCCCCAGACTGAGACGTGACTGGATTGATGGATGATTTCACATCATGTGATATGCATGGGATTGATCAATCTCGACGACGACTGGCTGGCTATACCGTCTTTGCACGGTCAGTACGGTCCGGAGGGGTTAGATTAAAGCAGATAACTTTCAAAGATGTAATTAAAAATATGCTGAAGAAATACTGAATAAATGAATATTCATCATCATATATGTAATGTAACATAAAATTTGAATACCTTTGTAGTTAAATTATATAGCTGATTTGTATTTTATCATGTCTCAATCAATTAAACATTTACTAAAATGAAACTATTAAAGGGAGACTATCAAAAAGTAAAATAACAAACATATCGAACCCGAGGAAAACGGAGGTTCCTAAACAAACCGAAAAAAGTTCCAACACAACGCAATGGGTACAAACACTGGCATACTGTAGAGTGGGGTGCTCATTTTCGCCATATCTTTCCATGTTTTCTTCAGTTTATGTTCATGTCTTTATGTTTTTGAAGTATACTGATATTTTTATATGAAGATAACTCCAAATGAAAAATATTCGTAACTTTAAAACGTGTTTTGTAATATATACGTGTTTCTCGTTTCTCGTTTTGTTTATATAGATTAGACCGTTGGTTTTCCCGTTTGAATGGTTTCACACTAGTAATTTTGGGGCCCTTTATAGCTTGTTGTTCGGTGTGAGCTAGGGCTCCGTGTTGAAGGCCGTACTTTAACCTATAATGGTTTACTTTTTAAATTGTTATTTGTATGGAGAGTTGTCTCATTGGCACTCACACCACATCTTCCTATATTTATTTTGAGTTAAATCATCTGAAAAGTTGGATTAAAGGGTGTTTGAAATTTCCTATTTTTTTGTCAACGGGGGACACATATTCGCCGTTTTTACATATCTATTTAAAACCAAATAACTGCAGCTTTAAACAATATTTATCAAATAAATTTCATTATAGACGAATAGCAGACATTTGAAAGGTGTAAAAACTGAAATTTAGGGCAATCAGTCAAAGAATTACTAATGAAATAACATATATTTAACAACAATGAAAATTATTCGTATTCAATTGTTTTCGGGACTAAGTTTTTAAAAAGTCCTATACTCGAATAGCAAGACAAAATTATTTATTTGTACTTCCCGCCATCAGAAATGTTTGTTTAAAACGGATTGCGCATACACATTTAGAAATCGAAAGTAGAAAAAACTATTCTTGTCACGAATTATTCTTGAAACTTTATATTCTTGTAACGAACCTAACCCCTGAAGCAATGAGTGTAATAATCATTGTTTTTAAATGTTTGTTTTTGTGCAATATGACTAAAACTTTGCAAAATATACAATGGAAATCCCCTTTACTATTTATAGGAACATTCTAGCACGCAGAACGGTTACGGTGCGGTAGCCATTTTATATGGTGTAAATTGATATATTGTCTATTGTTTATATACTCGGTTTATATATCAGATCTACGATTTAAGAATGTCATTTTTAAACCAAGCACAACCGTCTGGAAACCCAGTATCCCAAATGGAGTCACTTGTTGGACAAACAAAGAATAAAGCAGGAGGTTTTTCGTATGAAGTTGACGATTTTACTCGTCTTTTGAGATTTCTGATACTAGGGGCTGAAGGAGGAACATATTACAGTTCCGAGAAAGAACTCAAACGAGAAAATGTTCAAAGTATAGACAGGTAAACTAATATAAGATTTAAGATATGTATATGTTAGCGGCAATAAGTGAAATTAGGCATTAAGCTTAAATCCTAGGCAATAAGCTAACGCCTAGGCATTAAGTTATTGCCTGAAATTTTCAGGCATTAAGCTTATTACCTGAAATCTTATGATGATTATTCATCCTATTGCCGAACATAATTTTAGGCAATAAGTGAAATCTGGAATTAATGCATATTTGGTGATTTATTCTTGATATAAAGGAGTTACTTAATTTATTTCTAATATAACATGTGTAAATATACATTCATTTGAATTTCCATTCTCAATTTTATTTGACAGATCTTCAAATTTAGTAAGTTTATTTAGTAATTTCAGCAGTTAAAAAACAGAATTTACACATACTTTTTTCATGTTTTTAGATATTACAAAATATTAAAAAGATTTTAAAAAGGGATTGTTATAATCCAATTAAACAAGGGGGAGATTCTATAAAATGATTTTAATATTTATTTGAAAAATTTTTCACTTCACTATAGTCGAGCTGATTTAACTGGTCAAAAGTAGACAAAATTAAAATGTGATTATTTTGCTCACACCATTTTTCAAATTTTTTTTATAGGATAAGTAAGTTTTCTTTATTAACAGTTTCACAACTTGTGATAACAAAATTATTTGAACACAAATTTTTATCAAGTTTTCATATTTTTAGATTATTATTTTAAGGTGGTATGGGAGTCTAAAATAAAAATGATAGAATTTGTTCATACTTTACCAAAATGCTGTATCTATTGATACATGTTGAAAAATATAATAAAAATGGTAGGTCACCGCGCATTTTCTCAAGTTACAGGACGGGACAAAATGACACATTTTGTATGGATTATACAGGAAAAAACACCATTTTGTGATTAGAAACTAAACAAAATGATAGAATTGTTAAATACTTCAGGAAAAGATAGCTTTCAGACACTGCTTTGAGAATATCAAAAGAAAAGATAGGGTCACCGTACGTTTTTTCCGGCTAAAATACAAAATAGAAAAATTCCATACAGAATCCTTCAGAAAATGCACTTTTTTAGAGTTACCTCCCCTTAAAATGCAAATTTGAAAAAAAAATAAAAACAACCAAAAATAATTAACATTTGCAAAAATATCAATATTTAGAAGTTATATTCTTATAAATTGGTACTTTTAAATGAAAATGTACATTAAACATCTGCATTCCTGCATCAAATTTTGCTAACTTGATGGAAAATCTGGACCTTTGATTCTCTGTTTTTTACAATCCAAGATGGAGGAAGACACCAATACCACCTTAATATAGATAACATATCTTATTAGTGATTTTATTTCCAGTCTCTTGTGGAGTGTTGTGACACTTCCATTTCAGCTCCCTCAAAGCATGATTTTACTGATTATATGTAAAATTTTAACTATTTGCAGTTAGTTTGTTCAATTCTAATATAAAACGTAGTTATATTTTTTACTTATGTTTTGTTTCATATAGTTTATAATGTACAAATTATTATAATTTAAAACTAATATTTATTTTCTAATAATTAGTCGGTTTTTAAATTAAAGTTGTTGGTAAAATTTGATACAATATTATTTTTTTTTCATTTGCTATTTTTTACGTCAATACGCGGTTAGGACATCCTAGCTAAGATAATCCTCAGATAGCTTCAATGTGCATCCTGAGACATGTCGTAAGTCGGTCCTAATTTTATCATAATTTCTGTCCTAGGAATATCTTATAGGATCGATCTTAGGACAGTTTCGATAAACAGGCCCCAGTTCTCATAATGTTATTATTTTACAAATATATTGTTATTTAAATGAATAAATGTCTTTTATTTACTAGCATTTATGTTTTAGGCATTAAGCTTAATGCCTGCACATATTTTTCAGGATTTAAGCTTAAATCCTAGGATTTAAGACTAATGCCTAACATCATTTAGGCAATAGACTTACTGCCTAGGCGTTAGCTTATTGCCTAGGATTTAAGCTTAATGCCTAATTTCACTTATTGCCGCTAACATATACAATACATTAAATTTAGATTAGTGAATAAGAAAATTGTATAGTGATTTTAAATTTTATAACTTCCTGTGTCAATACTTTTTTATCTTGACTGTTCTTCGAAAAGTTGTCGTCATGATTTACATGCACTTGTTTCTAATAATTACTGACAATATGCATGGGAAGGTCGACTGTTCATATTCTGGGACTATTATAACAAATTTAGTCTCATTACTATTTAATATGTACGGATATACATATCATATGTATAGTCGACCGTCTCATTGATATATTCAAGTACCTGTGTCATGGAACTTTCATGTGTTTCTATGTCTATGTAAATATCTGTTCTCAATCATTTACAAATATCTTTGAACATATGTTATTGAAAAGCATGATAAATGCAGGGTATCTTTATATTTCGTTTACAACATCTTTTGTATGTGGTCCTGTGTCAGTCACAGTATAATATATTTACACCAAGAAGTCGTTAAACGATATTAGATACTGACTTTTGAAGCACATGCACAAATCATTAGTTGGAAACTATGATCAACTATGTATTTTGATTTACCTGGATATAACCAGGTCCTACTGTCATTTTAAGAAGATGTAGTACTTGTATGATTGCCAGTGAGACAACTCTCCAGTCCACACAAAACCAAATGTCACAGAAGTTAACAACAGTTATTAATAAATATAGGTCACTGATAATTCTTTTTTTGTGGAATATATTTAAAGGGACACTAGCTACGAAATATATAAACAAAAATCTAAAATATATATATATCTTTTATCTCAACCATTAATGAAATGCAAATAGTGAGATAATTATAAGCAGACAGTATGGTTCAATTTTGTCAAAATAGGCTAAAAAAAACCATTGATTATAAATTATTCTCTTGCAAGTGAATAATTTGACCTCATTAAAGCCGTATTCATGTGAACATTAATTTAACCCCTTAGCTTGAGATGGATAACACGTGAATTGTATGTGTAAAGTAATTAAAGGAAAATAATGTACATTGAAGTGAAACAAAGGTAAACTATTTGATGGAATCTTTTGCTCAAGGGGATTTAGAGATCATCTCTAAAAAGGCCAATAAAACGTAACTGTTTAATTTTCGTCAAATTCTGCTTCAGGCTAGTGAATAATTCATCAGTGATGATCCTTATCTATTTTATCAAACGTTGACTAACTTTGAATATTGAACAAACTTGGCTGCTAATGATCGAAGTTGTTTGAAGCTTGAATGTTGTGTCCATACTCACATGGCACTAGCAAAGTTCAAATTTACTAAGAAGGTTTATTACCACAAAAGGAAGGTTGTGATTGATTTTTTGGATGATGGTACCAGCCGTATAGGAATTAAGGGTCAAAAAGTGGCCTAAAACAAGTATTTTTCTATAAGTATTTTGATTGCTCTGAAATTGTACCAAAATGTTAAATACCCCAAGTATATAGAGGGTTGGGATTCTTATATAATAAGGTGGTTTTGGAGCCAACAGTTTAGGAATCGATAGCCATTTTTGTAGTTTCCGGAAAATTACTTGTGTGTAAGTGTATGGATCTCTCAGACGTTGTACCACAAGGTCCCATATCACAAAGGGAAGCTAGGATTATGTCTGAGCGTGATTTCCCCAAACATGTAGGAATAAGGGGCCAAAAAAGGAAAAAAAAAATTCTAGTTTCCAGCCAATAACTTGTGGATCTCTCTGAAATTGTACTACTAAGAAAAGGATGGGATAGTCTTGGGGTAATTGCTCCAAAGGGGGGGGGGGTCCAAAAGTTTGGGGGGATTCAATTTTTTAAAGGAATTCATTTATTTTCTTTTTTTAATTTTCAAATTTCAAATCTTTGAAAAGTTTCAAGAAGAAATCTTCAATTGCACAGTAGTGCGCAATAGATGTGTTAGATCTTAATGATGTAATAAGGTGAGGTTTTGGAATTCGTGTCAAATGTTCGGACTCCTTGGCGTTTTTTTCCGTACAATGCAAGGTAAAATATTTTGCCCATTACACCAATTTACTTTTTCATCTCTTTTAAAATAGCTCATGAAAGGTCATTTACCAAAATTTTAGAAGATTCTTAATTTTCTTTCTTTTGTTTTGAGACCCAAACAATACCAATGCAAATATAAGGTAAAAGTCCGAGTCAGCCTTTTCCCGCCATATTTTGAATCTCAAATATCTCAAAAAGGAGGTCCATGACCTATCGATATGTTTAGCTTATTTCTATCCTTGAGGAATGCTCTACCAGCTTATAGTATCAATTTCAAATTCTTAATTTATAAATTTTTACCTTACCTCACCTTCACATCCTTAAGCTTTGAACACATTTATTTTGTATCAGGGACATGTAGAAACCTATATTATAGAGGGGAAAAATGATCACAATCAAAAGTCAGTCAGTATCAAGCTTGAATATTGTATCCAAATTTGCCCCCAACTGTTCAGGGTTCAACCTCTGCGTCGAATCAGGCTGCACTCAGCGAAGTATTTTATTTCTTTTGATCTTGGATTATTATACTTGTCCCAGTAAGGTAGTTTTGATTAATTGATTTCTGAAACAGATAAACTTATTTCAGAGTTCACATATTTAAAATTAAGATCTTATATTTCAGGCTGATAATGACTGATCAGGGCGAAAAGGTTGTAGACTTCATTCGTGACGTCAGCGTCAATGGCAGGGCTTGCAAACAGAATACCACTATCTACGCCTTATCAGTTTGCGCAAGATCAAACGATCTAAAAACAAAAAATGCTGCATATCGTGCACTAAGTGACGTTTGTCGCATTCCTACACATCTTTTTGAGTTCGTGAAATATTGCGAGAATGAAAGTGCAGGAAGCGGATGGGGGAGAGCCCATAGGGTAGCCATAGGGAAATGGTACAATAGTTACAAAGATAAGCCAAAGAAACTTGCATACCACGTTACAAAGTACCAAAGTCGACATTCTTGGAATCATAAAGATGTTCTTCGATTGGCGCACATCAAACCTGAAACAAACGCCATTGGCAAAGTCATTAAGTATATTGTCAAAGGTCTAAATGAGGCAAAAACGGACCCAGTGCCGATGGCCGACAATGGAAACGTTCAAGAAGTTTTAGATTTCTTGGAAGGAGTGGAAAAAGCAAAGAAATGTCCCCGACAGGAAATTGAAAGCATGAAAGAGCTGATTGCGCTTCATGAGCTTGCAAGAGAACATGTACCGACTACCATGCTTGACTCTGTCGAAATTTGGAGCGTTTTGTTCCGACAGATGCCGATGACTGCAATGATCAGAAATCTAGGGAAAATGTCCAGCCTTCAGATGTTTCAATCGGATAATGAAGAGGGAAAGTTTAGAGAAGATTTGGTGATTGAAAAACTAGGTAGTGAAACTATATTGAAGAACGCGAAAATACATCCGTTTACAATAATGACAGCGTGGTATCAGTATCAAGCTGGGAGGGGAGATAAGGGAAAGTTGTCATGGCCAGTAAACGATAGAATTGTGAACGCTTTAGAGGGGGCTTTCTATAAAGCTTTCGAATTTGTTGAACCAACAAACAAAAGGTATCTATTGGCTGTTGATGTTAGTGGATCTATGACGGCACCTGTTCATGGTTCCAGTCACATTACCTGTCGTGATGCCTCTGCTGCAATGATGTTACTGACCGCAAAAACGGAAAAGGCCTGCGATGTCCTTGCTTTTTCTGAAAATTTTACTAAACTAGACGTTTCAGCAACAGACACTATGAAGTCTGTCATTTATAAATGTTCGTCTTTACCATTCCAACGTACAGACTGTTCGCTTCCAATGCAGTATGCTTGTAAGAACAAAAAACAGTATGATGTTTTCGTCGTGTACACAGATTCCGAAACTTTCTTTGGAAACATGCATCCATCGAAAGCTCTAGAAGAATACAGGAAATATTCAGGAATCCTAGACTCTCGTTTGATTGTCTGTGGAATGGCTACTAATGGGTTTAGTATTGCTGATCCGAGCGACAAGTTTATGATGGATGTTGTTGGATTCGACACAAATGCACCGAAAGCCATGGCCTCTTTCGTCAAAGGGGAATTATAGAATACTTTGATCCATGAAAACCATGTAAAAATAGATTTTTCATCGAAAATTTTGGACGTTTTGTTATACAATCATTATCATACGTTTTACAATACAACTCATCGTATTCTGACACTAAAGTTAAACTTTACGTTTTAAATTGTCGAAGAAATTATTTGTACATATAACATTCATATTTTACTTACAAAGATAAATTTCTCGAAAGGCCATATATTAATATAGAAATTCCGGTTACTTTTATACATACGTATATTTTTGTGTTACTTTGAACTGTTTTTTGTTTATTTTTTTATGAAGAGGATTTTTTATTTAAAATTCGTTTGATTGTATCGTTTATTAAGAAAATTCGATATATTCAAGAATAGTTTTGAATAGTTTTACATTAAATGTCATTTCGGTGCCTTTTTAAATCTTACTATGCTGTATGGGTTTCGCTCATTTTTGAAGGAAGCACAATGACCTATGACAATCATATTACATCTTATTTTTATATCTATACTCTGGTCACAGAAATGAGAAAAACACATATGTCAAGATTAAATTAGCATGTAGTAAAGTGATTTTCAAATTTCAACCGATCAAATAAAAAAAAGAATTCCTTTAAATTTCAGTTCAAACTAGTTTTTTAAAGAAAAGAAGAAGTACAAATTGTCGTTCTTAATTTTAAATTATGATAGTAATTTTTATTGAAGTATCTATTTATGGTTTTTATCACGCCTCTTACGAATTAAGAAAAGAATGTTTGTCACTCAAATATATATATATATATGTTTGTCATTCAAATATATAAATATATATTTGAATGCATTCATAGAATTTGTAACTGCATTATATTATACCATTCAAATTAAAGACACCTTACTAAATTGTGTATTTTTTTTAGCAAATCAGTAAACATGATCACTAACATGCACATACATAACAAGTAGTGTTCAATATGCAAACAAATACGAGCGCTGATTAATACTACTAATAAGTGCAGTATATATACATGTAGAAGAACAATCAGTTTAACACAAAATAAATTAAACGACACATACATAACTATACCACATGCAGTCAGGATGCAAGAGTATATTAAACTCGGTTATGTTATAGCACAACTTGAGTTCAGACTCTGTCAATCTATAATTTTAAAATGTACATCTCTAATTTCGTTATGCGCATACTTTTACTTACTCACGAGTTCCTACAGATTTAAATTTTAATCAGATTGACATGATGGACGAATAAAAGCGTTTCAGACCATGTCTGCGAATTGGCTTTTCTAGTTTCATGTCTTAATCCGAAGAACAAGTCTGTCTAATTGAAAATCGCATAGATTTTAGAATACCTCCCAATTTCCTCCCTGAACGATGCCAGTAAATAATAGCCGAGTATGGAGAAGTTCTTACTTCAAGCCCAGAATAATGAACTAAGCTACCTTTTGAATGTATAAATAAGCAAGGCTGAGATTTTGTATTCAAATTTACGTGCATTGTGTTATTACTATACACTGCAAATATTTAAACGGAGTTAGCAATGTTTCGTTGGGAAATAACGGTTTATAGATACTCTTGTACTCGAAATCCCATGCAGCCCTTGTGTAAAATATAATCTTGCAGCTTAAAAGGTTAGATATTTTACTTGGAAGTTGTACAAGTCGTTTAACGAGTATTTGTACGAGTCGTTTAATGAGTAGTTGAACGAGTTGTTGAACTCATTACGATGCAAGGTTTTTTTCGCACAAGGAATTTGGTTTTATTTTGAAATGAGGCTTAACTTTTTAGCTCACCTGGCCCGAAGGGCCAAGTGAGCTTTTCTCATCACTTGGCGCCCGGCGTCGTCTGTCGTCGTTAACTTATACAAAAATCTTCACCTCTGAAACTACTGGACCAAATTTAACGAAACTTGGCCACAATCATCATTGGGGTATCTAGTTTTAGAATTGTGTCCAGTGAATCCGCCAAACTACCAAGATGGCCGCCATGGCTAAAAATATAACATAGGGGTAAAATGCAATTTTTGGCTTATAACTCAAAAGCCAAAGCATTTAGAGCAAATCTGACACAGGGTAAAATTGTTTATCAGGTCAAGATCAATCTGCCCTGAAATTTTCAGATGAATTGGACAATTAAGGAAATTTTGCTGTTTTTGGTTATTATCTTGAATATTATTATAGAAAGAGATAAACTATAAACAGCAAAAATGTTCAGCAAAATAAGATTTATAAATAAGTCAACAGGACCAAAATGGTCAGTTGACCCCTTTAGGAGTTATTGCCCTTTATAGTCAATGTTAACCATTTTTCGTAAATCTTAGTTATCTTTTACAAAAATCTTCTCCTCTGAAACTACTGGGCCAAATTAAACCAAACTTGGCCACAATCACCATTGGGATATCTAGTTTAAACAATGTGTCCAGTGACCCAGCCAACCAATCAAGATGGCTGCCATGGCTAAACATAAAACATATGGGCAAACTGCAGTTTTTGGCTTATAACTCAAAAACCAAAGCATTTAGAGCAAATCTGACACAGGGTAAAATTGTTTATCAGGTCAAGATCAATCTGCCCTGAAATTTTCAGATGAATTGGACAATTAAGGAAATTTTGCTGTTTTTGGTTATTATCTTGAATATTATTATAGAAAGAGATAAACTATAAACAGCAAAAATGTTCAGCAAAATAAGATTTATAAATAAGTCAACAGGACCAAAATGGTCAGTTGACCCCTTTAGGAGTTATTGCCCTTTATAGTCAATGTTAACCATTTTTCGTAAATCTTAGTTATCTTTTACAAAAATCTTCTCCTCTGAAACTACTGGGCCAAATTAAACCAAACTTGGCCACAATCACCATTGGGATATCTAGTTTAAACAATGTGTCCAGTGACCCAGCCAACCAATCAAGATGGCTGCCATGGCTAAACATAAAACATATGGGCAAACTGCAGTTTTTGGCTTATAACTCAAAAACCAAAGCATTTAGAGCAAATCTGATAGGGGATGATATTATTTATCTGCTCTAAAATTTCAAATGAATTGGACAACTGGTTGTTAGGTTGCTCCCCCTGAATTGGTAATTTTAAGGAAATTTTGCCGTTTTTTTTGTTATTATCTGGAATATTATTATAGATAGAGATAAACTGTAAACAGCAATAGTTTACAACAAAGTAAGACCTAAAGAAAGTCAACATGAACAAAATGGTCAATTGACCCCCCTTAGGAGGTGTTGCCCTTTATACATATGTAGTCAATTTTCAACAATTTGTGCACTACGTTTCGAAACTTATTTGATTTTAAATTCTAGTTCTCTGTATCATATACTTATAATTTTTCAAGCTGCTCGAACATTAACGAGTTCATACCTATTTTTATAAGGTCCAGGATAATTTTTAAAGAACTTTTTTGTGGTGGAAAAATTTGGCTGAAAGGTGAGAAAAGAAAATTTAAAATGTTATATAATATTAGACAGAATATTAAAGTAATCTAACCCATGAGGGTTGGGATCCCACTAACATGTTGAACCCCGCCACATTATGTATGTATGTGCCTGTCCAAAGTCAGGAGCCTGTAATTCAGTGTTTGTCGTTTGTTTATATGTTTCATATTTGTTTTTCGTTCATTTTTATTTAATATAAATAAGGCCGTTAGTTTTCTCGTTTGAATTGTTTTACATTGTCTTATCGGGCCTTTTATATCTGACTATGCGGTATGGGCTTTGCTCATTGTTGAAGGCCGTCCGGTGACCTGTAGTTGTTAATGTCTGTGTCATTTTGGTCTCTTGTGGACAGTTGTCTCATTGGCAATCATACCACATCTTTTTATACCTTTATTTCATAGTAAGACTATATCCACAACGGAATGGTAACGATATTAAACTTCCATTCTACGGATCGCAGTAACTATCAATAATTTCGCATTAAAAAAGGTTGAAAGGTACCAGATCAGAGGGATTATCAAACTCCAAAGATCGAAAATACACTGACAACGCCATGGCTTAAAAAGAAAAGACAGACAAACAACAGTACACAAGACGACATAAAAAAAAACTTAAGACTAATCAAACACTGGGGTGATCTCAGGAGGGTAAGCGAGATGCTCAACATGTTGCTCGACATGTAATTACAAACCCGGCAAATAGTTCAAAAGGTGACATTCGTGGAAAGAGTTACGACATAGGAACATATACGATATGATCTGTGACACATTTTTATCATCGGATGAAATATTTTTAAAAGACTAAAGGTAATAAAAATGCAAAAAAAAAATGAATACAAAATTATATGAGTTATTTGAATCCGTCAAAGAAACGGGTTTGTTGATTCGATTTTATTTATTTATATGATACAAATAAGCCAGTTCAAAGAAAGATAACTCTATTCATATTAGGCGTCAATACCACGCATTGTCACTGTTTGTATCGAGTAAGTTAAACCATATTTATTTATAGTGGATTGGCAAACAAGTTGTTGAAGCTTATATTAATCCCTTTCCACTTTGCGGATTCGAGTGCTGCCTTGTAGCGGCATTATGATGCTCTTTTTCGAAATCTACAAGGGTGTATTCTACGTGCAAGAGATATGGCTCTCTTTTAACACGGATCAGCCATTTATCGTGCTGCACAGTACAGTTCATGAAGTGGGAGTATCTTTTACGCTTTTATTAACAAACAATTCATTTGTAAGAATTAGAAGTCTAGTCAAATTTTTAACTGCTAACACATATTACAAAAGTTCATATTCCAAATCAAAACTTATTTTAAAGGAACTGAAAAATAACAAGCCGGATATTATCTCAAGTTTCATTGTTCGCGATAAAGCATTCATTAATACTTTTCATAATTATTCAGTTGAGTCTGTCTGTCTGGGCTTATGTGTGATTTGCTCCTTTTCCATATCTTAAATAATAAATACTTCGTTTATTGCACTGTTCATTTTCTCGTTTGAACTAGTTTACACTCATTTCGGGGTATTTAAAAGTTTGAAATGCGATGAAACTTTCTTTAGAACTTTAAAGAAAATTTGCAGAATTGTATACGTATTATAACACACATACTGACGGACCTGAAATACACAACTCACAGTTTGATGATCTTTTTTTTTTTACCAAATGACAAATCATGGTTGATCTTCATATAACTACTACTATTGGTGGGACAGAGGCCAAACCAGAAGGTACAAACCATAACTCAAAACATGTCCAATAGAACTGGTTGTCATTTCTGACAATCATTTGAGCGGTGCACGTGGTTACAGGTACATTGTAAGTATCGCCTTCTTCGATGACACCGTAGCACCAATTGATAAGGTGGAAACCAGAGTTTTAGTGCATACCACATGATTTGAAAATTTTACATGCATGTTGTAATCAGTACAACTTTAGGGCTGCCAATTATTTTAGACAACGAAGTAATGAATGACATTTACGTTCATAACATTATTTTACATGCATTCCATATTTTAAAATTTCCCGATATAGTAATTAGAAGTAAATTGTCAGCTTTTCTAGCCAATCCAGGAAATCAAATGACCTTCAAAAGCTCTTGTTCGTTGGACATTTGATCTGTATGGTAACAAGCTGTATAAAAATCAACCGTCTTCAACTTTAATTTGTAAAACCATTTGTTCCAAAAGTTAAACTTCCTCGTACACATCAACCCTCTTTTAAGGATGATACAAAATCTAGAGTGCAGTAGATGTATATGCAATTTTAAACCATAATAATAGATTTGTTTAGTAGTCCATGGTTTTAAATTGAATATATAGAACTCTAGATTTTACGCATTCGTGTTCAGTCACATATTATGTATGGTATGTATTATCACCAAATACAACATACATGTGAATAGTTAGACTGGACACACAAATGTAGCCAACCGTTCACAAATAAGCTTTCAGTAATTTTGCTTGACTTGATGATGCTAGTACCCGATACATGTGCATTGTATTAACATGGTCCATATTTTTTTTTATAACAGACGTATTCTACTTTCCAATAAAAAAAAGCTGAAATTTTACATATGGACAATTTTATAAACTGCTATATTTTGGGACTTAAAATGGGTCTTACTGGGCCTACTCCTTTGGTAATGTCTTACTTTATTTTGTGCCATGGGATAGTCAGTTTTTCTGCAACTTAGCGGTTTTCTTTTTGGAATATAAAACAAAATCTTCCAATGCCTATATATAAAAGTTTATTTGTAATTGATTACATTTCAGAAAAGGCTGACCTGAGTCGGTTTAGATAGGTTTGTGTGCTCTTCGACAATTTAAATGTCTAATCTTTTGGTGATGAGTGTAGCTGATGAAGGAAAATTCGTATGAATTGTTAAGACCGTTCTTAATAAGATTGTAATGAATATTCATATAAATTCGAAATCGAGGCTAAGCTAGGCAATTATTTGTAAACAATATGGCAGCATCAACAACAAACGGTACCTCATCAAAAGATCTTTCACATTCACCAGATATATCATTTGCTTTTGTGGAAGAATTTATAAGAAAACACAGCCAGATTTCAGGAAAAGAACAAATGACAAAAGGATTCAAATACTACAGCGAGGAATACGTACATTCTGTGTCAGGTAAGGTCACTTGTTATGTTTGTTTACGAGGTGCACGTGAGAAATATTGTCTTTACACAAACCATTATTTTACCAGGAAATTATAACTTTTGACCATTATTTGTGCAGTAAAAATCATTATTCATATTCTTATTGTTTTAGTCTGCAGACTGCTGATTTATTTAGATAATTAACTCCGTATCTTGATCCTGATAATCACGTATAAATCAGCTGAATAAGTGAAGGGTAGCAATCATGCATGAACCCTCTTTGACAGAAAGTATTTTATTATTAGTAACAGATAATTAAACTTGTTTACATAGTTTTAAATGTTAAATTTTATAGGTGTTTAGTATAAAAAAATGTATTTTTTTTACAGTGCATCCTGATGATACTGGGTGTTTGGTCAAAGGAAAATGTTTTAGATCACAAAGAAAAAACGAGTCTCCACATGATGTCAAGGTAGGCATACATTTTATTTCACTTGTTGTACTAAACATAGAATATAAATATTAACTTTATATCCTCCTCAAAAAATATTTTGCAAATAAACAATTTCATACAATAATAAAGAACTTTACATATTAATCAATACATGCATATGAATATAATAAAATTAGTAACAAAATATTAAACTAATACATCTCAAATTCTTTCACAGATCATGCTAAATGGAGGGCAGATTGAATATTCATTCTGTACATGTACAATTGGACAAAGTGGTTACTGTGGACATGTGTCAGCCCTTCTTTACCAACTTGCACACTACAAATCCCTGAAAATGAAGTTAATTCCAACAGATATTGCGAAAACATCTTTACCACAGACGTGGCATGTTCCACGAGGCCAGAAATTACATGGTGAAAAGGCTGATAACATCGTTGTGCAGGGTTATGACCGTGAGGATCCCCAACGAGCTACAAAGGGAATAAAGTCTACCCTATATAATCCTATTCCTGGGAACGAAGCTATTAATGTCAATGACTTATTGGTCCAGGTTAACGATATGGACATTTTGTTTGACACTGTGGTGACAGAACACAGGACAGAACTAGTTCAAACTGAATTTGGTAAATTCCCTAAAGGAAGCATTCTCAGTTATCAACAAAAAATGGCAAGTGACTACCTCCTCAACTTAATGGATAATAATTCATTTCCAGAATTACCATTGAAAAATGTCATGATTAACAATTTTGAAACTGTTCTCATGAAAGACCAGTTAAAAAAGTATGACTCCTTGAAGGTTACACTGCTGGAAAGTAAAGAGATTGAGGAAGGAACACGTCTTCAATCGAATGATCCTAAATGGCATAAAATTAGACGTGATCGTATCACAGCATCACATGCAGGAGAAATAGCCAAGAGAAGAGCTGATGGGGCTAAACTTGCTGAACGCTTGCAGTCAACTAGACATGTTCAGACAGCAGCTATGAAACGTGGTATAGAATGTGAGGTTACTGCAGCCCAAGCCTATAGCAAGGTGATGAATGACAATGTCAACTTATATCCATGTGGTGTGATTGTAAATCCCTGGTGTCACTGGCTTGCAGCTACCCCAGACAGAAAAGTATATGCACCTGATAGAAATCAACCACATGGTTTGTTGGAAATAAAGTGTCCAAACACTGACCAATTATCAAGCGTCAAATGTCTTCATTTAATTGACGGGGAGCTAAAATTGAAAAAAAATGATAACTATCATTATCAAATACAAATGCAAATGGCCGTGACAGGATTAGACTGGTGTGACTTTTTTGTTTGGCTTGAAAATGATTCACATTTGGAAACAGTTTATTTTGATAGTGAATTTTGGGAAGCTACAAAAGACAAACTTGATTTGTTTTTCAACACTTATTTTTTGAACTAAATTATGTCAATGTATGCATGTATAAATGAAACACTATGCCAACTTTTAATTAGTGATGATTTAGTTTTTTTGCTTAATTAATGGTCTTCTGAACAGAGTCAATAGATTAGCAACAGTCCATAACTGATTCACAGATCCAGCTAATGAAAGTGGGACTGTATACTGTAAAAGTCTATATTCTTTAGCCCGCTTTATATGCCGCTCAACATGTATTCTTAAGGATGCAATTTTTTGATTGTCCTCAATTTGTGACGGTGTAAACTGTCCATCACTGCAAAGGAAGTGTGGCGTAGCTATTGACACACCTGTATCTTTAAGTAATTTATTTAAAATAAACCCTTTATCCGCCATTATTTGGTCTCCTGGTTCTAATAAGTCAATAAGTCCACTATGCTTGGTAATTTCTATGTCAGACATACATCCAGAATATAATGCAGAAATGAAAGTGATAGCACCATGTGGCGATATTCCGACCAGTCCTTTCCAGGTGTTGTGACTTTTGTATGATGAAAAGGTTTTTGACGCCAAGGCTAAAGAAGAAGGTCTTTCTGTAAAAATTTCAGTACAGTCTATTATCACACGCGTGTTAGGGTACAGAAGTTTGAAGTCCTGTGGCATATGCTCCATTATTTTACCCCTACTAGGCCAGATATTAATGCCACCCAATATGAAATATAAATAATTTGTCCAAGTTATTATTTTTCTGCTTACTGTTGATGCATGAATGTTAAATCTTACTGACAAGTCCTCAGTCAGAAAACCACACCTTAACCTACATAAAAACATAAACAGTTCATCAATAGGATCCATTGACTTTGGACGTCCTCTATTGCTGGGTTCCTCAGAAGACTTATAATACACAGTTTTCATTCTTGTTGCAGTAGGCTTGATAGCAGAATAGAAAATTAAAAATAAATCAAAAGTTGGAAATCCAGTATAAAACTCTATCATTTCATGGTCGTAAGAAAATCTTGTTACTCCAAACCGTTCCATTTGTAATTTCTGGTTTAAACTTGCCAGCTCATAGGTCTTGTCTTTAAGTTCAGAGTCCTTTTGCTGTACCACATGTTCAAGTTTCTCAATTTTCTCAAGACAGTCAGCATGAATGTTAGAATCACAACTCCTGTCAATATAAAATAAATGTATTAAGTAATGGTATAATCTCCTTAACATTAAAAAGGGGGAAGTAGTTTTAAAGCACACTGTGTTTCCTTTTGATTTTATAAAATATTTTTATGTTTTCTTTTCAATTATTTTGAAATAATTATATACATAAAAAAAAACATGCAAGTTCAATTTAAATTTGGGTTTGTACATTTAATATTTTTTTATTTTGAATTAATACATTCTGATAACTAAACTTACATGTCATTTTCATGATCAACACTTTGTGAATTGTGAACTTCACAGACACTATCCTCTACAACCATTCCATCTTCATCTTCACGATCGTCAACTTTCATCTTTTTGAAAAGGGACTGTCTTGATGTGGGGGCCTTTCTGCTGCTTTCATTTAATTTCCAATCAAAGACAGATGGAACAGCTTCTGGTTTGAGACATTTTCTGTTAGGAGTCCAGCGGTAATCTTCCTTCTTGAAATGTTTGGAACAAACCACTGTATTTCCTCCAATCTGAAAACAAACACAAATTAATAGGTTTCGTTCTTGTATTTATATAACATTGTTCTTAAGTTATCATATTTATAATGTAGACCAGTAACATATTTATAAAAAAAATAAGAAGTTTATTCTTTTTATTATTTAATAAATAAAAGTATTTGCAATTTACAAATGTGTTTATAGGTAAATTATAATTTTAACAGAATGTTGAGAATGAAATTGTTGGTGTTGTTTACGAATACATCACATTATTTTCATTCTCTATGACCATGACGACAGACGTGTTTGAAGTTCCAAATGCATATTATATTTATAACAGTCTCGTACACACAGTGATAAAAACAACATGGGATAAATTAATTACACATATCTACAGATATGGGATGAAGGAAAAATCGCTATCAACATGTGGTAACAGTTTGACATGTAACACTTAAACAGATGTTTTACGGCTAAAATAAAAGTATTGTTAAAGAAAAATATTGTTGAACAAAATCTTATAGTCTGTCTGAAACTAATTATTGAAAACTGGGACAGGTATTACATATAAAACAACATTATCGGCTTCTATGAAAAGTGTAAACAAATGCACGTGTTTCTAGTATTTACCTTGAAAAATTCACCTTCATCTCTACGGATTGCAACAATCCACTGTTTTCTTGTTAGCATTTTCTTTTCTGATGGTATATGATGAAAACTCAACTCTTTATTAGTTCTGGCATTGCCATTACAAAATGGCACACAACAGTATTCATCTCTTTGTTTACTTGTTGATGCTGCTGGAGAAGCCATTATTGATAATACCGGTGCCTAGCTTAGCCTCATTTTCGAAAATTGAACTCTGGGTCAATGCATACATGAATAACTTTTAAGAACCGTCTTATAGTAACCATTAGAAAAACAGATCGAAAAGAAAGGTCATTTGGGATTGGTCTAGTAGAATAAAATCAAATATGAAATCCACTATCATATCTGTTTGCATTGTGTACCGTATTGTTTTGTTTCGTATATACTCAGAAGCAGATTTAGGGGCTCCCTTTATGGATCTTCATATATGACAAATGCAAAGTTATTTTACAAGTATCCTAACAAACGTTGGTCTCTCAGGACCCGCTTTCAAAATCCTATATCCCCATCTGACTATACTCATAGTGAGAACAATATATGGAAATATTTACATCGCGACTTAGTGATTTCATTATTTTCTCGAAAAGGTTATGTCAAAATGTCAGTATAAGACTTGAAATTCTAGTTATACAGTTTACGTTTAAATAACACAGAATACTGAGTTTGCGTCAATATAAAGCAAATATAAAAAAAGATCTAGAGGTCAGCACAGGACCCGGTTGTTCATCTTTTAGTTAGATTTTAACCAAAGGTTAATATCAAAACAGCAAATTCTAAATCTCCCCGAGTATAGGAATCAAAGACTATCAAAGATCTGCCATAATTACCACATTTCATAATGACATAAGTGTAGTAAGAAATACTGAAGACAACCACTGACGAGGTTCCTTACTTCGGACAGGCATTTGAACAAATGAGGGTTTCAACCAGAATTTCAGAGGAATAGTTACAATAAACCCTTGTCATATTGCCTTATTTCTAGAACCTGACCCACACAGAGGCTTATGACAATAGGATGCATGGAAAGTAACACATACACCACTTAATATTTGCAATATACAAAAAAAAAATGAACCACCTATATCATCTTCGCTCCGGTCAGACTGGATGGAAGGTCCTTTTCTTGTCTTTAACATCAAGTTGTTCTCTTGTTAACTTTATATCTTCCTTCTGTCTTTAGAACTCTTAATTCAATGAAGTGACCTCCTCCTTACAATGTCTGCCTAAGCAGATAAAGCGAATGGAAATGCTGGAGGTGTCGAAGAGACGACAATCCGACAAAAGTGAAAAAAGCTCAAGACCACAAATGGTTTCTAACGCAGCGAGAAAAACCCGCACTGCAGCGGGGTTGAACATGTTTTGTGATATCCACTATACCTCCAGTCAATTGGCAAACAAACAAACACACAGCAATACGCAAAAACTCAGTTTAAAATGAAATCCGAGCCCGATTTTAGAAAAGTTTATAGAAGAAAATAAGCAAAATGACAATGATCAACATAGATAAACAAAGTACTATATAGATAATAGCAGTTTTCGACATACCAGTTCCAGTCTATTAAACTGATGGAAAGATTATGTCTCCATCATAGGAAAATCATCTTCAATCTCTACCTTTAGGGATTTAGTATCTGCACACCATTATAAATTTACGAGAAGAACATACCACGTCCACTTGTATGTTTGTCCATCTGATGAGTTACGCCTTTTTCAACTGATTGTTATAGTTCGTTCTTATGTTGTACTGTTATACCACTGTCCCAGGTTAGGGGAGGGTTGGGATCCCGCTAACATGTTTAACCCCGCCATATTATTTATGTATGTGCCTGTCTCAAGTCAGGAACCTGTAATTCAGTGGTTGTCGTTTGTTTATGTGTTACATATTTGATTTTCGTTCATTTTTTTACATAAATAAGGCCATTAGTTTTTCTCGTTTGAATTTTTTTACATTGTCTTATCGGGGCCTTTTATAGCTGACTATGCGGTATGGGCTTTGCTCATTGTTGAAGACCGTACGGTGACCGATAGTTGCTAATGTCTGTGTCATTTTGGTCTTTTGTGAATAGTTGTCTCATTGGTAATCATACCACATCTTCTTTTTTATATAACCCATTTGACAACAACTGGTCTTTTGAATAAATGTGTTTATTTCGATACAAACAGATATAGAAAGATGTGGTATGAGACAACCCTCAATCCAAGTCACAATTTATAGAAGTAAACCATTATAGGTCAAGGTACGCTCTTCAACACGGAGCCTAGGCTCACACCGACAAGCAAGCTATAAAAGGTCCCAAAAATAACTAAACGCGTAAAACCATTCAAATCTATTTAAAAAACGAGAAAAAAGAAACACTTATGAACCACATAAATAGACGACAACCACTGAACGTATGAGCGAATCCGTATTGGTTAGCTTTAGAAGTGAATGACAACATGTTTGTGCTTTGTACAGAATATTAACATACATTATGGAATGTGAAATACCTGAATGCCTGAATGTAATTATAGCTTTTTACTTTCCCAGATTATTCTGATGCTGTTACAATATAAAGAACAGTGGATATGGGGTTTACGTAAACGAGGCAGAAACTCGAAGACACATAACACCAAGACAAATATAAAGATTAACGAGAGACGAGTTTGTCTCCATAATGAGTCTTCAAAAATAAGACTAAGCTTTTCTAGTTACGAAAATGTGTGTGTGTGTGTGTTTGTGTGTTTTACACTCCATGGCAAGCAGCTATGATCTTAGTAAGAAATAAAAACAATCCTGTTCTTCATACATTAAAGAATTGAATGCTTCTTTTAGTAATTTCATTGGGGTGTAAAAGCGTTGACCAAAGTACATTTTGAATGCGCTCTAAAAATGTGCACACGGCCAACGCTTTTACAACCCTATGAAGGTACAAAAAGAAGCATTCAATACTTATAATTATATTTTTTTTGCCAGGATCAGGAAAACACGATTTTCAGTGGCGTAGCTATTTTTAAGTGTATGCCCCAACCTCGGCGAGGGGTTTGGGAGCCCCAATCGGACCCAGGTTATAACATCTTCTAGTAGGGGGTTCGAGGGGGAGGTGTCATTAAACACTAATCAATAGCAAGTTGAACATACCTTATAGATTACTTTTTTTTTTTTTTTTTATCTTTTATGTTTAATGTATGCATTGTGTTGATTTGAAATCTAATGGTCAATGGTGTTAGAAAAAATATCCAAACAAGTTACTTTAAAATATGTTTAAAAGGAACCGTGGGGTAATATATAGCAATTACTCGACTAAAACCCCTTTTTGTGCAAAAGTCGTTAATGGATATGAATTGATTAATTTGCATAGATGTTTAGGTGCATTATGAAAATTCGTAAAGGGTTCTATGGAACCGTGGTTCTCGCTAGATTACCGCTTCCCTCGAAAATTGATTCGTTTTATCAGTCCATTACAGGATTTTAAATAATCAAACATTTTCTTTAGATTTTTTTTCTTGGTCTGTACTATTAACTTCTACCCAAGTCTCATGACAATATCTGAAGGTTTTCAAAAATCATCATGTAAAAAAATAATAATCACAGAGCGTCTGTTAACTACTAAAGATAAGTCCGTATGTCAATTGAAAAATGAAAAAAAAAACCTCTAGTTTCAAAATTTTACTTCAGACAAGAATCACAAAAAAGCTTCATCCAAAGTTTCAAAAAATTCGATTGAGGGTTGACATAGTAATTGAAGTGTAACAAACTTCAACCACAGACTATCTTCTTGTTAACTGCAAACAGAAATTCCTATTATCAGTAAAATACGGGGCAATCAAAAATGTAAATCCATCTTAAGGCCTGGATACTCTTTTGAGAATAACAAGCTTCTGTCCAACTTTCGTAAAATTTCATGAAGGTTTGACAAAATAATTGATATAAGAAAAATCTTTTACCACATATTTAAACCTAAATGTTGACGCCTCCGATGAAATCTAGGGTCTCTCTATATATATAGCTATTTCTTGTTTTCGTGTCATAAATGTATGCTCAGCTAAAATTCAAAGCACATATCGAATCTCAGCTGAAAGGAAAGTAAGAGGAAATCCCAGCAGATTCAGACTTTGACTGACAAAAAATGAACGAATATCTAATACGGTACCATTTGATCGAAAGAAATTTTTTCTCATTTTTTTCTGCAAATAAAAGACTGATCATGATGTGCTTTAAACCAAATTTTTTAATACTGTATATTGAGATTAAAATAATTTTTTTTTTACCAAAATTCAAGTTTACGCCCGGCGTTTTGACGTAAACGTAGCTACGCGCCTGATTTTTATCAAGTTTTTATTTAATTCACCTATGCACTTTATTGTGGGACCTCGTGTCATCATGAATGATAAATTTTATTGTATAATGCAATTGATTAAGGAATAACGCGAGATGTGCAGCTAGCCAGTCAGAATAACGTATTATAATGAAACACTAGAACACACCCGTGATATCGCGGGTCCGTGACTAAATTTAAGTATATAACTATGCGCAAGCCTTGTTTTAGTATTATTTTTTATCTGATAAAGTCATGCCGATAATAAGATACACAGTTTTCTCTGCTTTCAAATCTTTCTGTTTGAACCCGTCGAACTGGAACTTATCAATTATTGGTAATATTAATTATTTGGATAACAAAAGGTCCTGGAATGGAGTAATTTTTAATCAACAGCATTGTCCTATGTTAGTTATAAATAAAGTTGAATTATTTGATTCACTGCTGTATGTCATTCCCGCTAACAAATTGAAAACGGTTCCTATATACACCTTATTTTTAGTCCAGATTTTTAGTATTCATATTGTTATCTTAGAAAGTCTTACTGATTAAAATACTACAATAGGTAACAATTTTACAATGATTAAATTTAGTAGTGTCAACCCTGTGATTATGATCCGTGTATATAGCATAATCCTAAATACACCGTTTGGTGGTGCACCTGTTAGATGCGGAACGTACAGATAAGGTAATAGGTAACAGGTGAATATACTATTGGTATCGGTATCGGACTCGACCCGGAACTTCTTAATTATTGGCAATATTAATTACGTGGAAAACAAAAGGGCCTGGAGTGGTGTAATTTTTAATCTACACCTTTGTACTATATTAGTTATATATAAAGCTGAATTCTTTGATTCGTCGTTTTTACGTGATGACGGCTGACAAATTGGACCTCGTAATTTTAGTATTATAGATACATCTAATGTAATTATTTTGGTATGCAGATGAGGTATTCTTGTATCATGGTACAAAATAGCAACTAGCACTATTAACTTTTGATTTCGTTTATAGAGTGGTTTGATGTGTACATATTTTTAGAAAAATGTAGCTGAATTTGGACCGAGAATAGATCGTCTAAAATCAAATATTCTTCCTAGTAACCTTTCGTTGAGTCTTTATACAAAAAATAGCCATAAATTAAACCGTGTTTTACAACTGTACAGTAAAAAGTCTGAATTCCATTGGAGTACTCTACATTCCTGAATGTTACCGAGCAGTTTATGGAGTTCATAATGTCTGTCTCCGATGTTGGTACAGGTATATTATTTTGAACATTGTGTATATAGTTACATACTTTTGACAGTGTGTTCTTTTTGGTTAACTTTGTTAAAATGTTGTTTTCTCGTTGATGTATATGTTATCCTACATCTCCTAAAAATTGAATTCAGCTCAAGTTACATTCATATTTTAAGGTTTGATATACATGCCTTCGCTTACTGTTATACTTGACACATGTACTATCAATCACGCCTGTGTGTTTTATTGAATTTGCAAATGTTTTTATTGAAATTAAACAATGCAAAATTTCGAAGTCAAAAGTCGAGGACTAAGAAGAGGTTTAACAATCTCCATGAAGCGACATCCAACAGCGGTATACTACTGTTCCATTTATTTATTCACCCCTTTTTTTATTTTATTTTATTTTATTGATTTTGTATTTACATTTTATCATAGATAAAATTCACTCGTTCAATGTATGTTCACTTGTGTTAATATTCCTTTTGATTGAGTTAACTAAAGCCATTAAATTGATATTTTATAGTGTGTCTTTCCATGTTATGATATTACTCTATTGTTTAAGGTAAGGGTGAATGTTGGTTCCTACAGGGAGTTTCTATGCTATAGAAAGTCCCTGGTTCCTATTAAAAAGTTTAAAACCGCTGCATGTGTTTGCACCTGATCTAAGTCGGGGATCTGACAGGGGCGGATCTAGCCATTTAAAAATGGGAGTTCCCAACCAAGAGTAAAAAAGGGGGTCCAACTATATGCTCCCATTCAAATGCATTGATCGTCCAAAAAAAAGGGGGGGGTTCCAACCCCCGGAACCCTCCCCCTGGATCCGCCTCTGCCTGATGTTCAGTAGTGACTGTCGTTTGTTGATGTAGTGTTATGCGTTTAGTTTTCTACATTGGTTAGAGGTATAGGGAGAGGGTTGAGATCTCATAAACATGTTTAACCCCGCCGCAATATTGCGCCTGTCCCAAGTCAGGAGCCTCTGACCTCTGTTAGTCTTGTGTGATTTTTAATTTTAGTTTCTTGTGTATAATATGGAGTTTAGTATGACGCCCATTATCACTGAACTAGTATACATATTTTTAAGGGGCCATCTGAAGGACGCCTCCGGGTGCGGGCGTTTTCTCGCTACCTTGAAGACCCAATGGTGGCCTTTGGCTGTTGTCTGCTCTATGGTCGGGTTGTTGTCGCTTTTACACATTCCCCATTTCCTTTCTAAATTTTATTCATAAGCGTTTTTCGTGTTTTTTTTATATAGATTAGACCATTGGTTTTCCCGTTTTAACGGTTTAACACTAGTCTTTTTAGGGCCCTTTAGTAGCTTTCTATGTACTAATTTTAATGAAACAGAATCATGCATGTCTTCCAAATATCAAAACATTGCTATTAATGGTTCAGAATAAACTGACATAACCCGCGTAAACTGCGCATGCTCGGTGCAGGACGCTTCTTCTTGACGCCTCGAACTTTTGCCTAAAACATTTGTTTATTCCAATCTGTGGTACATTATACGATCAGATAAGTGACATATATCATCTCACAACACAGTCACATATAATACTCACCTCAGGATCATCAGGAGGAAAATGAACTTTTTTCAATATTGAATTGAAACTCAAGGAGATCGAGTGCTCACCACAAAATCTTCTTCCAGTCATGTTCTAAAACATAAACAATGTCAGTGTGGTTCACAGTTATATATTTCTACCTGACTACGAAAGTAGGACTAATACAGGATAGCCCCTTATACTTAAACAAGTAGATATACGTCCAGAGAGTACTCTATCGCTCTGCTTCCTGTAACAAACATCTCAACAAACACTAATTTATACTACTAAACAGAATCACAGCTCATTACAGGAGAAATGAGAAGTTACTAAGCGATAAAAACTCTGCATATATAAAACTGCTATTATTAATAGGCAGGGTAGGGACAAACCAAGGCCCAATAACTCCAAAGTACCCATGTGCCATATGCGAGAAAGCTTGGCGATAGGGCCAAAAAGCTCTTGCATGTGGTGAATGCAATAGTGGTACCATGCACAATGTACAGGAATTGACTGTAAGGAATATTAAGGCCTTGCAAACATATCTGCTTCATGGTATTGTGTAGTATTCAACGTCCCTAACAACAAAACTGTATTCTATGATATGATTGATTCAGCTGATAGCAACACCTACTCAGTGTTATCATCATGTACATCAGAAAATAGCATATCATCTGAAATTAACTCGAGTAATAGTATTGGTGACCCTATAGCATCAGCATCACCAAAACGTTCAGACTTTCAAAAGTCACAGATGCATCGTAGAGATCTGCTTATCAACTTTCAAAGCATTAATAATAAAAGAAATAATCTCCAGGTTATGCTGGAGCCAGCACGCCCAGACATCATCATCGGGACGGAAAATTGGTTAAGCGACAAAATCAACACAAGTGAAACTTTCCCTACAGAACTTGGTTATGATGTCATACGCAGGGACCGCCAAACTGATGTCCATGGAGGAGTCCTCATAGCTGCAAAGACACCATTTTGACATCTTAAATTATAGAAAGACACTGAACTCATATCTGGATGCATCAACATAAACCAGAAAGAGAAAGCCATAACAAAATACCTAAATAGACCAAAAAATAGGCTTGATCAACAAACGAAAAACAAATTAATACAGGACGTCACTCATCTACGCAAATACAAAAAAGTAGTATTTTCATCCTTGGTGGAGATTTCAACTTATCAGATATAGACTGGAAAAGTTACACAACACAGGGTACTCAAACATCAAGAGACATTAACAATGCCTTTCTCCATATGACAGCCAACCTTAACATTCAACAGATTGAAGACAAACACCTTAGATGTGCTGCTTTCATCTCATCCAGGCCAACTCAATAGATGTAAATTCATACCACCTCTTGGGAACAGTGATCATGATATAGTTCTTCTGGACTTTTCACACGGCTTGCAAAAACCTTATCACCAAAAGAGAAAAATGAATCTATGGATAAAAGCTAACATTGCCATCTTAAATCAACAACTCAAAGAAAAATACAAAATATTTAAAAAACTGATTATACGGATGTAAACAGCCTTTGAACCTACATAAAAGGCTGATTTAAGATTTCATCATCCAACACGTACCAACTAGGAACACATTATAAAAACATTCTTATCTATGGATGAACTCAGACCTTAGACGACTAAGTAATAGAAAGCAGAGGACCTATATTCTGGCCAAATGCAGTGGTAAAACGCGTGACAAGAAGAAATACAAAACTCACATTTTCAGAAGGAGTCTAGACAAACACACATGTACAGTTCTCATATAGAAGATGTCGTAAGTAGTGACTTGGAGAAAAACCCTAAGTGATTTTGGAGATTTGTGATGAGCCGGAAACAAGATGCATCCTAGATTGTGACCTTGAAGTCAAAAGATGGCTTCCTTCATAGGGACACATATACTAAGGCATCTATACTGTCTGAACCAGCAATGTCAGTCAGTGTACAATAAAGAAGACACCAGTACATTACCTGACATAGGTAATAGTTCACATTCAATCATGGACAATATCTTCATTCATGAAAGAGGCATATACTAACTCTTAAAGGGACTCTGACCATTTAAATCGACAGGCGACAGGCGCAGACAACGTTCCAGCTCATATTCATAAACATGCAGCAGACTCACTAGCTCCGAATGTTACAGCTTTCCCTGGACCAAGGTTGGATCTCAGTTGAATGGCTTAAAGCGAACATCGTGCTAATCTACAGGAAAGGAGAAAAACACCTACCCTCAGATTACAGGTCTGCGTGCTAATCTACAAGAAAGGAGAAAAACACCTACCCTCAAATTACAGGTCTGTCTCATTGGCATCTATATCATGCAAACCTGTTTGAACATGTTATACACAGCACAGTTATGGATCACTTTGATCGGCACCACATTTTATTTTTAGGCCCAATGAGTTATAACACTAAAGCAGATTGCAAAACCAGATGCTCCGCAGGGCGCAGCTTTATACGACAACAGAATTCGAACCCTGGACAGTTGGGTCAAGTATGGACACACCATTCAAGCTTGATACAGCTCTGAATTTGGATTGTGATTAAATAGTTGACACAACATAGGTTCCTGACACAGAATGAATGTGGTCTCAGAACTTTAACTTCAAAACTTGAAAATTTACCTATTATGGTCCAATAACCAAAATCTAAATACATGGTTAGATTCAGCATATCAAAGAACCTCAAGATTTCATTTTTTGATGAAATCAAATAAAGTTCAATTTTGGACCCTTTATACCTCAATGTGAACCAATTTGATAACCGGGCCCAAATATCAAAAATCTTAATACATGTTTAGATTCAGCATATATATATAAAAAAAACCAGAAGGATTCAATTTTTGTTGAAATCAAACAAATTTAATTTTGGACCCCGACTTGGACCAACTTGAAAACTGGGCCCATAATCAAAAATCTAAGTACATGTTTAGATTCAGCATATCAAAGAACCCCATGAATTCAATTTTTGTTGAAATCAAACAAAGTTTAATTTTAGACCCTTTGGACCTTAATGTAGACTAATTTGAAAACGGGACAAAAAATTAAGAATCTACATACACAGTTAGATTCGGCATATCAAAGAACCCCAATTATTCAATTTTTGATGAAATCAAACAAAATTTAATTTTGGACCCTTTGGGACCGTAATTCCTAAAAACCTGTTGGGAACAAAACTCCCAAAATCAATCACAACCTTCCTTTTATGGTCATAAACCTTGTGTTTGAATTTCACAGATTTCTATTTACTTATACTAAAGTTATGGTGCGAAAACCAAGAAAAATGCTTATTTGGGCCCCTTTTTGGTCCCTAACTCCTAAACTGTTGGGACCAAAACTCCCAAAATCAATACAGCTGGATACAGGACTTCCTGAGCAGCAGAACCTAGTCAGTTGTCTTAGAAGGACATACATTGTACATCTACTCCTTTAGATGTTCTATCTGGAGTTCCACAAGGGACAGTCTATATGTCCTTTCCCATTACTGATACTATATATCAACGACCAGATTGTACATAGATATAGGAAGATGTGGTGTGAGTACCAATGAGACAACTCTCCATTCAAATAACAATTTAAAAAAGTAAACCACTATAGGTCAATGTACGGACTTCAACACGGAGCCTTGGCTCACACCGAACAACAAGCTATAAAGGGCCCCAAAATTACTAGTGTAAAAACATTCAAACGGGAAAACCAACGGTCTTATCTATCTAAACAAAACGAGAAAAGAGAATCAGAAATCTTCAGATGTAAGATTGTTTGCGGACGATAGCCTGGTCTACAGATAAATTAGAAATCCTGATGATGCAGCAACTCTCCAGAGAGACCTCAATGCCCTTGAGGAATGGGACCACAAGTGGTAGATGTGTTTTCATCCAGAAAATGCAGTCATGAGAATCTCGATTGAGTTACGATAAGTAAAGACCTACAGTGGAATAAACACATAAATAATACCACCAGAAAAACAACCAGGACCCTCGGTTTCTTCACAGGAACACTGGCCGTTGTAAGCCATCTGTAAAAATAACACAGCTTATTGTGCACTGATCAAACCATCGACAAAGTACGCAGACACAGTGTGGTACCTCTATCAAGCCACACTGATCAAAGACTCGAACAGCGTACAGCACAAAGCAGCACGTTTGTTTATAACCAGTACACCGACACTTCCCCAGGCTGTGTCACTGGACTATAAGACCAACTCCAGTGGGTCACCCTACAGCACATCACAATCCATCAGTCACGTCTCAGTCATTACAGCTGAACGGACGTGCTGGGCCAGCTCTCCTTTACCCGCTATCTTCGATGAGGGTTTACAGTTAGATATCAACGACTTACTACTTAAGATGACAGAAACCAATCCATGCCGTACAGATAGACGTAGTAGTTGGCGTACCTGCGTTAACATGCACTCCAAAACCATTGTATTATGGGGAGTGTTATGTCGATTAACGTCCGAAGGCTGTATCCTAGGCTGTTGGGTGATACGACCTTCATTTCACTGCCTCACGGCTTTGGTCCTGATAACGCCTCCTGTCATCTTAAGAACTACGTCCGAGATCATCTAACAGTACTCCATCATCGAGGCTAGCGGGCTGCCAAGCTGACCAAACTGGCCCTGAAAGCAGCCGTTGTGAAGAAGTAAAATCCAAAATAGTAAACAAACCAAAATCAACTCACCAAAACCAAGATGGCGGCCTCCATTCGGCGTCCTTACTACTTGTTCCTGACCCACGGCAGAAATTATTCAAACGCTCACCAATCGCCTTCGGGCACCGAGCCGACCGTGCGATGGCTGTATAGCCAGTCAAGGTCGTTAAACACCACCACATATATATACCCTACAGCAAAGACGAATAAACCAGCGAGTAGTCCTTTGCTACAAGATCCAGAACCAACTAGTGGAGATACAACCAGCTACCTACGACACACCCGGGGACAGCAGAACAAGGGGTGGCGATAGAATTAGACAGATCAGAGCAACAAAATAAGTATACAGCTCCTTTTTCCCGCGCTCTGTAAGAGACAGGAACCTACTGCCAGACACAATAGCAGCCGCTGTAACACTTGGAAAGTTCTTTGCCATATTAGTCAGTTGTGTCTTGGACCCTGATGCAGCCTAACTAGACACCAGCTTGCCAATTTGTAGTGTCAAGTTTTATTTGGCAAATTTTTGATTTTATTCAATGGGAGAGCCTCCTATTTTACCGAGCGGAGTTATAAAAACACTCAAATATGAGGTCAACTCCTTACCTGAAGAAGAAACAGAACCACAAACTTGCACATTTGATGAAACTGCTGCTGTCACTTGCATGAAATAACGTGCATAACTCTCACCTCCTCAACTTCTTCACAGCGAGACAAAATCTAGAAAATATTAAAAAAGTGGATGAAGCCGAAGAGAACCATGGCATTTGAAAGGATAACGGCCGGCGTCAGTTAAGATTGGAGTCAAATGCACCTACCAAGTACAGGGATTGAACTCACCACCACGTATACCTTGTTGATAGGCTAGTGGTACAGTAGCCACACTACTCTGATTACTTGGCCACTTTTTTATGTAGATATATCTACAATTTTTAACTACCTACCTGAAGATTACAATCTTAAAGCCAATATTGTTTAAAGAATTATTTGAGGTTTGTATTAAACAGTCAATGGAATTTTTCTAATTTGTATCAAAGTACCTTTGACCTACCGAATTAGACTATTTACCAGGTTTGTTATCACATAAGCAACACGACGGGTGACACATGTGGAGCAGGATCTGCTTACCCTTCCAGAGGATCTGAGATCACCCCTAGTTTTTGGTGGGGTTCGTGTTGTTTATTCTTTAGTTTTCTATGTTGTGTCATGTGTACTATTGTTTGTCTGTTTGTCTTTTTCATTTTTAGCCATGACGTTGTCAGTTTATTTTCGATTTATGAGTTTGACTGTCCCTTTGGTATCTTTCGTCCCTCTTTTGTTCTTTGGAGCATCTTTTTTTTTAGGCTTTCTAAATTGAATTGTTTCATATTTTTTATGTTGTGGCCTTTTATAGTGGACTATAAGGTATGGATTTTTATCATTTTTTAAGGCTGTACAGTTGCCTATAATAAACACTTCATTTGAACTTTGATGGATAGTTGTCTCATTGGCAATCAAACCAGATATCATTATTCATACAAAACCAATGCTTGGGACTTACTTAAACCAATGCTTGGGACTTACTTAAACCAATGCTTTAGACTAACACTAATGTATTAGACTGATACCACTACTTTGGCACCAAAACAAGAAACAAGTAATTAGACTTATTGCTTTATTTTTTATACACTACGCTACACAATTTTTTTTATCAAACAATAACATACAACCTAGCATTAGTAATACAAACAGAAAGCATCTAAGATACTACATCTAACAAACAAGAAAGGCATTTAACAGGCTGCAGAATTACTGGAAGAAACTTCTCATGTAAAAGTATCAATATCATATAGAAGTAATCTTACTTGATCATCTGTGTAAAAGTGGAATTTATAACAAAATTTACAAAAATTCCAAGCAATCAAATCTGGATATGGCAAGACCAGAAATTTCTGAGTTTTGTTTTACTGTAAATTGCAATGATTTGGATTGTTAGTACAAGTATTAGTACATATTTTCTTATATGAATAATGTGAATATCTTTGTATTACACTTTTCTTATTTAGAATATGTGTTCAATGCAGTTATTTTGGAGTTAACAGTATTTGATCCATTTTTATGTGTCTCTTAAATGAGCATTTTCAACATTTTGTTTTGGTAGAATAATGAAAATATTTACTTAAAACAAGTTTTTGCTTTTAAAAAAATCTGAAAATCAACTTTAAAATATATCTTGGTTGGGAGCAAACTTATTGGTAAACTATAAATATTGATACTTTTACAGTACATCTGGTATTAATTTTGACAATTACTTGATCATTTGCATATTTAGTATTTTAATTCATGGTAAGTATTGCTATAACAAATAACAAGAAATTTGTCTGGAAAAATATTCACATATACTTCTCCAATTAAAAATGTTCAAAGTAAAAATTTGATTTAAGTAAAGACAAGTAGGCTATACACCTAATGTCATCAATTTTTGACTAAAATAAGATTTTGCATATATAACTCTCCAATGTAATTTCTTCAAAATATCTTAAAAATCATCAAAATATACATATTTGCAAGGAAATAAATCGTTACAATAAATAAATAACCACTTTAAAAAGTGTTACTTAATATAGAAATAAATAGTTCACATTTATGCACCAAATTTCCATTTATACAGATTAAGTGGGACAAACATAAAGCTCATCTGTTACTTAGAAATACACAGATGTATAAATTAAAGATAAAAATTTGTGTTCATATTAAAATAATCAAGTTGACATCTCAAAAGAGAATCGGTAGTATATATATACAGGACACAAATACAGATTTAAGATGCTTGATCAACCTCAGATGCAATGCGTTCAAGAATAAACAACATTAACAAAGTTAGCTCATCCTTAAAATATACTTTGCAGAAATTTGTTATTTAAAAAAATACCTTTAGATCAGCAATTATTACGCTTAAAGGTGAACTTTCTGCACATTTTAAGTTTTCTCTACCAAAAAGTATCACTCTTAATATTTTTGCATAAAATGATAAAAAAGGAGAACTTTTTCTTGAAAGACAAACATTTCAGTTAACAATAAAGAATTTGACCTCCTTTTTAAAACAGAATACAATATCTTTCATACTATTCAAGAAATTTTTAAGTAAGTTAAACAAAACAGGTTTTGGAAAATAAAACTATAACAAATGTAAAATATTTATCAAAACAAAATATTGGTGGAATACATGGATTTATTTCCTACTCAGAAGTTAATTAAGTTTGAAAAGAAATAAAGGTATAATACCATTAATCAAAGGAAGACAATTCCAACATAACTTTAAAAATGTGTTTTTAAAACAAAACAAATGGAAGAAAAGCATTGTTTTTCTGTTGCCCTACACAGTAACAAGAAGAGACTACAATCGGTGGGAAGACTAACAGGGCTTACTCTCACCCTATTCTTTGGTTTGATTCTTACAAACATACAGCTCAAGAACAATCTATAATCAAAATCTGTCAATATCAAACCATACATTGTAGTAAACATAATGGCTATTCCAGTAAATCTTAAAACTTCATCATTGTTTTTTCTCTCCATTTGGATGGGACTGGGACTAAATAAGTAAAAACATTTACTATTAAACGAGTAAGAAAATGATTGTTTGTCCCAGTTTTTGCCAATGTTTTCTAACATTACATTTCTCTCAACTGTTTGAACTACTGTCTTAAAAGTTTTCATTTTTATTTTGACAAATGTAAGGAGACTAACTTTAAATCAATAAGCATTCTTAGAACTGGTTAGTAGTAAAGCCAATTACGGCATTATTTCTACAATCTAAAGACTACAATGTATGCTTTAAAGCAGGTCATCTGCTAAAAGATACTTCTGACCACTAAAGACTACAATGTATGCTTTAAAACAGGTAATCTGCTAAAAAATACTTCTGACCATTTCTCTACAAACAACATTTATCTTTTATATTAGCACTTAATTAAAAATATCTTTATACACATTAATTGTTCATTCATAGTAAGAAGCTTGGAGATTCTGTACATCATACGTAATTGTTCATTTATTTATTAATGAGATTTTTATTGTACAACATCTATTCACAAAAACATTACTTACAAATAAAAATAATTGATTCCATAGAGTTTCTCTACTTAATATACATAATTGTCTTATTGTTGCCTAATTACATATTAGAAGTATCAAGAAACTACAAATTGTTCTACGACAGGAGAGTATTGCTGATTAAGGACGGGAAGATCTAATAAATCGTCATTTTGGAAGAAAAAGCGATATATAATCAAAAGCTTACAACAGTTGACACTTATTTGATTTATAAATATATATATAAAGATATTTATGTTTTTATTATCTTAAAATTTATATTTGCATGCTGTACAATAGTTTTATTGGAATGTAGTCAGGCGCTGCATTTTTTTTTATAATAAGCATTGTTTAAACTTTCAAGCGCAAAGTGATATGTCTTAATATTGACAAACACTTTACACTTTTTAATTAAATTAAAGAATTGAATGTTATGAAAAAATCAGATAAATATAACAAAATTTATCTAAATAAAATATTACAAGTAAACAATTCATCAAATCTGTCCTCTTATTAACTTTTATTACCACATATTGTCCTCTTATTAACTTTTATTACCACATATATGTTTAATTTGCGACTTTGATAACCAGAACAGCTAAGCATAAAACAAAACAACAGAACATAAACAAATTAGGATAACAATAACAAATTAAAAAAAAAATACCTGAATTAAGAAAAATGATATGCAAATAATTGAGATCAGACAAAATATAGTACAAATTAAGGATATAGCAGCCAAAAAACTTCAATCATTTAACTTTTTTCTCTCTTATAAAATAGTAGAGAAAATTTGAACACATAATTATTACATTTTTTTTCTAATTTTGAACCAATAGCCAAATTACCTATTCAATAAAGTTGAATAAGGTTTTATTATAATTACAGAAATAACCAAGAAATTAAAAGGATTTGAGTTATTACCATAAGGTTTTTTGGGGGTTTAGGATAATAAAAGATCGCAAAATTATTCAATTCATATTGAAGAGGTTCTTGACAGAACAAAACAGATCATTTTGAGACTTTCTTTTGAACACAGTGGTTTGAAAATATCAAAATAACATTTGAAATTTGCCGCAAGAATTCATCAAGTGTTTTAAAAGTATAAAACGGCAGTGTTTATGGGATAGATGCCATTTCAACAGTCTGACCAGTGGTCAAAGAAGGCAATTATTAAAAACAGCCTGAAACATCATGTCCCTTTCTGTACAAAGAAAAAAAAATAATAAATGAACACAAAATGGCTACAATTAAAACAAAAACACAACAAATGTTAGCACAAATTATATACAAACAAAAAACTTTGGTAAAAAGAGAAAAAAACAAAGTCATTTAAAAAGAAATATATAAAAAATAACAAACGATTGTAACAAAATAAAACCAGGACTCGTGAACTTCTCAACTGGTGCTTAATAAATTTGGGACTAGAGATTCTGCACCGCTTTGAACACCATGCTGCAGTCAGTAAATAAAGGTCCACATATATAGTATCAGCTGCTTCATGGAACTTACATATAAGTTATCAATTAAAAATTACTTTAGCATTATCAGATATTGAATCAAAATTCTAAACATTCTCTATAAATAACTGTTTTGAATTAGTTTAACAAATTTTAAAAGAAATATTTCATCAGTAAATGTTTTTACTGTACATGCATGCTGATATCATATGGATGGTTTACATGTTGTTGTAAATATACTTTACAGCTTTTACATTAATGCTAGCAAGACAAATGTTTGTTTGACTTGCTTGCTCTGTTTGTATCAATGTTTGTATAAGCATGGCAATTAATATAGGCGGGGCTTCAGCTTGTATACATCATACTTAAATTTTATTGGACGTTATGTTTGAGGTTAAGGACACTAAATTTTAAAAGACCACATGACAAATATTCTCACATGTTTCCTTACCTGTAAAAATACAATATTTGGTCAATGAAAGAAAAATAAACTTTTTTCATGTATGACGCTGAGAAACTGTCCTTCCACAGTTTTGCGATGAGTACAAAAAAGTTAATATTTTTATGACATTGACCTGCATAAACTCCGATTAAAAAAAAATACCACGGACGGAGATCATATCAATCTATAAGTTCAGTTATTTCCGTGTCTGCCCTTCCATTATGTGACTCAAGAAAAAATCCAAAAACTAGGTAACAATTGTATCGAAAAGAGAAAATCAAGTGCACCTTTTTATGTTAGGGTGTTTTTGAGATGAATATTTTGTCTTGAAAACGTACAAAGGAAGAGTATTTGATACATCATCTCGCTTCATATTCTATCATTTTTATAAAGCTACAGGTTGACATTATAACATAAAAAATCACAGTACTAAAAGATGAAATATATAGGTCAAATGAAATACCTATCTAATGAATCACAAAATCAGAGAAGGTGTGTTCGAATAGCTATTTTTTTTTTACTAAAAATACTTGACGACAGCCTTTTCAGTTGGATGATGAAAATGCATATCTTCGAGAAAAAAAATTGACTTCCATTTCTGCGATTGTGAAAATGAACTGGGGAGATAATTTTGACGAAGTAGAATCATGCTTGTATTGTTTATTTTCAGGTAGGGAAACATGTTAGAATATTTGTCATGTGATGTTTTAAAGTTTAGTGTCCTTAACCTCAAACATAACGTCCAATAAAATTTAAGTATGATGTATACAAGCTGAAGCCCCGCCTATCTTAATTGTCATGCTTGAGCAAACATTGAATACAAACAAAGCAAGCAAGCCAAACAAAGATTTGTCTTGCTAGCATAAATGTAAAAGCTGTAACAAAAGCATATATGTTAATGAACCCTATTTTGACTTGCATAAGAACACATAGATGAACACAACAGATTAATAGAACACATGAGCTTTAATTTGTAGTTCAAAATAATAATACTGGTAAAAAAAAACCTACAAACTAAAATATATACGAATATACATAAGCTGTCCTTTATCTGTGCTATGACAATCTGGATGGAAGGATTAGCACCTACTAAAAAATCCTTAATTTATGCATAAGTCAGCACCTTTTTGTTATAAATGATGATGATGAAAAATGCTGCCTCATCTGTTATTGTAATTCATGATGGAGATAAAAGATAAATGATTAAGTTAACTGCAAAATACATTCATCTCTATTGGTTAAGGTAAAAGGATAAAATAATACACCCATTTCTATTGGTTTAGGGAAGAGGATAAAATAATACACCCATTTCTATTGGTTTAGGTAAGAGGATAAAATAATACACTCATTTCTATTGGTTTCTGAAACAGGATAAAATAATACACCCATTTCTATTGGTTTAGGTAAGAGGATAAAATAATACACTCATTTCTATTGGTTTCTGTAACAGGATAAAATAATACACTCATTTCTATTAACTTCTTTAGACTAAATTTTGCTAATAGTATTTCTTTTCAAAAGGTTCATATGCAAAAGGATCAGAAATTTATGAAACATATTTTTGGAATGTGTGCTTTTAACAACGAGTGGTTAATGGCCGTATACAAAAACATAGAACTGACCTTGAATTTAACATATAATAACCGTTAAGACATAAAAATTCAAAATTTACTTTCTAGCTGGCTTAATTGAAAATAACATTGTGCTATATTACAATTCCAAAAAATTATTGCTAGGAGTTTTAAATATGATACATAAAATGCATTCATTGTTTATATGGGCTAATAGTTAAATATGAAAGTATTTTGCAGAAAACTTTTTAAAGGCAATTTAACACAACAAAGACTTGGAATGTTTGGGCATTGCTAAAGAAAGGTGATCCGATTTAAGGCAAAAGTTATAGGGGGAATATAGAAGTACGAACACATTCAAAACAAAAGCTTCTGTAAAACATGGCACTTTTGTTGGTAAATATTTTTTTAGCTTGTAAAGTATTCTATACACTTATGTCATCTAAGTGGCAAAAATAAAACATTTAATGGTCCGTGTTAGTTGAAGCATTGAAACAATGTTATTACTTTCACAAGTTATATAAATTTAATTTGCTTTTTCAATTTTCTGTCTGTCTCACTTCAACACAATAAATAGCTAAACAGACTTCTAGTCTACCAAGTTCAAATTTATAAAAGTCTATTCTTCCAAGAGATCTTAAAACATTTTAACTGAAAGTGTAATATTTGCCACTGACATGACACAAGCATAATAGTTCATATTATGACACAAAAATTCATTATATTATCAGCAGTGGAATTCTCAAAGATTTGTGGAAGATTTTTATAAAAAATAATAACAACCTATTAACAATCGGAATGTTGACAACTTATCATTTGATTAAATAGTAAATAACATAGAAAATAAGTACAACTGATCTACAAATGGTTTTGACAATAGCTCATACTATGTACAAAGTCTCACTCAAATTAAGTACTAAAAAACTTGTAAATAATATTTTCTATACATTTCTTCTCATTTTAACTGCAGTACAAGAATTAAAAGTTAATTTTTTTTTTCTTCAAATAAAATATAAAGTAAGTATATTAAGAAATCTGTTTGGTAGTTGTCTATTTGTTCACTAAAAAACCCACAAGGATGGTAATAACAGAATTTGTACCACAAATTTCTCATTTCCATATAGATAAATTTCTGATATCAAGGTAATGTCCAATTATCTATATTCTATGTGACAAAGATGGAGGGATGTCTCATTGGCACTCATACCACATCTTATTTATGACTTTAATTTTTCATTAAACAAATGACAACCTAACTTTTAATGGTGTGAATATTCTAAATATTGTTTTATATATAAAATGTACTTTGCTGTTTTATGCTGCCTCTGTTTCAGTACTTAAGATTAATTATTGGTCCTATTAACCTCCAAATATAAACTTATTAAAATGGAAATTTTCTTGAAAAAAAAATATCCAGTATTTTTTCTATGCATAGTATTAGTGAAAATAAGATGTATCAAAACCTTTTCTGCAAATGATTCTGAAGAAATGTATAGTAAATATAAATAGAAACACACTTGACGAGACAAATGACATACTAGCACTAAATCACAACAGCACAATTAATCATGTATAAAATGTCATTTGTGAAATCTTTCTAAGAAAATCATAAACACAACACTAGAATTTGATCATTTGAAAGATAGACATGCAGGCTTCAGTGTATAATCAGAACGCAATTATTGTAGACATTTTTAAAAGTAAGAAATGAACATACAAATTTGTTCGATTTCACAATTAAATAACTCATTTTCTAAATTGTCCAGATCTACCAAATGATTGTTCGCTGCTCTATGCAACAGAGTGACTTAATAATTTGTTGTTACAGAATCTTATACATTTGGGCAATATTTTGAAAGCATTCTCAGAAATATTGTGATCGGTTTAGTATGTATTTCTCAATGGAAATTGAACCAGACCCCTTAATTAATTGTAATTTTGTTGTACAAAGAATGGAAGACATATAAAATAAAATGGAAGCAACAGTTATTTTGGCAGTATCAGAAGTTTGATACGTAACGCTCTATCTTAATTATAACAATGTAATCTCTGTGACCCATAACAAAAATGTCAGAAAAATTTCACAAATGACCCGACATAAAAAGGAAATTAACTAAATCACATTAAAATGTGACTATTTTCATAAATAAGAATATAAACATCATACTTAACATGTATATAAGAGATATATTCAAGTTTTTCACTTATAAATCTAAAGCACATGAATATATATATATATATGTATATCTTGGGAAATTCACAACCATACACCTACATGTTGTAATATAGTTCACAACATATCATTAACAACCAACATACACAGATAATAAAGTCTATTCAAAATAGTTAGGTTTACCTTTATCATACAGGAATGTGATTAAAAATAAAAGACATTTCAAAATATCTTTGGTTAAATGGACGAACCATTGTCTTAATATGGCATAAACAACGTTACATGATAATGACAATGAAATATCGGTCTTCGACCAAATGAGAAACATCTAAATGAAGTCATATGGCTCTCTCCACCATTTAACATTATAGTATTTTGAGAGAATATGTAGATCAGTTTCCTAACAACCCAATTCACGACAAAGCTTTCGGTGGTTTTCGATAAAAAAAAAACATTTTAAAACTTTCAAAAATATAAATTGCTACTATTAAAAAATCTGGAATCTTATGTTTCCATAATTGAATTTTTAAGTATATGAATGAAAATAAATCCTTTCTTAAAATTCATTGATTAAAAGTTTGCACCATGTAACTGTAACACAGTAAACTGTGAAATCTATGTAAAATGCCCATTTTAATATAAAAATCTACAGGATATTATTGAAATGAGTTCTTAGGAGACTTCCCTACATTATAATGTTCAAGGCCTTGCCTATGGCACAATTTGATATGTGACTGAACAATGATAATTATTGCACTCGGCAACTCTTGGATAACAGACGGAGACAGACTATCCTCACTGTTACCATGGAGATCTCAGTCACTCATTCCTTCGTCTTGAATATTGCTTTGGATAACATCATGTAAAAGTTCATCAACAGAATCGCCTTCAGCGCTAATGCCTTTCTCTTCAAAGTTAAGGTTAGGCACCAGAATACTCAGCATGCGGACCACATTGTGACGTAACATTTTCAGCTTCATGGAATGTGCACAGTCATCACACTCGGCTGATCCAGAACAGATGGATCCATTCTTTGTGACATTATTGCATTCAGAAGATTGCTTTGGTGTTGTTTTCTTGGTTAGATCCATAGCACCATGGTTTTCTTCATTTGTTATGTTAATTTCTTGGAGTGGGCGTGGCACCTTGTTATGTGATACCAGCGACAATGGTAGCTCCTCCTCTTGATGGTTTGACGGTGAGAGATGGAGACCATTCTGTGAGAAGAATGGAGACATCTGACCATTCATCATGCTATTTGGACTAGATTTTGGCAGATTTGCAAGATGGTGCATGGCCATTTGTGAAACCAGATCTTTTGGCGAGAGATTTTCTGACTTGATGTTGGGCGAGTGCTGCTGTTGCCCAGGTGAGTGGTGATGTGGTGACGGCATCATCATTGGCAGTGGAATGTTTGACTGTGACATAAGTAATGGCTGCTGGTTTTGGAGGGGATTCGGTGGGACCATTGTAGGTGGGTTTGACATTTTATACATAGAGACCTCTGGAGACACGTGTGTCAGGTAACCCATCCCTCTGGGGGATCGATTTCTCTTCTCTTTGATATAGTATGACATGATGCCATCATGTTTGTTGATGATATGACTTTTTAGACTATGACTCTGACTGTACTGTACACCGCATGCTCCACATATGTAGGGTCGTTCTCCTGCAAAACAATAAATACTTTGAATTATTTCACCTATGTCAATATATCTTGATAAATCAAATTGCTTTCAAGAGATACCATATATCTGACATCATATAAATGAAATGATTGACCATCACTTAAATATTATTATATATTGATATATATTGTAAGGCCATAATAAATAATAGGTTTGTTTGCCAAAACGCTACCTACCCAGAAAAAAAGCTGCCTACTCAAATTCTTTTATTGTCCTGATTTGAAGAAGTTTTTTTTTAATCAAATAGACATGAAGACTAATAAACATCTGATACTTCAATTTCTTTAAAAAAAAAGAAAAAAAAGGAAAATGCCTCCCTACCTACCCACTGTCTCAACCTTTAGGTAGGGTTTGGGCAAACCAAAATATTTTTAAGTGTGGCCTAATGGCATTACTTGTTATTCAGATAACCTTTGACTTGATTATTGTGGAAAATTCTGTGGCAAGATTCATATAGTATAATTAAATGCAAAACTCCACATTTAAATTTAAATTAAGTTAAGGACAGATAAATTCTGGTCTACTGACATGTACAGTAACATCTTACTGTTTTTCCATCCTCCAAATAATATAGTTGAGCAATTACCACAATGAAAATGAGATCAAGGTCAGAGGTGAACACTGCCAGATGACATGGACAAGAATTTCTAATATATGAGATTTTAATTACATCTAATAGACTAATACATAGGCTATAGTTTATTTAATTGAACAGTAGCAAAGGTTATTTCCTTCCTATAGATAACATAGATGATTTCTTTGTCCTGCTGGAGTAACTTCCCCTTGCTTAAGAAATCAGTCAGCAATTTACTGTTCTAGTTCATGCCATTTAAACTTAGTGCATGATATACGTTATATATATGTATATATATATTTCCTTATAAACCAAAAACTTATTTTTTCTGTAGGTTTCAAAAACTTCCTTCTGTATATTCTTGTTTCATACATTATACCTGTCATCAGATATTGTTAAACTTATCTACCCAAAGGGGTAAATGATTTGATGATTGTACTTGGTCTCTTTCAAGCAATAAGTGGAGAAATGAACTATTTTAAGCTCTAGTATATTATTTTGTTGAAGACATAATTTTAACCCCTAAATAAATTGTTTTGTTTTGCAGAAATTTAACCTCTACAGTCATGTTTTCTTATGTTTATCTAGATGTCTTGTTCAGTTGAAACCTGCTTTTAACCTCTAGATACCTTATTTTGTTTAAGACAGAATTAAATTGATTGTTTTAAATGTTGGTTGCTTAACGTCCAGTGGCTAATATTTCATGCATGTTCAGGACGATACAGAATTTAAACTCATGATGTTGTGTTGTTGAAGAGTTTTTTTACCTCTAAAATTCTTGATTTGTTTGCTTGCTGAGTCATTTACATGTAACCAGGTTTCCTTTAATTTCTTGACTATTATTTAAAAATTTAAACAGATAAAATGTCTTACCTGTATGTATACGAAGATGTACATATAAGTTACTCTGATGCTTAGTTGTATATGGACAATGTGTACATTTGAAGTACATGTCACCATTTGCATTTTCAGTTTTTCGTCTGACAGGCCCTTTTCCTTGATGCGTGTTGTCAATGTGATTTTCCAAATTCTTCTGGCGTCGAAACGTCCGTTCACAATACTGACATTTCAGGTAATCTTTTTCAGCAAGTTCTTGAGGCGATGAAAATTTATTTTTATCCATAAACGGTAGAAAATTTGGGTTGAGATGAGGATCAAGAGGCCCTGGTGGGAATGGGAACATAGGAAGACCACTGAATGCACCATGTAGCCAATTACCATTTAGTTTTGGTGGAGTCGTAAAATCAGCAGATTTTGCATTGTTAGCCATTTCAGCAATTTTGGCGGCTAACTCTTTTTCATGATGCTCAAAAATATTTCTATTTTCTTGATCTTCACTATTTGCAGGAGATCTATGGTTGCCATTAAGTTCAGAGAATTGTTCTGGTCTTTTGATTCCTTCTCTCAGTCCATTCATTATTCGCTCATCCTGATTAAATCGTTTCATTAAATTTTGGCACACGTCTCCATCGACCTCATCTTCCATTTTGTTTTCACAACCATTTTTCATGTCAATCATTAAACCATTTGGCATTCTATCCTCCTCATCCTCCTCACTTTCACCACTGTAATATCCATTCTCATTCTCCACCTCTTTCATTCTCCTTACAATATCCTCTAGAGTCTGTTTCCTCCGTGATTTATTTTTATCAGGAGTGCCGATCTGAGATTCCGTAGAACTACAGTCTTGTTCCATTGGATCAGAATCCATTCCTTCTTCTGGACTTAAATTTGGCGGGCTTGAATTTGAGTTCCTCTCATTGTACATATCATCTTTTGGCACTTCAGAGAATTCTATATTTGGTGGGTTATCTGGACTTGGTGTCATGATATTTTCAGGAGGCATTAGTTTGTAGTTTTGTTCTGACACATCGTTTGATTCCGAATCCATCATTTTGAACTGCTGTGATGATGTTATAGTTGATTCGGCCATAACACCCAAGTGTGACTGAAGATCTACAACCATTTTTGACGAAAATTCTTGTTCTGGTGGAGGGCTTGGTGCTAAATTCTTTGTTGCATATGATAGTGTCTCACATTCCATTATACAATGGCATGTCAGTTGTAGGTTGTTTCATCTAGGCACATTGACCTGAAAATAGAAAGAAAATTATCGTTACTAAAGGTGTAAATCATTTTAATAGAAGCATTCAACAAATATACTGGATAACAAAAAATAGGCAACAAATAATTCTCACAACCTCTCAATGATTAATCATTAATCATGCGGCATCAAAAATTTGTAATTCCTTTTTGTAAGTATAAATTTTCTTGAAATAGTACGGGAATATAATGACTATTACTTTTCATGTGATTAAAATGATAACAAGTCTCTTTGTACCAGCACTGTGACATTTCATCTATTTTAAAGTCGTCATCATTCAATGATGATTTGATAACTCTGCTTACATGTACAATATTCCAAATCACTAATTGTTACAAAAGAAGCCAAATGCATCTCAAAATAGTCTTTAACATTTCATGCAAAAGACTCATAAACAAATAAATCAATCTACCTTATATTCAAGTGCAACAAAATCATCAGCTATCTAATTTCCTAAGAGGCACACGATATATATATATAATACATATAAGGAAACATTACTTTTGTCAATGTCAGAATATACCAAAAGTTTCAATTTCATATTTACACACTGAAATCTAATAACAGTCGAGAACTAATATCAATGTCCTATTTCCATACCATATATACAGAATAAGTTAATTTCTATTTCCTGCATGTACACTCTTTAACAACTAAACTATTTAACTTTGAATATATGGTATATTCTTGAATAAGTGTTGTTAAAAGACACAATGCACCAATCAATTTTTTTAAGCGGCACTAGTCAATCACTCAAGCTGCTTGAATAACAATTTTCTAAAATGTCTTTTTATATTTTGATATCCAGTTTTGTGTGAAATTAATGTTACAATCAATACTATTATTGTTTATTGGACATATTTTAGTAAATTATTGGAAGGTAGAGATGATATCATCTAAAGAATGAGCAATGTCTGGCTGCCAGACTGCCACCTCATTCCATAGACAAAACTAATTATGATTCATCCATAGGTAAATTTAAATCTATCATTGTTGGAATTATTTTTACCATTTATGGGATGATTAGAAAAACTTAGTCAGATGTTAAGCATGTTACGGAGCTCTTCATTTCATAAGATGTTTGAAAATAGCCTAAAAATCTAGAATAATATCTAATTCTCTAAACAAGGTGCATTTTAAACTGCAATGTTGTTTAAGTATGCTGTATCCTTATGAAAGTTTTTTTTGATAAAGTGATTTCACTTTCAGAAACATTTTCCTTTTAAATATAATTGACACTTATAATTTTGGAACAAAAGGTTAAGTCCTCATTCTTTAAACTTTCAAACTGAAGATATAAAATAAAACAAGCAAGATTAATTTCATTTTCTTCCTTCTGTACTGTTCTTCAAAACGGATAATTATAATGACTTTTAAATTTTCACTTTCAAATTCATCTCATTAATCATTACGAGGATTTGTTTTAAATAATCATAACTCAAGCTACTAAAAGTATGTCATAAGATTTCCCAGATTTAAAAAAAAAAACAGCCTCCTTCGCACTTTTCATTACCATATTACTCTAACAATTAAATCAGTGACAAAAATCACAATTTATATCGAAAATCCTTGATAAGATTTAAATCATCAATTTGACATTTTCTCCTTTATAACATTGAATTTCATTATCCAATAAAAAATATCACTTTAGAATTGACAGCTATGGGTTATAATTAATAAGACTTGGTTCAAATAACATCAAACAGCTTTTCTCAATGTCTTTCCAATCATATGCAATACATCCTTTATATGCATGTTGTCAAAGACATCAACGTCTTTGGAGAACTTGTTAAAGAGCACACGAAAGCAGTCACCATGTCTTTACAAAGTTTTATTAAATGTTCCATGAACAATAAAATCCCTATATGTTTTTGTTTTATAACACATTAAAACTCAGTAAAAACCAACTTAATTACCACCAATTTAAAGTTTACTGCTTCCAGCCTCCTACCTACATTGGATAAAACTCCTTTTACAAGAAAATTACAAGAAATCATTAAACCTGTTAACAAAACTTACAACGTTTAAAAAAAAAGAAGTCCTGCAGCTAAATTTTTTTACACACAAAGAAAACATTGCTCATCTTTATCTGAACTTAATAAGAGAATTACGCAAATGTCATCTTTTCATTCTTGTTTTGTTGCTGTTCTAGGGAAACTTAATTCAATATAGAAGCATATATGTCAATAGATATTACAGGCTATTGATTATTCAATATGATTCTATAAATCTAACCTGAGAACGGAGCGGTGATAAAATAGAAATATAACCAAATCTGAAGATAATTACATCTCATTTGCATAAAACAAATTAAACCCTACGTACATGAAGTATATATCATCTCAGAAATCAATTACATCTAAAATTTCAATATCGTTTTAAAATGGTTTCCAATGAGGGAAAATGGTGTTATTTCTAATTAAGTATCAATCAGTTGTTCTACGATTGTAAGAAGATCCGATAGGTGTCAAAGCTTTAAACTTAAATGCCAATGAATTGCTTTTCCAATTACAAAAGCAATACTTCTATATTTGTGTGGTATAATTGCTTGAAAGAAAGTTTTAATTTGTTTTGATATGAATATGTTTTGAGTAGGATGATATATATCTACAAATACTACAATAACAAAATTAATAGTCAAATAGCAGTTATCTCTCTTTGACCATTTAAAAACTAAAATCTAAATTTGTAAAAGGTCCAATTTTATTTCAAGAAATAATTTTTTGTTAAAAACATAATAATATGCCATGGTTGTATTGGTGTAAACATTGGTTTGAGTAGGTTATCAATTGAAATTCAAATTTTAAGCAGAGTTCAACATGTATTTTCAATGTGACAGCAGTTTTCAGATATTTATTTGTTGGTGTCTAACGCCTCTTTCAGCGATCTTGGTTGAATCATGGCAACCAGTAAATTTTACTGGTGGAGAAAAACTCGATTAACAAGAGTGAAAATTTTGCAATCTAAACATGACTGTTGATTAAGAACTTAGACATATAAGCCTTAATTAAGGCCTCTAGTTTTGAGATTGAAGAATGAGATTGAAGAAAACACTAAAACCAGGAAAGGATGTCTTTTCCCTCCTAGATATGAAAATGATAGGATGAACTGTTCCTAACAATAATTTGAAAATTGCCTGGCAATTTTTTTTATTGCATTGCCTCCGGAAAATAGAGTGATTACAAAATAAAACTGTGAGAAGTTAATATCTTTAAATTGAAAATTAAGTTTTAATCACATTCGATACAAATGTCAATCAATTTCAAAACTTTAAATTGTCAAAACTATTATGTCTTTTTAGCTATAATAAAGATCTCATTACCTTTTATTATTAATAAATATACAGTTAAAACTTAGATACAATCTTACAAAAAACTTTTTTCTTTATTATTTGACTGATATTAATTCTTACCTTGAAGTTTCTTGTTAATTCAAACTATGATACAATACAGATCTAATATGTCTTGAAACAATTGTACCCTTACAGATCTACCAATTACAATATAACTCTCCTCAGTGTCGTTCAATTTTCTACCTATCATAATCAATTATGTGTCTATATAAAACAATATATTTCTCGTTAATTTCAGCTTCACAGAATTCAATTTTCATCTCGATATTAAAAATCAATTATTTTAATATATTTTCGCACCAATAAATATCCTGTTTTAACTAGAGGAGAATGCAAATAAAGCAACTGAGATAAATTACACATTTATAAGACATTATCTTACCACTGGCAAATATGATAGATATTTCACGCCAAAAATTAAGCTTGAACTGAATAAACAAGATGTAACGATCATTAATTTTTATTATCGCAATCACCATGGATATTTTATTTAGCATACTATATCTAAACATTGGATATGTAAAATTTTGATAGCTTTTATTGCATAAAATACATTTAATTTTCCACGAATGAGAACCTATAATTCACTAGGGTATATTTTATATACAAATTTAATCAGCAATCTATACAATTCCATATAAACTGTTGAAAATGATGTTGTATAGATTTTGATTATAACTTTTTTGTCGTATTTAGAAGCAATTTTATTAATTAAATTGTGACAATACAGCTATAGAAATAGTGATTATATTACTAGCAATACCTGCTGAATTTTTTATATGCAGTAGACCTCAATGTACTTTAGCAATGTATTTAAGTATAAAACTTGGAAAGTTATGACAAGGTTGGGAACCTAGGACTTCTGCAAAATACATAAAAATTATCACTAAACAATAAATCAAACTATTTGTTTATAATGTAACAAAATTAATTTATATGATAGAAAGTATATATCGTTAGGATTGTCACATTAGTTTATTAATTTCAGGTTTTGAAAAATTCTTATTATTAAAGTGGATTTGTTCAATGGACTTAGTATAGTTCAAACTAAAAGGATTTAATGTAAAAAAAAAATTATCCATTTTTAAAATACCCATATTACAAAAAAAATCCCAATAAACTAAAACTTAATTACGTTTTAAGAAAATACTGTTTAATGTTGCATCAACAAGCAAAAGATCAATACATATAGATACTGGGACGATAAATCTTTTCTTTGTCCTACATCTATATATACAACATAAAACCATTTCAAAGTTTATCCAATCTCAAAACCTATAAATACTTTGTCCTAGCACCATATAAAATGTTAGAGATTATTTTCAAAGACTTGTCCAATTATTCATCTTCTATAAAAACATCAATTAAGATATCCATTTTTCAATCTATGTGAAATATAAAACCTACATCAAAATATAGATAGCCCAATCGATACAAAAAATGGCTTAAAATCAATTATTTCTTACTTTTAGCTAAATAATTATGAGTAAAGTACGCAAACATTGCAGCCTATCAAATTTCTATTTGTTTCCGCAGTATCTTGGAAACAAAAGCCCGTACTATGTACATATATATTAGGTATAAAGATGGATGGGGAATCACACAAAGGATATGCCATATGTTATAAAACTAAGGCAGATGTCAACCTTTTAATGGTTTACCAATGAACATAGATAAACTTGTAAGACTAGTGAGGTAAGACGTTACCATCCCACCTGCATTAACGGGATAGATTTATTGGTCCTGTAGACAAACAAAGACATCTGCCTTCTTCTCTCTAAAATAACGTTTATATGTCAATATCTACCTCAATATACACCTATACAGGTAAACCAACAGGTAGATTTATTTGTTTTCCTGATAAACACTTTATTATGCCATCATCAAACTCCTCACTCGGGCAGCGGGATGATGGTTCGTGACCTGGTCTGTTGGACGCTACTTAAACATTTCTGTAATACCTATTGTAACCTTTACCAAATGAAACATATACCTTTATAAAAAGATTTACGAGGTTTTAATAATGGCTTTATTAAACCATTAATGACTAGTATTGAAGTGTGCCTCCTCTTCGTGAAGGCTACTTAGTCGGTAGTATTTGGACAACACTTTAATTTTAAATGTAGTTAAGATATACATTAAAGAGATACATCTGTGGTTTCAAAGGGTCTCAATAATAAGAAAGTCATCATTGAAACAAGTCAAATGGTCCATTTTTCTGGCCTACTATTTAATAGGTATTGCTTTGTTATAAAAGTATTTGAAATCTGTCTGCGGTTCTGATAATGGCTTTTAATATCATACCTTTATTGATTTCCACTGACTTTTGTCCCGGTTTCAGATCTAACGTAAAGTAAATACGGCTTTTATATCTATATATTTGAATCTATTCTGTGGTTTGGATTGGAGATATGATATTAGTCTGCCATTAATTGCTACTGATATCAATCCTAACTATTCTCTGGGACGCTACTTAACCAATATTTCATCAATATCTACCTGACTCAATAGGTAATATATACTTTAACAGGTAGTTGTCTAGGATAATGACTTTATTAAGCCATCATCATTGATGTGGCTGCCCCAGGGATAAAGTTGTCTGTGATTATAAAGAATTACTATTAAGGTATTGATAACTGAAAGCAAATGCCACATGAAGGGATACCAATCTTTAAATAGTAAAATGATTTTTATCAAATAACAGAAAAAAATGTAGAATCAATCTGACTAAAGAATCACCAAGGGATTTGCTCAATTGAATTTCTAAAATTATCTATTAAATCAAAAATAGTGGCTTACAATTGAGTGGTAAATTAATGACTTCAACACGTTATATGGTAGTTTTTCATTTCAAATACCAAATTTGTACTTTTAGCAAAATGGTAAAAGTGAACCGCATACAGCAGGACTAATTCAGTTTCTCCAAATAATAGTAACACATTTTTCATTCACAAAAAGCAGATATCGAACAAAAGTAGAACTAGATAAATAAATAAGACCAATTATTCTAATTTAGTCTACAATATTCTTCATTGCACAAATTTTCATTGCATTACAACTAAAATTAGACAGAAGATTGAGTACCAGAAAAATCACCATTACAAAATATGTATGTATAGATAAAAAGATAATGGTAAAGTATGATATATGTCTGCAGACAGCAACCCAAAAACATGCATAACAAGGAGAACAACACAGTCTTCAACATTATAAACAATGTATGTTTGATAAATCAGTTGCTGCATTTAATAAAAAATGCATACTTGGAGTACCCACAGGCCTTGTTTGTTAAAGAATATTATAAAATCAACTTATATTAAGAGTTGATCATGGGTTTAAACTTTATAGTATTCCCAAAATCCTGCCCATACTTTCTTAAGTATTGGAGTAAATTAGTGAAATATTTCTAGTCTGACAAAAAATTATTAGGAATAGTAAAAGTAATCCTTTTGCTCAATTTAATTTCCTAGAACCATCAACTTTTTCAACTTGTTTGGTTTGAACTATGAAAAATGATTGAAATATTTGTCACTGAATTTTAAGCAACCAAAATTTAACAGCATTTAACTGATTTTCGCAACTTGGCAAACTTATGTCTTTATAACAGTTGCATCAAATGAAGACTTGCAAATACTTACTAGTCAGAATAACAGTTTACCAGTCTGGGACGTTGAACTAACTTAAGCGAACTAGTCAGAATAACAGTTTACCAGTCTGGGACGTTGGACTAACTTGGACGAACTAGTCAGAATAACAGTTTACCAGTCTGGGACGTTTGACTAACTTGGACGAACTAGTCAGAATAACAGTTTACCAGTCTGGGACGTTGGACTAAGTTGGACGAACTAGTCAGAATAACAGTTTACCAGTCTGGGACGTTGGACTAACTTGTGCGAACTAGTCAGAATAACAGTTTACCAGTCTGGGATGGGACGTTGGACTAACTTGTGCGAACTAGTCAGAATAACAGTTTACCAGTCTGGGACGTTGGACTAACTTGGACGAACTAGTCAGAATAACAGTTTACCAGTCTGGGACGTTGGACTAACTTGTGCGAACTAGTCAGAATAACAGTTTACCAGTCTGGGACGTTGGACTAACTTGGACGAACTAGTCAGAATAACAGTTTACCAGTCTGGGACGTTGGACTAACTTGTGCAAACTAGTCAGAATAACAGTTTACCAGTCTGGGACGTTGGACTAACTTGGACGAACACCAATGCAGACTCAGGTGGGGAATTTAAACAAAACACAAATTTCCTGTAGTTTTGAATGCAGAACTTTGGATAACCACAAATTCAACTATCCACATAAATTCTTATTTTCCTGAATCCAAGAAAATTGGTACCCGCCAAAATAAATGAATATACAGTATAATAAAATCAAACATATGTACCAATTTCAGGTAAGAGGCCATCATTATCAGCAAAAATTTAAAACCCCAAAATAAAAAAAAACTTAATTTACCAGTTTTGAAATATCGTATTTAAGTTAAAAGGTGTAAATCAGTAAAGACAGTTATCCAACAATACAAAATTCAAAAACAATCTTGTGCATGCCCCTGATAATATATTTACTTGCACAAGTTCATCAAAAACTGTACTAGAAATCATAAGCTTCATTTAGAGCTTTTAGATTATAAAAATTTCTCCTTTGTCCCTTATGAAGGAATCAGGAAAACTTAAGAAGGACAATTAACATTTGTAATTGTGCGTTGGGACAGTGTCTTATAGTTACATTGACATCAACATCATTTGGTCTCTGGTGGATTAGTGGTCTCATTTGAGATACGTTGTATCAGTCATCTCTTTTTTAAAATTGACTTCAATATTGTTTACAAGAAGTTTTAATCTTGAAAGTTTATAAAAAGATTTGAACTTTCAGATTTAAAAAAAAAGTTACTTATCTCCCAATCAAGGTAGAAATAGCAATGCCATTTACATTTATAAATGTGGTCCGATTCACAAGACCTTTTAACATTAAAGTTAATACCTATAATTATCTTCTTGTTCAATATTTACTTATTTGATAAGTTAATCAATTTTTCTACAAATAACTCTTTTTTAGAGATTTGTTAAAATGTTAAATCAATGTAACCACAGATAAATATCTAAACACAATCGGTAAGAATATCTTTTGTCTATATTGATTAAGTATATAAATGGACTTACATGGTAAAAGATGCAGATCTAATTCAGCTGTTAACTTCCCAAGACAACCCAGGACATAGAACTGATTCGATAAAACTTTATTGTCAACTATAAACGTTAATATTTCTCATAAATTACTAGATATGAAAATGTGTATATATCAATTCTATTGTTGACTATTGACAAGAGACGCGTGACCAAGATAAAGATACACTTTGCTACCATAGTGACGAGTGCTTTTCTTACATCAGTTCTCCCGTCTTTCTCTTCATTTACATACTATTAATCGTTTTTCAACGGGGCAGGTGCCTGGGTACTTTACATTTAATTAATTGACAGTTGACTAAGTTATACCATGATATCTATTGCTTACAAAACTCGGAGACAATAACCCATAATCCTTAAAATCATCCCTACGTACTGGGCTCCATATTAAGAAGTGTCTATGTAAAATTGGTTTTTGTCTAGTTGTGATTTGTTAGAATTGTTGTGATCAATTTCGTCCTTACAATAGAAATTGAAGAGCTTTACTAGAATTGATTTATATTTGAGAACACCTGCCGATCTTGTTGGCTGATTATCATCGTTTGAAATCATGTTAATGCCATGTGACTCATTTCTTTGACTATGAAATAATCTTATTACATTGTATTCTTTTTTACAACATATATTTATATACATTGATCAATATTTTCAATTTTTATCAGCAAATGGCAGGCACCGCCATGCAATTACGATTACTCTATTCACTGTTGAACAAAGACCAGTAGAATATTTAATTTCTTCCTGAAGTAGTATAGGACAATAACTACGTATATTATTTTCGTAGTAAAATTACGGTACAAAAGAGATGGAGCTGCAGAGCTTGATTTTAATAATAAAAGTTGACACATCCATTTATGTAGCCATCATGGTTACTATGACAATAAACATTGGCACTAAAACACATCTTTCAGTAAACCAATAAATATTTCACAAATTTAATTTGATAGTTTAGTTCATTTCAATGCATATTAAGCATGGTACAACTTTTCACGTCTTTTATAAATTGGAAAATGAGTTTCTGACATAAGAGAAGTAATCACTTAACAGATTATTGGCCGCGGAACAAGGGGGTTTCCAGATTCTACACCAACATCACTAAAATTGTTTACAAAAACAATAAAAGACAAGAAAAAGACGATGGGTATTGTGAATGAAAAGAAACTGATTAAAACCAGGAGCAGATGTGTGAATTTAAGCGTAATAAATTGTTATTGATCAGTTTATTCTTGTATTGTAACTTGATTACGCCTATCTATTGTTATATTCTTAATGAAAATAATGATGATAAATATGCCTTTGTGTTTCAAAAGTGGAAGTAAAATACATCATGTTAACTTTTTAATATCAGAAACAATAAAATACAGGGACATACATATTTACATAGTTATCATACAATCAATTATCTAGAATAAGGCGTATATGACGCAAATATTCCATTAGAACAGATTAAACTCTATTATTTTAAACAAAAATCAATTACTTATTTATACTTTTGAAAATATGTATTTGATCAAATAATTAGGCTCTGCGATAACGAAGCTGTGGTAGATAGGCGTTAACCAGATTGCTATCGGCATCAATTTGACAAATTACAGTTCCATTTTAGTAAGAAAATAAAGAAAATAGAAGTTGTAGTTTCTAATAGGTTTTAAATATCACATAAAAGATAAATGACTTTATTTGGCTTTTCGACCATCTTTCAGTGTAAAGTCATAATAGAATGAAAAATCCTTAGTTGGACCAGTACCATTTCAGTTTATATAAAATGTACAAGCTGATCAAATCTTTATAATCAATCTAGTGGATAACACTAAATGAATATAAATAAAAGAAGATGTTGGACTATAATGTCAATGAAACAGCAACCCAATGACAAAAATAAATAATGACATTTGGAGGATGTTACCAAATTCAACCAAAGTTTATAAATTATGTTAAGTCCTAAGTCTATGAAAGTTGTGAATCAATTACATAGAAACAATACAAGAGGGGTAAGCAAAACCCAGTTCGCCAATAAAAGTCGTCCTCAACATACATGGGATATTTGCCACTGGACATTGAGAAATCAGCAATCAATCAATCAATCTAATAACAGTGTGTTTTGTTGTTATCTGCAAGAATTAAGTTGGACAAATGATGATGAGTGAAGTCATATTTTTATAGTTTGTTTTTATGTTGTACAGTAATGTTGCACCACTGTCCGATGTTAGGGGGAGATTAATTGGCGCCAACAAACTAGTTTAACACTGCCACATTTTGCAATGCATGCATGCCCTTAAGTTGGGAGCCTGTAATTCAGTGGTTGTCATTTCTTGCTGTATATCAAATTTGTTTTTTATCATTGTTTTATACATAAATCTAGTAGTTAGTTTTCTCATGGAATCGTTTTACATTTTTCATTTCGTGGCCTTTTATAAATGTCTATGCAGTATGTGTAATGCTCATTGTTGAAGGCCATATAGTGACCTATACTTGTATGTCACTGTTAACTTGAGGAACTTATTATATTCTTGACAGCAAGTAAGATGGTCCAGCTTTTAAAGATATTAAATAAACTAGCTTCAAGAAGGTTCAATTTAAGTGCCAACATATATTAAACTCAGCAATTTATTTTATTCCATCTATAGATTTAACCATGAACTTTTCTTTGTTTTAAAGGAGTCCTCAGAAGTTAACACTCTTTTACAATAAAGGTAGCATTGAAACAAACTTTTACAATAATTTAGGAAGCATTGAAACAAACTTGCTTTTTACCTTTAATTATTCATTGACAAAGTGACTGACATTGAAATTTAACTAAAATGTGAATATCTCAAGTGTTTAAATGACAATACTTATGTAAGGTGAACACACATGTATTTAAACAGTTCATTTCAAGAAAATAGAAACGTAGTACTACATTATCAAATTGTAACTGCATTTCTAACAAAAAACTCATTAATTTGAACATTAAAAATAGCTATTAAAAATTTCATTCATTTTTATGATTATTTGGAACAGTATATAATCCAAAAAAAATATTTCCCTATGATGGTTTGACAATCTACAAGTACAACTTTTTATTTATGTATTTCCAAATTAAAAACATTTCAAAAGTCCAGAAAAAACAGCATTAAACTTGAATGGACAGTTAGCAGTGACTACTATTAATGTATGAAAATGTTAAATGTAATCTAAACTTAAACAGTTGCTTATTATTATGTCATAGAAACAATCATGTTGGCTTTCAAGTTCAAGAATATATCATTTTTTGGTTCATGTATATCAAAATAAAATTTAAACAATCGTCAATAACTATGCGTCATAAATACAGTATAGTAGAAATTGCTTAAAACGGTAATGTTTACTTTTTGCCCTTATTTAGTAAACTTTTTGAAGTAAAATTGAGCCTTTTCACTAATCACATGACACATATATATATATAATTTTAAGTTTAAAAAACAGGGCTTTAAGGTTACACAACAAAATTTTCAAAACATACATATAGCTGTTTTTACTTCATTCAAAAATGTAAAAGTAATTTAATGGCCTTCGAAATTAGCACAGAAATTTAGAAATCAAATGACCATCTAACTAACTTCTTTTTATTCAATGTATCACAAAAATAAAAGATTGTTACAACAGATTCTATTATCATTATATAATGTATTGTAATATTTACTTACATACAAATAAAACAGTATGGATGTCAGATAATTTCCTATGATGCAATACTTAAAATACATTTCCACATCATCGGCATATTTAAACATCGAAACTTTTATAAAATAAAGACCACTTACCTCATTGAGTATATCTCTATCATGTATGTAAAACTTGGATGTTTAAATCTTACAAAGCATGCTCGTTTTTCATGTATGACTAAATCTGTTAAAGTTAAAATTTTATTTACACATAAATAACTGTTAAAAACTTCTCTATTATAGCTAATTTTGTACACATTTCATTCATTCAATAAACCCGCTTTACTCAAGTGTAACCACCTAACAATAGCGGAGATTACAACAATTGCTTGAACGTTTTTGATTTTCCAACTCCCGTAATCCGTCTATTGATATTGAAATAAATATACATGATTTAACATCTGTCGGTGTCATTTTTGACTTTTAATTTCTTTTGGACCTATTGCGACATGACCTTTTGCCACAGCGATGACCGTAACCTCTGCTTGACCACAGGTAGAGAATAAGACGCAAAACTTCCCCCCTTGTTACATAATCGTAGCTTCATAATAGATTGATAGATGCTGATGACTTTACTACTGTCTACGGGCTAGGTCAGATCTTATTACCTCCCCTGGTGTACTCACACAACAATAGCATGACACTGGTCATCCAACCTTCGTCCATTGTAATTATTATTGAACCAAACATTGAATGTACTAAGTTAGCATTTAACCTTTTTTAGACCTTATCAAATAATGCTGTGAATGAAATTTCGATTAATTTAAATTGATGCGAAACTCAGTGATGGGTTATTTACCTAGCCAAAATATGCTATCTAAAATGAAGAAGTCACAAAACCCATGTCAATCACTAATTGTAGACTCTTTCTTAACAAATACGCCTATAAGAAAATACACAGTTGGAGGTGAATATAGAAAATAAACAAATCAAAGAGATAAAATATACCTTTTGATCTTAGACTCCAGGGTAAAAAGAAAATTAAATTTTGACCAGAATTATAGGTATACCTCATATCCAACAGTGACTAATTGTTAGAACCTCATATTAAAAGTCAAAAGTTTACCAACAATCTCTATGATTCATTATAATAAGAAACTTTTAAAGGTTTCCACAAGTTCAACATTTCATCATATCTAAAAACGCACATCTTAATTAAATTTACAAAATATTTCAAAGTCTTTAGAAAAGTATAAGGCATTTTAAGAATGAAACGTTTCATTTTTTATATTCAACTGCAGTGTTGTTAATATTGACTGAAGCATGATTCTGTAAGGGAGTTCAATCTCTAAATGATCAGTTCTTAATGTGCAGCACAAAATATCTGTTAAGATGCATACAAATCTCTTGTAATTACATTTCTCTGTAATTAAATTAATTTGAATATTTTATTGAAAATAGTTTGTAAAACTTCTGTAGTATGCTTGCACTACTGTAGTGTTGAATTTCATTTTTTTTTTAAGGAGTCCATTATAGTTTTGTACAAAGTGTCACAATTAATTTCTAAATGAGAATAAATCAAATAATGTAGATTTGACTAAACTGCTGTTGATGTTATTTTTTGCTTAGCCATTCAACTGACAAGGTGTTGTAACATGTTACCAACGCTTGAAGTGTTTCTATATTTGTTGGTTACAAAACTGGCAGTCCTCCTTTTGAAATTTTTCAATGCTATATCTTGATGTAAGTATAATGGATTCCAAAGACTGAGCAAGCATACTCTATAAGTAATGGTCATATAAAGTTTTTTACAGCATATAGATAGCTTAATCTGTCTTATTTTACATGTATGTGAACAATAGGATAGTCTTTTATGTATAAGAAGTAAATGAATTATTAACCAGTTCCTTGTATTTTTCCCCCCCTTAATTTGTAAATTATTGATTCAATTATAAGACATAAAATATCTGAATTTGATTTCAAACCCCCATAAAAACTGTTCTTCAAGGTTAAATAAATGACCTTCCGTTTTGCTGCAGTACATACCAGTAGGTTTAATTGTAGGCTGTATTTAATTAAAACCATTAATCACAAACTCATTACAAAAGTAAAGACTTATTACTCTTCTTATTTCAAAAACTTTGGAAATTCCAGATTCTTATATTTTTTTCCTTTAAATTACTATAATTTTTCATTAAAAGAAAAGATTCAATCAAGTCATGCTTAAGTTGAACATGAGGAGTAACAAATTGTACAAACAACCAAAATTATAACTGACGGTCTTGGGATTCCATGACAAAAAATAAAGATTGATCACTATACCGGTAATTCACTTAATAAATTATGTAACGACAAAAACAATTAGATTTGAAGTTAATCTAGTTTTTAACTTGTGATTACGATTACTTAAGAAACAAAGAGATGGGTTCGACATTATCTGTTCTATGATTTCGTTTCTTACTTCTGATAAACCAATTAAATCAAGTCATACATTTTAATTGGGTTATATAATTAAACCTTAAACTGGATAAAATAGATCATAATAAATTGTGTTAGGAGTACCTTAAACAAGGGACAGAAAACCAATAGGACTACTTTAATTCAAGTGGTGCATCATTCCAAACTTCATGAAACTTTCTGCTCGAATTGTCCTTTCTTTTCATACCCCAATCCAATTATCTTTAAGACCATTAATTAACTCAAAAGTTTATATGAGCAAAGATGAAATTACCAAGGACCTAAAAGTTAAATTGATTGATTAAATTTTGGTGTTAAATGCCACTTTCAGCACGTTTGGCTCAATTGTTAGATTAGTACAGGAAGCCAGACAGAGCAATAAAACCATACTCTGTCGGTTGGAAAATCGGTAAACCTAGTCAATTAAAATTTGAGTCATATGCACAAGCCAAGTGCAAGGTTTCAACTCACAACCTCAGTGTTACTGGCTATTTTACAGTATCCCAGAAATGGAGCACCTCATTAAAGATAAACATTGCTCTGTTAATTAAGCAATATTTTGAATTGAGTTATGATGGCTTCCTTAAATCATAGTGCAGGTAGAATAGATAGATTAATGCATCATGCACTATTTTTTGTGACTTGTGTATTTCTTAATAAAATGATTTTCTTTACAAATATGGTAGAACACATAAAACTATTTACTGAATTTAATATTAAATTATCTAGCACAGACTTTCATAGGATCTTATGATAGTTTACTCACAGCACTATGTTGTGTGTACTGACATAAAATAGGTAGAGATGAAGGCTGAAATATATCTTACTACACCAGTGACTCTAGTGATTTAATTGCACTTTGTGTGCAATCTTAACCCCTAAATAGGCAAATGGATTTACAACTAGAATCTGGCCTTATATCAGTTCACACACAGTACTGCAACCCTAATTCTAACATTCACACAATTTCTTATCTTCAATCATTTTAAGGTTTCATCTATTTATGTTTAATGATAACTTAAAACTACGGAAAAACCTTAAATCTATATTATCACTGATACAATTATGTAATTGGACATTCATCTGGATTCCGTGAATCTCCGTAACCGTTCAAATTTAATAAGGCTAACCTGAATAGAAACTGTACTTGTGTAATATGGTTAAGTTTTATGTAGAAAACTGCCACATTGTGTGGATCTTAATGCTAATTATTTAAGGTTACATAACTGACAAATCAAATTTTGGAAATCTGCACAAAGTCATTGAAATCTTAGTGAGCTTGGTTATTTACTTAAAGTTTAAACATGTCACCAAGTTGATGAATGATTTTATTGGAATCTCTTCAAGCAGTGATTCTAACTTTGCATTGTATTTTATTTGTCAAGATTTCAAATAAAGCAGTTCACATTAGCTTATTCATCTTAAGCTGAAACATATTCTTACAATTCAGTGCATGATCTGAGAATGGTTTAATTGGATTTAAGCACTAAAAGAGCATAGAATACAACTAAGTGATAGAAAATTTTAATAAAACAGCACAGTTGATAATGGTAACTGCACCTTCCATTTTGTAAAGATTACTTAAGGGCAATCACTCTGTTTTGAATGGAAACCTAAGAAAATATAAGGGCAATTACTGTGAATGGAAACATTTAAATATGGTAAACTCTTAACCATTTTTTAACAGAGAGTATATAAGCTCAAAAGAACTCTCATACATATAACTTCTAAATTTTAGAAAAGAAATATATGCTAGAAGTTGCAAAGTTGATACTATGTTTTGGCTTAACTGGTTGCAACAAATAGCGAAAAATAAAAAATAAATACTTGTAAATGCCTTCAAGCATAACAGCTTATCAAATGTTCAGAGAATGATTCTGTAAGGCCAAATAAAAATATATGTGTGGTTCCAGTAACCCTACCGTCCCTACTTTTTCGGCTTAAAAATAGCCTACCCTAAAGATTTTATTGTCATTTTTCATTAATCACTGTTAAAGTCAGAATGTTGCTCCCATAGACTCAATGTAAAAAAAAAACATAAAATAAAAAAAAATCCCTACCTACCTACCCTAACTTTTTTTCAGATGTAACTGGAACCACACATACTTTTTAATTTGGCCTAAGGCCTAAAAAAAAAAAGATATGTGTTTCCGGTAACATCATTTTGAAAAATAGGGTCGGTAGGTCGGAATTTTTTTTTTTGACATCGTAAATGAAATCCGGAAAATTATCATGTTTTTTCCAAGTCCGGATCCGTAATTAGTTTCAAAAACCGGAAGCGTGCCATTTGCAATGTTTTTGAAGCACCTGCTGTGCAAATTTCTTGGATTTTAACCTATTAGGAATACCTTTTGACATTAATAAAATGTTTTACTGGCTTTCTATGCAAGAGGAAGCAAGAGAGAAAAAATATTATGTCATCTATCAGAAGCCTGTGTCAAAAACAGGGTCGGTTGATAAATTTTTTTTTTTTTTTTTTGGAAGATCCAATAAAAAAGTTAGGGTCGGGGCTAAAAAACAGGGTCGGTCGGGTTACCGGAAACACAGATCTTTTTTTTCTCGGCCTAAGGAGTCAAAAGATTTAAAGAAAGTTTAAATCCTCCATTAATAATTCATTCTAGTCGTTCTTGTCACTTTTTTGGCTTAAAGAGAAGATTTTCTAAGTTTCTGTGTACTTTGTTTTAAAAATACAGAAAATGTTTTAAATCCCAAGTAAAGATATTTGCTAGTACATTAATGCTGTAATTTTTACTACTTTTATTTTGGGTGAAAAAACATATATTAGATATACTTTACTAACCTTAATCCTAAACCTAACCATAAATCACCCCTGCCCCTGTCAAAATGCAACCATGGTTTACCATGGTCACCATCACTAACCATTAGTAACCATGGTCACTATTACTAACCATGGTTACCATCACTAACCATTAATAACCATGGTCTCCATCACCAACCATTGATAACCATGGTCACCATCACTAACCAATGGTACCCATGGTCACCATCACTAACCATTGATAACCATGGTCACCATCACTAACCATTGATATCAATGGTCACCATCACTAACCATTGATAACCATGGTCTCCATCACTAACAATTGATAACCATGGTCACCATCACTAACCATTGATAACCATGGTCTCCATCACTAACCATTGATAACCATGGTCACCATCACTAACCATTGATAACCATGGTCACCATCACTAACCATGGTTTAAATGGATGTGCTTTACACCATGGTGAACTATGGTTTTCCACTTTTGTGACCATGGTTGACCACGCTGAAATCTCAAGTGGTTGACCATGGTCAACTTGACTTCCAATTGAAGATTGTAGGAAGCAATGGTTGACCATGTTAGGGAGCAATGATTGAAGCATGTTTGACCATGTTAGGGAGCAATGGTTGACCCAACATAGTTTTACAGGGGGGTTGTTTGTTCATGTGTCTGATACAATTACAGGATAGAAAATCATTGGCAAGATATGATTTACTTTACTAAGTGGTCACAGAGAGTAGATGTTACCAATGTAGAATTGAGCTCTGCTTAGCAGTTTTTCAGTCTCTTTCTGTTTAAAATACAATCAAATAAAATTGAGAATGGAAATGGTGAATGTTTCTTAGAGACAACAAACTAACTCAAGAGCAGAAAACAGCTGAAGGCCACAAATGCCGGTCTTCAACAAATAAATAATCCCTCACCCAGGGGAAGGCTTTAACAAAATTTGTACTAGTTCAGTGAAAATAAATATCCCACTAAAACAGCATTTGCAGGATAGTCTCATTCCATTTAAAAGTATACCAGAAACATGAAATCTTTCTAATTTCTTTTAGCATGTTAGAAACTTACAGTTTAATGACTATCAATTTTCAAATACTTCTTCCCACAAATCTTGTATTTATAATTAAAGTTAGAGATGACAGCTATAATTCAAATATAACGCAAATTATCTTAATCTTATAATATTAAAGAAATGAACTTATTTCATTGATTTATTCAATCTAAATTAACTGCCTAAGAATTTAGAATTCCCAAGACAAATATGGAAAAAAGAAGAAATTTAATCAAATTCTGAATCTATCATCAACTTAACCTCTGACCTTACCAGCTGTTAGAAGAAATTGCATTCATTTGTTTATTATGGAATAAACTGCATATATTGTTACCCCATAGATTATAGGAGAAAATCCCAATCTTTTGTAGCCAAACTGAATAAATTTGATTCTAAAGACCCAAATAATTGACAAAGAAATAATGGCAGCAAAATTTTTTATTTTCCCGAATTTAGCCTGGAACTATTTTTACTTAGTGATAATAGTGAAAATCAATCTAAAGTTATCTTAAAGGTTGTATTATTGTAATTAAATTAATGATAGGTAAAATCTATATCTTTATCCAAAATCTATGGACTAAAACTCAAATTTTCTCAAAATAGCTAATTTTTCAAATTCATGACATATTTTCCATTTATTGCTCAATAGGTCTTATCCATAATCTTGTCTGTGTTTAACTTAGTAAGCCAAAATTCTAGTTACAGATCATCTTACTATATTGATACATTTCAAAGACGGCAAATTAAAATTTAGATAATGACTTTATTTTGAACATGTAACTATACTGTTTAACAGCACATTAAAAAAGAAACCACACGACCCATTGGTTTTAATATAAACTTCACAGGAAAGCATAATAACCATTTTATGATTTCAATAAAAATTATACAAAATTGATATTTATATAATGAAATGTCCCTGAACAAATAATTTGATCATGTGATTAAGATAAATATACCGTTTATTACCTGACGACAGAAGGAAAATTGATCTATATATATACCTGTAATGCATACATATCTTAATGTAAGCGCCTATTTCCTTACTATGAATAAAGCTTGTGAATTTGTTTAGCAATAGGTCAAATCAAATATACGCGACCAACCCCACTTTTAATCTACATATCGCGGTATATATTGAAATGATTTAAGAACGACCGGATGCTCATTGTAAGTAAACACTTCAATCCTTGTTTGACATACACACAGGATATTGCTAGCTATTATATAGTATTATAATACAGGTAGATAGTTCTTTCTTACCTGGGTAAGGAGAAAAGAGGTTTTGAGAGGGATTTTATTTCATCGAATTCATTGAGACATAAAATAAATATCAGACTCTATTTACAAAATGATAAAAGCCTATAAGGTAAATCAATGATATATCCAAAGAATAAACAGGAAATAGACTATTATAACCTGTAAAATCATCTTTCAGTAAAATAAAACGCTTGAATCTGATTCATATTACCTATATATAAAGGTAAACCATGGCATGACAAAACAATATCTATCACTTCAGAGTTAAGGGATTATAATCATTAATATCCCTCCTTATATTAATTAAACCAAGATGTAAAATAGACCTAACCTACTCTGGTTTTTTTAATATTTTCTTTTTAAGCCAAAAATAAGTAGAACATGTACAAATGTTTCAAGGTGAGATTTAAACAATTAGATTTTGTAATGCATGGTCCTGGAAAATATAGGATATTGCAGAGTATATGAATATAAGACAGCAACCAAAAAAGAAATCTGGTCATACTACAATCAAACTGTAAGAACAGTTACCTTCACCACAATAAATTGTTGTTTATTTTTGGACTTACAATCAACAAAACTGCTAATTTCCATATGCAACTAATGCATCTATGCAGAGTTTCACTGCAATGTGTTTTCAAGCTTTTCAGTGAAGTACATTTAATTCCACTTCTTTTTTCCTTTTCCAATAAATTCTCCCTTATTACAGTATTATACCATGTGTTACCTCCCATTGGCTGTGCAAACTCAAAACATTCTGGTTGCAATACAAATACTGCATTAACACTTTTATTTAATGGTTCTTTTTAAAATCACAGGTCAGTTTATTCTCTGGACCTAATAAGGGTGTAATCAAATAATCCAAGGTTCCTTACATGTAGATAAACATAAAATGTGTTTAGTTTGACTGCTATTTTGACTCTTACAAGCAATTTAGTTTTGGATTAATTGCTTGAGAGAACAGATATTCCTCAATTAAGTGATATGATACTAAGACAATGTCCAACTGTTTTGATATATGCATTTTTATATTACAAAAAGTATGAACACTTGAAAAGTGTAAATTTTGAAAACACTTCATAGGCTCCTAATTTCTAAGTTTTTCAGTTTTGGTTTATTTGTCTTTTGAGAAAAAAGTTGCTACATTTTTCATGTGTATTTTTAAAAAAAATGTTTCAGTACAAAATGTACTGTAAATGAAAAGATCTCAAAATGAGACTATTCTGATACTTTTTAAGTTTTTATCAAAGACTGAAAGTTTGAAGCCCAAAAGCAATTAATTAAAACAAAATTCAAGAATTCATTTCAAATTTACGGGGTAACATATGTCGCCTTTGTGATCTTTCGTATGATTTTTTAAATTTACGGTAGCCAAAAATAACTGAATGAAAAGCAAGAGCTTACCTTTCTAGATATGAGGTCCCTTCTTCCAGGTCTAATAAAACATTAAAACCTTGAACCAAACAAATCAATTGCTGTCACTAGAATTAACCTTACTGACACTTAATAGAAAAGCTATCAATTAATACAAAAAAGTCTAACTTCTTTATCCATAGGTGTGTGTTATATAAAACATACACTGTATCTTTAAATGTATAATTCTTAGACAGGTGAAGAATAGAGACAAAGATGTTTGACGGGACAGGTGTTTTTAACTGACAACTTTTTTTTACTTATATTTCCCTAAGGGGTATAAATTCATTTCTTAAAATTTATCTAGCAAAAACATAGGCAGATGTTCTCCATTCATTGATTCTAAACCTGATACGTTCCATCTTATACATGGGTAATTCTCCATTTGTCCCTCAAAGCCATGATAAGTGGTTTCAATTCATTTGTTTTATTGTTACATTTGTGACAGCATATTAAAATATATTTAATTATGTTTGATTCTGACTTTATGTAGTGTTTGAAAGTGAGTTCAGCCTGACAGGATTATATTTCTTTATTAAGCTGATTATTATTATCAGCAGCTAGCTTACTGGCTACAGGCCAAAATAATTAATATTCAGATATTCTTTTTTCAAATTTCTAAACAAAGAAATCTAACATTCGAAAAAAAACCTAGTAGAATATATTTTTAAGGCATTCACTAGACGATCAACTCTTAAAATAGTCTATTATAAATGCATTATTAGAAACATAAAGCTATTTCTGATTATCACCAAAATTTAATTACTTTTTCCAATATATTTTGTCAATTAAACAAAGTATTTTCCTATATATGGTAAATGAGTATGTATTAAGTAATTATACTAACACATTGTGTAACAATCAATGACATTTTATGACAAATTCATTTATTTTCAAGAATCAATTTAATTTCAATATCTATAATTAAAAGTCTGACTTACCTTCCAAATGTTTTATGTAATTTTGATCAATTGATCAATTTCTTCATTTAATAAGTACTATCTAACCACTATAACTAAATGAAAAGGGAAACAACTCTGCTTCTGATATTAAAAAAAAAAATCATCTATTCTCCAAATCAAAACATTCAATATATAATAAATGAATAGTGATTGGATTTTAATGGCTTTTCTTCATTTGAATAATAGGAAATAAATTTTCAGTTACAATATTAGATCAATAGTTATCAAGAAAGAGAATATATATTACAATGTATAATTCACTCACCGTGGGATGTAAATGGCTTGTTTCATCGCACTCACAACTTCTTTAGTAATAATAGTAAATTTGCATCATCGAGAGAAGAAATTAAGAGAATAAATTCAATATGTATGAACGGATATTGATAGGTTTTATACATAATGTTTGCAATTATGCAACAAAGGCAAGGAATCCAAGCAGTTAAGCTACAAAATCAATTTAACAGCAGTGATTCGTTAAAATGTAAAAAGACTTTTAAAAACTAAATACACATTGCTTTAAAAGTACTTTGAAAAAAATTTTAATTGCTAAAAAATTGCCAAATCAGTATGAAAGATGTATGTATTGAAGATAAATTGATATTTTCCTATTTGGAATCACAGCAGTCAATAGAAGCTGGTATAAAGAAAAGGTCAATAGTCAAAGATTTATGGATTAAATGAAAATCTTTTAAATTGAAATTAATGCATGTCAAGACTTAGCACTAGATATCTCAAACAGGAAATTGACCAAATCAGTGTGAATACCTAAAACTTTTACAATTCAAACCATATATGGAATAAAGCAGTTACTGAATTGTCAAAATATTTACATTTCAACACAATAAACATAAATCAACTTAATGAAATTTGTACTTAAATTATTGTTTCAATACAATTTTTCCATTCCTTTTATTAATGCTGGGGTTTTCCCAAAATATTATTGTCTTCGTTAACTTTTTTTTCCTTGGCACAGCGTGAAATTGATTTTTTTGTATATTTACTGCAAAATGTTATCGTAATTATTTCTTCACTTTAATTCCCCAAATATTCCTATTTTGTGATATTGTTCAGCTTGCAGTAAAATTAGAAGAGAAAGCAATTTAATTTTGTCTTTATACTAATAAAAGTTATATAACACATCACTCCGATTCCAATGAAACAAAAACTATAGAGCTTCAATTTCTATAATCATATTTTAACTTAAAGCTCAGTTATTTCCTCAATTTCCTCTTTTATTGCAAATACATTTATGCAAATTTTTCACACAAATTAAAGTTAAACTGATGGTAGTAAAATATTTGCATTAAACGTAGGCAGATTGCTTCTGAAATTCCAAAATTTTTCATAAATTCAAAAAAGGAATATTATCAGCATAAATCATATCTGATTCTTAAGGAATTGCAGTTTTCTATAACTCTCACGACAAAATAATAAATAAATCCTAAAATGTGTACAAAACACTTTTTGTATTCAAACTATTCAAATACCTCAAAATTCAACTTAGTATAAAAAGTGTATAATTTAAAACCAAGGGGAACTTTAAATTAATAACTATCTTCAATGTTTTCCAAATTCTTTTTAAATGCAGCTATAAATAATTCATAGTATCTAAATTTAAAGCATAAAATGCGTTGTTGAAATTAAACACAATATAAATATCACCATGTATTTTTCATCCAATAAACTGTCCTTAAATAAATGTTAAATGTGGATAGATCCACCCTTTATTGTGGCATCATAAACAAATTCCCAGTTCCTCAGTTCCTCAAATTTGTTTATACAATTTGAAATTTAAATATCTACATTATAAATAAAGTGAGTTAAGCGTCCTTCCTAGTTTAAAGTACATAAAAGTCAAACAGTTCTACGAAGACCTACAATTACATCTACACAAGAGATGTACAATGTTGTGACTTTTGACTGATTAATGATAAATCTTGTACCAAATCATTATAAATATTACATAACGTGAATCACTGTAAAACTGCTGAGAACTACAAAGGTAAACCATTGGACCTCAAACCATACAATTATCATTTTAAGAAGAGATACAGAAAAGATAAACAGAAACAGCCATAAAATTGAGTAGCCATTCAGATTCACCTTAAAAAATCCCAGGTTCCTTGGTTCCTCATTAATTCTCAACATCAAAAATTTTAAAAATGAAAAATCGCTGTTGTAATTTGTTTTACTTGAATGGTTTGTGGTATTTTAAGTAAGGATTATTTATTCTTTAGCTAATAACAATTGGAATGAAACATTTTGAAACATTTTTGCTTTGTCCAGCAGAAAAAAGAGAGCTCAAAATCCAGCAAATTGCAATTTATGTAAAGCAACCTTTTTTTAAGAACATTATAATTTCTATATATCTGCAGGCAGTTGCAGTTCTTAATTCACTTATTTTCAAATAAAACCAAGAAAGCAGATGTGGTAAATGGACCACTATCCAGAAAGACCAAAGGAGATTGAACAAATTAAAACTTACTTGATTATGAATCTGTAAAATCAAGCATAAAATATTATCAAAATCTAGTGATTCAGCAGCAACAAGTATACCTTTAAATGTACATGTATACTGTAAATCTATCTCAGAAGTTGGAACCTTTTCTTTGACCATTTATACAATTATAAGCCACACATCAAAAGTTCCAACCCTTTCTCTATCCAGTTATACAAATATAAGCCACTCTACACTAATATTTGTATATGAATAAACTGTGCATACAGATTATAAGAAGAGGGGAACACTTGATTCCCTATATAAATAGATAAAGCAAACACCAAGGAAAACAGGCCTTTTGTTTGGAGTAGACATTTTGTAGGGTATACCTTTATCTGATAATGTTATATAAGATATGTATGTCAACCTTGCACTTCAAGTAACAACTTTATTCTTAAGAAAATGGCAGGAAGAGAAGTTACATAAGACAAGACAAACTGTCAATTTGTAATCAAGTAACATGATATTATTGTAAAACAGTGACAGTTGTTGAGCCATCAGATAAATCCATGTCAACAATGTGGAATAAAGAAAAGCTTGACAATAATCTAAGTAAAAGTAGAGAAAAGCTTTAAAATGGAAAATGTAGCTATATGACCTCGAAATGGGCACATGATAGAAGGTTTCCAAAGTTTTCATATCTGACAACATAGTATAGAAAATTGTTTACTTTTTCAATTTTCCAGGATTTTGAATTACTTATGATCAATAATTGGTTTAACTACTTGAATGAGGGGAAGTATCATTTACCATCTCAGAATTTGTTTACTGGTTTGTGCATGCTATTAGATCACAAAGGAAGAAATGTTTTCTCACTTCATATGTCTAGGTATTTGAAAAATATTTGAAAAGAAAAAAACTTGTCAGTACTATTTAATTTCTATCAGAAATATAGGGTTGGTATTAAAAAGATCTGTCTTCAATGCACTTAATATAAGGAGAAAATCTAAAGTGAATTAACTGTCTGTAGAAAGTTATGATTCTAGTAATCACTATCCATAATGACCATTATCAGAGAGCTATCTTGCTTTTACATTTTCCTAAAGATTTAATAAAGTGGTTTGTGGACATGGAGTGACCTCCCTTTGAATTTCTTCCTAAAGAATTATTAAAGTAATTTATGGATATGAAGTTATCTCCCTTAAAGTTAATTCCATTAAATTAATGTAAGGATATAAAGAAATCTCCATTTTAAAATATATATCAAAGTAGTTTATAGATAAAAAGTGGCTCTCTTTTTAAAATTCCTGAAGAATTGTTATCAATAAAACAATTTATGGATAAGAATTTATCTCCCTTTTATAGTCATTTCTTTTTACAAAAAAGACATAATTACAAGTGAAATAAACAGCAATCTGTATCAATTATTAAAGACTGTGCTTCATGCTCACCATGTATGTTTTTGTCATGTACATTAGCATAAAGTAGGGTATTCAATACAACTATCCCCTTTATGCCACATTCAGTAAGGACAAAACATAACGTTTTTTAATGAGGCTGCATACTGCATACAAAGCATACACATTTTCCTGCCATTTCATGCTGTTTACAAATCATTAACAGCAATTAATTGGCAAAAAAATCACCACAAACGATTGCATCACACTAACAGATTAAAAGTCATTTGAAAAGTCAAAATAAAATTCAGTTCTACAATTACATCCATAGTGATATAATCTTGTAAAGAATAACGAGATATTTCCAATATCAAAATGTAACATAATTCAATTTTTAATTTGACATCAAGTTTGTAATTTAATTGTACACATTGCTTTTAATCTATGGGTGCATTTATTGGTAGCAAACTGGTTTAAGTTTTGCAACAGTTTTCAAAACTTTTCATTTGTTTTGACAAACCAGTTTAGAACCTGGTTTAAAACTGAAACTGGTTTGATTGTTTATTGAGACAAAACGAAAACCAGTTCTGGAAACTTATCAAACCGCTCTCAGGGCAGTTTAGTAGTTTGGTTTCGAAAAAGAATATGGCGGAACAAGTGCAGACGAACATGACGAAGCAGCTCAGTACATTTACTTTCCAGCAATGTGAACAAAAGTGGAAAAACTAAACAAAAGTATTTCGTGACACTGTTGATCACAACCAAAAAAGTGGGAATGATGTAAGAAAGAGCCCTTATTTTTGTGAAATGGAGGAAGCTTATGGGTACAAGGCAAATGTCAAACCTATCTTCACAATGAGCTCATCAATGCCATCAGCAGAATCTGTGACATGTGAGGATAGTGATGTAGAGTCTTTAAATGAAAGTAGTTTGGCAGAAGAGGGTAAAAGAAAGAAGAAGGCAAGTGATTCAGATCCAACAAATAACCAGGGAAAGAAAGTAAAAAAAAGTAATGAAGTTTTGATGTTTTTGGAAACCATGAACGAGGAGTTTAAAGAAGAACGGAGAGGGTTACTATCTGAAATAAAGGAACAGCATAAGGCAAAATTGGACAAAGAAGACCAAAAAATTCATCTTATGTCACAGATTATTGAACATATGAAAAAATAGACATACTACAATAATTGGATAGATTTAAGTTTTTTTCTTTTTGACTTTATTATGTTTTTCTGAGTTGCAGCATTGTCAGAGTGACATATTAGTATTGCATTCCACTTTATTCTATTGTTAAAAATACAAATTTCATTATATGAAACTGTTTCCTTGTTGACACATATTGAAAAAAATATTAACTTTATATATAATTTTTTTCCATCCAATTGCAAGGAACAAAAAAATAGCAGGGGCCTAGAACATGTGGAACTCCATGATCCCTAAAAATTGGCCTGAAAATAATCATTGAGTTTATATTACTGCACAGTGTATAGCTAGTCGTGTTAGTAGCACTAATATAAAATTGAGAATGGAAATGGGGAATGTGTCAAAGAGACAACAAACCGACCATAGAACAGACAACAGCAGAAGGTCACCAATAGGTCTTCAATGCAGTGAGAAACTCCCAGACCCGGAGGCGTCCTTCAGCTGGCCCCTAAACAAATATATATACTAGTTCAGTGGTAATGGACGTCATACGAAACTCCAAATTATATACAAGAAACTAAAATTAAAAATCATACTAGACTAACAAAGGCCAGAGGCTCCTGGTCCATTCTTTATGTGCCTGTCCCAAGTCAGAAGCCTGTAGTTCAGTGGTTGTTGTTTGTTCATGTCGATCATTTCTTTTTAGTATTTTGTTTTGTTAAGCTGTTAGTTTTCTCAATTGATTTTTTTCATATTTTTCATGTCTGGGCCTTTTATAGCCCAGTAAATGGTATGTGTTTATCTCTTGTTCAAGGCCGAACGGTTGCCTTAAATTACTTACATCCACTTTATTTGAACTCGGTGGATAGTTGTTTCATTGACAATCATACCACATCTTCTTATTTTTATAAAGTATTGCCTTTCTAACTCAGCATATAAACAGGACAACAGTCAAATAACAGTACCAAGATAACATTGATAATACACAGTGACATGTTATGGACCAAAACAGAAAATGAACACGGAGTCATTCATGTGTGAAAAGCAGGCGATACAAAATAAAACAATACACTAATTAAGAATTGGAAATCTAAATTTGGCTAAAGTTTACAGTTAAAAAACAGTTTACACATTTTCTGTTAACATGGTTAAGGGAGATACATATGAGAAATATCTTTTTATCCCAGCATATCAACAATTGACTGACGTTTATATTGTGCGGAAGGTCTTCTCCTTAAAAAATCTTGGAAATCATTGATCTCTTCATTGGCATTTAGTCCTTCTGCAATGTATTCATCAAATTCATCAAAATTGGCTAAACAAACTTCATGTAATGTGCAACAGCTGAGCACAAATTTTACCACTTCAGGCATATCTTTCATGTCAATGTATCTTAAACGCCTGAATCGACCTTTCAATGCACCAAAGGCTCTGTCGATACACATCCGACTCGAACTATGGATGTAGTTATAACGTTTTTGTTCAGCCGAAAGGTTGCCAAAGTCTTTGAAAGGCGTCATTACCCACTGACTCAAAGCATATGCAGCATCTCCAATTAGATGGGTATTACCTGGGAACATTCTCTCTTTGTTATCAAATGCACTTGTAAACAGAGGCGAGTTTTTAAGAACTCGCGAATCATGCACAGAACCTGGCCACCCACAATAAAAATCTAGAAAATGTAAGTTTTTGTCACATACTGCTTGAAGTATTATAGAAGGAAACTTTTTTCTGTTGTAATATTGTTCACCATCCACTTTAGGAGTTTTGATGGGGATATGTAATCCATCAATCGCGCCTAAAACACCAGGGAAACCTTTGTGTTGAAAAAACATGTCAACTGTCTCTAGCACTTTCATTCCAGAAGGCCATTTAACTAATGCAGGAAGCAAATCTGAACAAATAATTGAAGATGTTTGATGTATACTAGTATGAACTGTTGCTCACATACACCAAAGCTGTCAGCTAATTCAGTCAAAATCTGTTGACAAGATGCATATCTTATGAAAATCAGTATAGCTGCTTTTCAATAGAAACTTTCATGATGCCACCCTTAAGACCCACCGCTAACTGAGGAGATAAGCTTAGAACTAGTGCATCAAATGTTGATCTGCTCATTCTAAAACGATTCTTAAAGTCATCAGGTGTGTATTGGGGGATAACATTTTCAACACAATTTTTCACCCTGGCGATGTGTCTACGTTTAGCAGCCAAGCATGATACAACTGAGAAAACTAGCTTTTTTTTTGTGACACTCTTGTGAATCTGATAAAGCCTATCAATGCTGTCATCTTCTGTTTGTGTTATCAAGTCCTGTAGTAAAAGATATACTTCAGCCATGTTTGTTATGGTTTCAACATTGTTCAAGGAAACCACCCATTTGTTTAAATGTGCCTGAACTGGGTTTATTTTTCAAACTAGTTCGATAAAACCTAAACTAGTTTTGGAAACCAGTTCAAAACCTTAAACTAAAACCAAAACCAGTTTTATTTGCAATAAATGCACCCTATAGGTTCAGTAGCTCAATGAATGATAAATAGAAAATTGTGGTAAACTCAAAATTTGACAAGACCGCTGTTTTTGACCTTTGGTATCCTTTCTCTTCCTGGTATGGATGTGTTGATTCTGTCTACAGAAGGGGTTTAAAAAGAAAGCCTTTCCATATATCATGTGGGAGTTAGACTCAACTGAAGAACATTAAATGAACATCAAATTAACTGAAAGTGAAATAAAATCCTCCCAATGTAAATTCTACATTTTGTTGATTTCAATCTCTTAGGAGTTATCTGCCCCTTTACAACCATCTGAATATTTATCAAAACCATATAAACTAACAAAAAATCCCAGTTTATTACATCATATTTGTCTCTATAGTCCTGTTCAGCAGGAAGTCAAAAGCTATAAATTATCAGCCATGTTTTATTATAACATAGGCTTAATCAGTCGCAGCAAATTTCATGATGTTTTCTCATACTCTTGCACTTCCATTTCATAGTTAAAATTGCATCTAAGTCATCATAATGTAAACAAATAAGTGATTTACTGATAATTGGTAAAAGAAATATTTCAACTAGAGGCTCCAAGCAACCGAAATGACTCACCTGGCAAACATATTACATTAAAATCATCAGCAAAAGTAGCAGCAATCATTCACACATTAATTAAGATCCAAGAGAATATTAAAAAAAAAAAAAAAAAAGAAAAAAAAAGTTGTGTGTCATTTGTGGACAATAACCCAAATAAGGAAGTAACTGGCAATTTGTAACAATGCTTATGGAAGAATGGACTACTACTGTACTTCTGGAAATATGGACCAGTACTGTAGTTCGCGAAATATGGACCATCACTGTAATGCTGGAAATATGGACCAGTACTGTACTTCTGTAAGCATGGACCAGTATTGTACTTCTGAAAGCATGGACCAGTACTGTACTTCTGAAAGCATGGACCAGTATTGTACTTCTGGAAATATGGACCAGTACTGTAATTCTGGAAATATGGACCAGAACTGTACTTCTGTAAGCATGGACCAGTATTGTACTTCTAGAAATATGGACCAGTACAGTACTTCTGTAAGCATGGACTAGTACTGTATTTCTGTAAGCATGTACCAGTACTGTACTTCTTGAAATATGGTCCAGTACTGTACTTATGTAAGCATGGACTACTATTGTACTTCTGTAAGCACTAATAGTATTGTACTTATGTAAGCATAGACTAGTACTATACTTCTGTAAGAATGGACTAGTACTGTACTTATGTAAGCATAGACTAGTACTGTACTTCTGTAAGCATGGACTAGTACTTTACTTCTGTAAGCATAGACTAGTACTATACTTCTGTAAGCATGGACTAGTACTGTACTTCTGTAAGCATAGACTAGTACTATACTTCTGTAAGCATGGACTAGTACTGTACTTATGTAAGCATAGACTAGTACTATACTTCTGTAAGCATGGACAAGTACTGTACTTCTGTAAGCATAGACTAGTACTATACTTCTGTAAGGATGGACTAGTACTGTATTCTGTAAGCATGGACTAGTACTGTACTTCTGTAAGCATGGACTAGTACTGTACTTCTTGAAGTATGGACCATTTATAATATTGTAATTCTGGAAGCAAGGACCAGTACTGTACTTCTGTAAGCATGGACCAATACTGTACTTCTGATAGTATTGACTGGTACTGTACTTCTGATAGTATGGACTATAAGTACTATACTTCTGACTGGAAGTTATAATGGCAAGTACACTACTTCTGGATATTATGGGTTGCCTTACAGAATCATGAAGTTACTGACTCAATGCCTTAGACTAACTTTTCAATCCAAAGGTTAAAATATGACTGTAAAGCTAAACAAATACCAAGTTACTTTTTAAAGTATCTTCCCTTATTACTATTTAAGTAATAAAGAGCAATACAATATTGCATTATATGTTATTGAGCATGTTATGTCCTAGGGATCAGCATGACAATATGACCAAATATCGTTACTTCAGTTATAGCAGCATTTTTCAATTAGAATAGGCTGTTATGATTTCAATATAAATGTAGAAATGAACCTCTTACTCCATTAAGTGACTCTATGTGACAACTGCAAAAGTCAAAGTATGCTTTCTTAGGAGGTTTATAAAGAAACAATTGATTGATATTTCAAGCAGAAGTGGAAATTAAACAAACTTCTATCATTTGACATGTACCGTAAATTAACGGAATCCCCAAGAAAATCAATGTCTTTAACTTGTAATTGTAGCAATATGCATGAAATTTCACAAGCCCGCGGATGACGATGGTGAAAGTTTATCAATTCATTACAAACTAAATTTGTAAAATTTACATGTCAAATTCCATCTAAAATTTCAAGATGCAATAACATGCCATAGTAACAAATATGAAATAAATATCACTTGTTTGCAGAATGTGCGAAAAGTAATTGTTTAAGATAGCGTCCTGCTGTATTTTGTGTTCCGTTGTTTACTTAACAATCATAAACCTACGTTTCTGATTAGAATTGTGAAAGAGATCACAATGAATCCATTAAGTACTGTAAAAATCAATAGATAACAGATATATTTCATATATGTCAGATATTAGAAACACCCAGCCTCAGTTTATCCTCAGGGGATCCCAAGGGGGATACTGGCTGGGTATGGCAATTACCAAATACATAAGATATAGTCAAATCCAGTCTGAGTTTATACTTAGGGGATCCCAAGGGGAAGACTGGCTGGGTTTGGCACTGAACTTCAGGACTTGAAATGAACAATACAGAAATATATATTATTCTTCATTAAATCTGTTGACACAGATATGTCTCACCTTCATAGTCGGATCCAAGGGTAGGCCTTGGGAGTCAGCCCCCCCCCCACTTTTCTTGGGGAAAATTTGGTTGATTATATAGGGAATCACTGAAGCATAACTGGAGCCCCCTTAGGCCAGTCACCCCTCCCCCTTTCTCTCATATGAAAAGTTCTGGATCCTCCACTGACCTTTATGTAAGTTTGATGTACTGTGGATTCATTTAAGCTGACTTAAAGCCAAACTTTTAAAACATGTAAACTATTCAAAAATTGTAATAGTCTTTGTCTATTAAAAGTATTTGTTCTTTGTGTCTAAGAATTTCTAGATCCATGTGTCTATGTCCAAGATTAAGACATGCTATAAATGGTATACCATTAAGCGAGCTATAGCTGTTATCTTGTATTGTTAGTTTGCTGTCTCTGTGATATTAACCCTATATATCCTTTATCACTACTTTAATTACAGTTGTATGTTACATCCTATTTGAAGCCTCTGATATAAAGCACATACATATCTATTATTGACTGATGCAGTTAATCTGTGTTTCCTTCTATCATTATAGTTCTAGATTGATTCTAAACCACTCAAGTGTTTATACATACATTTCTAAACTTAATTACAAATCCATATATTATTCTGTATAACATCCGTATTTAGACACAAAGTCATTAGAAGTTGAGAATACATTTTATGCAAATTTCTATGATTTCAACAAAATAATTTGTGAAGGACAATTTGTCAAATAATGGAAAAAAAGATAATTCTTTCTTTTCTCTATCTCTACAATGTTTTCAAGAATAATTGTAGTTGGAAACAAGTATTTATATATGTATATCTCCATTCTGCTGGTATTGTGATAATTTTCTTGAAAAAATCATCTGAATTAACCAGCAGCCTTCAAATACCATTGCAACTTCTTCCTTTACCTTGACCAAACTAACTAGAACTGTTCACTTAGATGGACTACTACCCTTGGCCAAACTAACTAGAACTGTTCACTTAGATGGACTACTACCCTAATGGCCTTCTATCATGGATAGAGGTTTGAATATGTTAGTAACTGCATAGCAATGCAATGAACATAATATTTAAAGTTGGACTTTAAAAAAAAAACCTCTGATGCATATCTCCAGTGTCTTTGCTGCAATTAAAGGAGAAGTTGAGATAACAACATCTGTTCTGCCAAATTTCTAAGTGAAAGGGGCATAACTTAACAAAATTCCATGTACCAGAACATTTCTACTCACATGCAATTTCTGCATAAAAGTTTTAAAAATTTCAAAAAAATTAAACAAAGGATAAAGAAGAAATGTCACAACAGATAGACAAACATAACAAATATGTTAAACTTCTTCATTCAATATTTTACATTAGGAATCTTTTAAGAACCATTGATTGATTGGTAAGTGCTTAACATCACACCAGAGCTGAGAAACTACCCATACTTGAGAACCACTGAGTTTAAATTGAAAGACAGCCAATATTTCCAATTATTCTACTACATGTTACAACTGTCACAAATTATATATACTTTATTTGTCACATGACAAAGATTTCAAAGAAAAAATTACACCAATTCAAAAACCAAATTTTATTTCCATGACAAATGACGTAAATCCTTGACACTTTATAAAATATTGAACCCGCTTTCTCTTATATTAAATATTTTTTGCTGCAAAATTACAAAAAACAAAATCTGTATCTTTTCAATTTAACAAAATCAATATTTTCAAAATAATTCATGCTCAAAATCGTAATTTATAACGCATTATGTACCATCATGCAGAATTTGTGTTATGTGAACAAAAACATATTTATTGTAATCAGAACGTATGTAAATCAATGTTATCAGTTGTTCAAAATCCTAAAATTTATACTGAAAATGAGTCAACTTTGTGTAAAAATCAATAGAATAGAAATTTATGAGTTTAGGAATGGTTAATTACTGGTATATTCCTATCATCATAAATGGGTTTAATAACCGGCAACTGCCTATACAAAGAATAAAAACAAGGTTTAGTATCTAGTAGAATGGTTGTCCTATAGGACACAATTCATTGGTTGATTATTTAATTTGAGGTAACAAGTTTTATGGCTACTTATAGAAGTCTATAGAGATCGTGTGTACATAAACAAATATCAAAGTTTGTTTCAAATTCTTTTATTTGCAAACATGATAAATTTGTAGAAAATTAATTAAGGTCTTGGAATTCTGGGATAATTCTTTGTTCTTGATAAATATGAAAAACTTTGGACTACTTTGAAATTCTCTAGAATCGCCTTTCTATAAAATCAAACAATTTAATTGGAAGCAGTTGTTTCCCTTTCTGAGAAACACCAGTACTGCTGCACTTGAGGGTAATGTGAAATATTCCCTTTTATTCAAATGTAATATTTTGATCATTACTTTTAGTCTCAGGTACTACTGATTCTTTAAATGTATGAAAAATGTTAGCTTTTTATATACAAGGTCAACTGACTTTATATAGTCTATATGCCAAATGGTCACAAGTAGGTCCAAAATAGGTCAGCAAAACTCACCATATATGATCTATGACCAAACTTCTGCTTTTAAAATTTAATCATCTTCCATTTTTAGCACCTTTCCAATAATACTTTAAAAATTCAAACCTGGAACTATTGAATGATTTATTAAGCATCTAGTGTAAAAGTATGGTGATGATTGCCAATGAGACAACTGTCCATGGATCAGAGTGTAAATTAAGTGGATTTTAACAATTATAGACCACTATACAGGACTTTTAAACCAGTATCAAGAACATGCCATGCCAGTTGACCTATTGATCCAATGAAAATGCTCAGAAACTTGACACCATTTTTTAAAGGATTTATATATAACTGAACTCCAATTTCCATGATTGGAAAAACAAAGGTAGCTATATCCAAGTGGGAATTGACTTTTATGAGTATGTCATAGAATTTCAAAGAGCAGTACCTATGTGATGTTTGTGTTTAATCTATCAAGCAGATGATCCAGTGATTAAATTAAACAATAGTTCCTTTTATCTAAGATAATCTCTATAATGTTATTATGCCTGCACTAGTCACCTGGAAAATGGGGAAGTGCAATATAAATTTTCATGTTAATACTGAATAAATATGTGATAATTTAGATTTTTCAATCATAGGTCTCCTTGTGATTTGGTTCCGATCCATAATTTCCTATTTACAATTCATTTATTACTCTTATCTTGTGTATCATTTTAATGTTCTGCTTTAAGGGTATATGGATAACTATGATAGAATGCCTCTTGTTATTGTAGTATTAAAGTACCATAACAGAACTGACCTCAAGGTTCATGACTTTTAAACTTAAGTAAGCATTTCCTGGTTGCTATGAAACACTGATCCAGTTAAAATACAGTATATAAGTCTTCATTCTGGGAAGTTGTTTACTGCATATTGGACCTATTAATTTATAATACTTAGGCAATAAGTCTCTAGTAACAAAGGTTGCCTCTTTTAAATATTGCCAATGTAAAATTCAATATATCTTTAAAAACTCTAAGACATACTCATAAAATTCAATTCCTACATAGAAATTACCACCTTTGCTTCGAAATCATGAAAATCAGAGTTCAGTTACATTATAAATGTTTTTAACTACATAAATTAATCTTTGCTAATATGCAAGTTTGAAATTCTCTATAATCTGTAGTGGAAAAGAAAACTCAAATTGACAAAGGCTTCAATAGAATGTCCATTGAGGTCAGACAATTTGTTCAACAGTCTATTGTTATTAGCCACTGCCAGTGAACCATTATTAGATCTAGGTAGTCTGAACCAGGAGCTCTGGTAGTGAATGGGACCCTAAGGATGGAGCCACTAAAAGAGGACAATAATACCATGTTCTCACAAAAATGAGTTAGTTTATGGCACCCGGATACCATTTGTGTTATAATTTTTACGAAGGAAGAGTCTATTACAATATTCTGTGGGTTGCCTCAGATTCACTGTCAGTGAGCAGCATTTCCTAAATTTGGTCCTTTATGTTTGGGAACACTTCAAAGCATTTTTTAGGAGCCCACATCAATTTGTACTGAAATTGAAAGTATGATAGAAAATATTTACTGAATATATCGGATAAGCATTGCTAAACAGTTATCATGAAGGATATCCATTTTTAATATCAGGCTAAAAATTATAATTTCAAATATTATTTGATGTTCTTCTAAACCAATGTAAAAGATACATGTAGATCCTTTTGCACTTAATGTTTGTTCCCATCCTTAATTCCTTTTAACCTATATATCTAACAATCTGACATCTTCAGATTTATCTACGCATCTATTTTCATCAGTTTTGGAAATTCCAAATTTAACACTATTCACAGAAAAATGTTTTGTTCATTAAGAGTTTAATCTTTAATCAATGAAAGATTGCTACCAAATAAACTCTATCACATGTCTTTAATGGCATTTAGACGTTTCAATTCTTATTTATTCCAAATTAGTTGTTTCTAAACAAATGGTATAATATTTACTTTTATTATTCCATTTATTTTAGATATGAATCATACCTTAACGATAACAATACATTAGGTAAACTGATTTTTACCTATTTTTGATAACAAAATGCAAGGTCATATACAAATACCGTTTTGGTATCATTTACACCGATTACGCAAAGATTGCATTTCCTGTTATTTGTGCTAATTCTCACAACAAGGAAGAGTATACTTTTCAACTTTCTGAATAAATTTCTTTCTCAAATTAAAAGATTTTATGGAAAAACACGTTTTGAATTGGAGATATAAGTACATTCAAAACATTTGTTTTCCAAATAAAAGTGGTTTTATGTTTATTGTTTTAGTAAGAACCTTGAGAAAATTACTTTTTTGGTTTTTAACTTTAATATGATACAATTAAACTACAGTTTCTGTAGAATATATGTTTACACTACAAACCATTGACGACAAAACATTACAGTTGTAAAAAAAACCAAATTATGGTACACATTATTTCCCAAAACCAAAGTGATTGTCAGGAAGATACTGATTGCTGTTTTTCATCTCAAAGTCACAGAAAGGCTTTAGTGAATACTGTTATGGTCATTATATTTTTCAAATTAATGAAACATTTTATCACAAATTTTGTCATCTTACATAGTATATTTTGCTCTTTTTAACATTTTTATAAAATTCTATGCCGTCTCAGATCTTCAACAAACTAAGTCGGACTCTGGATTAATTAAAAAAAAATATATTTTCCCTGATACCCTTAGTTCATCAGAGAGGGGCTTAATTTGGTTGCAAAAAAAAATAGTTAAAGTTTTAGAAAACTAAAAGTTGAATTTTTCAAATTTATCATCCAAAGGAATTAATCCTGATTTATAATTTGAAATTTTGTAGCAGATTAGTGACGACAAATCCTTACAAAATTTGAAATGATATTACCTGCATGGCATGACTGACCTGGCCATATCTGATCTTTTACATTTACTATGCAATTATAACATTTCACCTTTTCAACCCATCTCCACAGAAACCTAATCATTATGTTTAATGTGCAATGAAAGTGTATCTGCAGTGTCATTATTATCAATATAAAACTTCAATAAATGCCCTGGTCTCCTGGGGGAAGAATTGGTCTAAGGTTTTCTTGACCTTGCACATACAAATTACTATTACCATTCAAACAGTTTAAGCTTTAGGCTTTAGAAAGTAATGACATCATTAGGTCACTGAGATTGCTACTTGTACCAGAAATATTTTGAAGGACTAAAAAGAAGAAAAAAACAAAATAAATGTCTTTTACTTTAAGGGTTACGAACAAAAGATCTATCAAAAATAAAATTCATTTTTTTTCCTATTCAACTGAATAACATGCAGTTTCCTCTTTTTCTATTTCTTGTTTTTTTAATAACGAAAAGCTTATCTGAAGTTCAGAATTGGTCAATTTTTCTAGACATAAGACAATATGTAGATTGTCACCTTATTTTTTAAAGGAGTAGGTTCAGTAAGACCCCTTTTTGGCCCCAAAATATAGCAGTTTTAGAAAATTGTGAAAATGTAATCGTTTAGATATCTATTGAAAAGTAAAATTGAGAATGGAAATGGGGAATATGTCAAAGAGACAACAACCCGACCAAATAAAAAACAACAGCAGAGGGTCACCAACAGGTCTTCAATGTAGCGAGAAATTCCCGCACCCGGAGGCGTCCTTCAGCTGGCCCCTAAACAAATATATACTAGTCCAGTGATAATGAACGCCATACTAATTTCCAAATTGTACACAAGAAACTAAAATTAAAATAATACAAGACTAACAAAGAATGCTTCTGCTACATAAATATGGGCTGTTTTTGACAATACAATGCACATATATCAGGTACTAGCATTATTAAGTCATGCTAAATTACTGAAATCTTCACAATTGTAGCATTTTAGTTAAATTTTAGACGGTTTCCGTCTTAAATGAAAGTGGCCGCATTCTTGTTCATTCATAATATTGAAATGTAAGTTGTATTTGATGATAATACATAATATATATAAAGGTTGAGGATGAACACGGATGCGGCCACTTTCATTTTTGACAGAAACCATCTGAAAAGTGACGATTTTTGGCATATTTGATAGATTTTTCATATTAAAGCTTGAATCGGAGCGTTTTTAATGACTTTATAAGTTAAAATCTTTCACATTAAGTAATTGAATCAATTGAAATAGACACTTAAGTGTTTAGAAAGGGTCTAAAATCTTTCGTTAGATGAACTTGAAAATTGAGGCCGAAATCTGTCCTTACCGGACCTACTCCTTTGTGTGTTTATTTTTTGAAGAGTGTTTTGTTTTTGTCTTATTGAGGTACATACATCTGCTTTTGGTCATAAATGGTCTCAGGAATGGTCAAATGAACTGAGTTATGTAATGACAGAATGATGAAATGACAAAACAAGTGTAAAAGAATAAAGCCAACCTTTAAAAGGGAAAAAATAGCTATGATTACTTAGTCATGGATATTTAAGACAGATTAATTGCCAAAGGTTATTTTGCAGCGAAAAATTAACCATTTTATATCAAAGGAACCTAATCAAATAGAATATCCAGCAATACCAAAGGTAGAAAACAAAACATTTTTTAAAGCCCTTTTATCTACAAATATAAATAGGAATTTCCCTCTCATTTTTTTCATTTTAAGATAAACAGAAAAAAATTAATGAGGTTGGATATTTTGAAGTAATAATTACTATAGCAAGCATGTTGTATTTTAACATGCCTGTAGCCTTTTCAAATTTCCACATCCATATTTATCAATTATGATAAAAGTCTGTGAATAGAATCTGCCACTTTATAATACAGCATCATCATTACAAATATAGACTTTCCATGCTGGAAACTCCATGGAAACTTCAGGAGGACAGAGATACATTGTCACGTACCAGGCCATCTGGACACCTATTTCTAAATGCTGTACTCTGGATAAATGTAATTAAACAAAGACATCAAAAACTTATCACAAATCTGTCAGGGTTTCTATATTATTTCTCATCTGATTATACATAAGGCTTGTAATCAAACATTTACGCTCCAACGATTTATGCAAGACTAATTATGTGGCTGAAAGACTTGACACAAAGGAATCAGAATAAATCAAGTTTTGAAATAACATGGCTTTGAGATATAGACATACACCCATTTTATTACAATTAAATACAGTTTCCTTTTATTGATTGGATAGGATGGGGCACCTGCCACTGTAACAACTATAAAGACTGACCCTCTGACCGGGGTGTCCTACCCTTAAACACTGACCACTGCAGGTCAACATTTAGTAAAGCAAACATCTCATCATCTATACACACATAAACACTATTGAAAAATTCTAATTTATGTTTTATTAATTCAGAACATTTCATTTTGAACAATAATATATGACATATTTTATACACCATAACAAAAGCTAGTGGATATTATACTTGAGTGTAAAATTCTAATTACTTTTTGGGGTATATCAATAAAAAAGACCACAGTTGCAGCTCCCATCTGTTCTAGTTTCTCAATTATAGCTATAATATTTTATTTCTTATAAAATAATGGAAAAATTCACTATCAATGAAATAAATGATTCATGATATTTTTGTGAATCATTTATATGACCATTATTTGAACTTCATGCATATTTTATAAATTTATGTATATTTGTCATAAAATAAAATAAAATTTATTTATTTTACAAAATAAATTAATATTTTGACAAATTCATTTGAATCTAGAATTTAAATTATTTAAGTACTTAAAAATGAAAACAAAAATCTTCCATAATTTGTATCATATATGTAGTCAAAGTTCCTAACAATGACAGAGATTATATATATGCTGTTCTATTTTTTGCAATGCTATATATAAGCCTGAATTTTATTGTCAGGGTCTCTAAAACAAATGTTTATGATGATCTTACATAAGGTATCAGTTCCTTAATTACTTGTAATACAAGTGATGTTCCTTAGACATGTAGTGATGTGTAATGCATTATTTTTGCAGACATCTGGGCCTTATCCATTTTAATTTTCCAAATCTTCCAGGAAGACATGTTAGCAGATACTAGGATTTGACATGAGATCTTGAAGAAACATATGTTAACAGTTACTATCTTCTGACATGAGATCTTGCAGGAACACATATTTGGTTACTGGGATCTGATATTTAACTTGCAGGATCACACGTTAACAGTAACTGGGGTCTGACATAACTTGCAGTAACACATGTTAAGTTACTGGGATCTGACATTTAACTTGCTGGAACACATGTTAAAAGTTACTGGGATCTGACATAACTTACAGGAACACATGTTAAAAGTAACTGGGATCTGACATTTAACTTGCTGGAACACATGCTAAAAGTTACTGGGATCTGACATTAAACTTGCTGGAACACATGTTAACAGTTATTGGGATCTGACCTTTAACTTACTGGAAAACATGTTAAAAGTAACTGGGATCTGACATTTAACTTACTGGAACACATGTTAAAAGTAACTGGGATCTGAGATAACTTGCAGGAACACATGTTAACTTGGATGGAGAGTTGTCTCATTGGCACTCATACCAGATCTTCTCATATTTAGCTACTTTAACTCTGACATAACTTACATGTTTGTTATATGTAGTATGTATTTAAAATTGTTATCTAGTGTATTCCAAATATGTGAATACACAAGTATTACCAAATGACCACTCATCAACTGCAAGTTAAAATAAACAGTAGCTACATGTATGCATGCATCACACAAATTTTTAAACAATACAAACTCCTGTCAACATCATCTTGATAAGTCATACTCTTGGACTGGAAAGTCCTCTTATTCCAATAATTCAAAGGAATCTAAAAAATGATCTATTAAAAAACTCATGACAGTTAGCTTTCCTTTATAAGAAGGAAAAGCTGGTTCAATATCACTCCATCTGATCAATGATCCTTGTATTGTTTTATTTGATTTTCAATTATTGTTGTCTAAAAACTTATACTTAACAATATTTTATGTCTTGCCCACATCTTTATTATATATACATGTACAACAAAATATATTGTCTCATTTCAAAGACACAGTTTATGCATACTTTACAATGGTATAATTGTATATTTCAAAAGAACTATAATCATGTTGACACTAATCTAACAAATTTAATCAATGTGATCAGCATGGTTTCCAAATTTTTAAAATAGTTGTGAAAAAAAAAGAAGTTTCAAAGTTAAATATATTATCTTTTTCACTTTTTCACTTACCTTTAGAAGTACAAAAACTTTGATGCTGCCTTTTTGATGCGAGCTGTTTCACTTGATGTTCTTTACTATTGACTTCAGTTACTCTTCTTATAACCTAATGAAATAGACAGAGGAATTAATTTAACAATCATATCATTTGAACCAAATTTAAATTGAATTGAATTTTCATTTTTTTTGTTTGAAAAAAAATTATGTTTTGTAGCTTTAAAATTAAATGACATATTTCCTAATCATGCTAATAATGATTTTCATACATTTTATTTACAATAATATAATAAAGCTATAAGATCTATAAAATTAGTTTCTTAAAATTGCTGTATTTTGGATATTTTACAGCCTCCAGTAGAACAGAGAAGATATAGGTTCTAAACGGTGTTTAACAAGGACTTCAGTTGTTTAAAAGTATTTCAAATAGTTCATGTTTATAAACAATAATATAAAACTTGTGTCAGGGATCCCAACTTGTTAATAATCTAAACAAAAATTGTTATATCACTTTTCTTTTAATCTTTTAAAGCTAAATAAATCATTCAATCTAAAAGTCATATAAGTTTGACATTGAGTGCCTTGATGTGACATTAGAAATTGTCAACTGAATATTTCTTTTCAATCTTTTATTAGAATTCTGTATCAAAATTAAATCAATCATGAGAATAACCAATGTGTTTTTAAACGGATGTAATACATTTTATGGTTAAGAATTGGTCCATTTGGAAGTTTTCCATGAATAAATTAAGGAGAATGACTAATGAAGAAACACAAAGAAACATTAAGTCACATCTTTGTCATTCTGAACCAATATCATAGCTAAGCAATACACAAATAACTTTCTGAATGTCTAATTACTTTTGTCAATAAATGGTTATCTTCGTGAAAATTCAATTGACTTTGAAAATACTTTGAACCAAAGTAAGATGAAGTTGTTAAATTAAATTTTGTTGGCACTGCTTTTGTGAAGGACCTATTAATTGAGAGAAAATCGATCGATACTTCGGCTTAAATTTCTTTGTTATTGAACTGAGTAAATATAGTATACACACTGATGACTAATAATAAACGGCGCGTAATTTCTTTGTCTCTCAATAAAAGTATAATATTGTTTATCAACACAAACTGTCATTAATAAAAACTACTGTAATTGCTGTATAAACAAATTACATAATGTGTGAAAACATTTGTAACAGCTTGGGTCAAAAGATTACAAGTCGTGTGGCCAATACAGTGAAAACAATGAGTAACGGCAGATTGGCGTTGCGGGCACGTGCTCCAATAAACAAGCAATAATGAAGATCCTGATCGATAAAATTCCTTTACATTACCAGGGACGAACCTAACATGAAACATGACTTACCTGTCATTAAGTGTGCCTGTTGTCATCAAGTAAAACTTACCATATACTGAACCGAAAATTTGACAGATGCTGTTTACAGCTTCTTCATCGCCATGCTATTTACCCATCATTCTAAAGTTGTGGTAAGTAAGCGCATGCGTATGTTAAACTTACATCGAAATGGCGACCTACATTTTATGTTTGACAACAGGAGGAGGAGTTCCTCTATTTACCCGAATGTCAGCCAGTTTAAAGCCTGTAGGTTATAAAAATACATATAATTTTGAATTATTGACTATGCATTCAGTCAATATAAACTGTAGCGTTAGTGTTTGAGTGTTTTTGCCGGGCTTGTGTCCAGCATAGACACGAGGCCGACGAGGTTGGGCCTTTGCGTTTGATTTCGGTGGTTTCGACTAAAATCAGTTTATATAAAACACAGTTTGTAGAAACAACGTCTCGGAACATTCAACCATCTTCTTAATATTTATTTTTGATGAAAACCGAACACGAATTGATTTTTTGACAAAAAGTTGTGATTTATATTTGAAGTTCCCACTGAAAAAAAAATATGAAAATGTGCTCACATGTGGTGAAAGGGAGCTTACTCTTCTTTCTTCTTTTGTTACAGAAAACCATCAACGTACTGATGTTTACTTTCCGGCGCATGCCTGGTAAATGTTTTTTAATAAATTTATGTTGATAATTTTTCTCAAAATATAAATTAACAAAATATTTCTTATTCAAAGTTGTTTTTGGTCATATATTTTCGTATTTTCAATTTTTACAATTTTTCTTTGTTTTTAATTTATACAATTTTTTTATTTAGTTTTTAAATATTACATTTTTTATTTTTAGTTTTTTGGTATAAGATAAAAACAAGAGTATCTGTTTATTTCAGATGAGGGTAAGTATCAAGGAGCACGTCGTGTGTGAGTGCATCCTTGAAGTTTTCTGTAGTACTGTTTTTGGTAATTTCAGGTGTTAGTTTGTTCCAGTCTTTGATGGTTTGACAGAAGAAAGAAAATTTATAGCTGTCTTTATTGCAATGAATTTGTCTGTAGGATTCTTTATTGGTGGATCTTGTAGTAGACTGACTCTGTTGTAATACATTTTGCGATGGAATGGCTATCTTTTCATTTACAATTTTGTGGAACATTATAAGCCTTGTTCGTAGTCGGCGTTCTTGTAATGTTTGCCATTTCATGGTATCTAGCATCTCAGACACACTGCTGGTGTTGTGATGTCTATTGCACACATACCTTGCTGCCCGTCTTTGTACTTTTTCCAGTGATTTTATATTTTCGTTTGTAAATGGGTCCCATACAGTACAACAGTATTCCAACTTTGGTCTTATGAGTGTTTGGTATGCTCTTTCTTTAATTGTTTGCGATTGGACTTTAAGGTTTCTTCTGATGAAACCTAAGGATTTATTTGCTTTTGCAGCAGTTTGTTGGATGTGGGTGTTCCATTTTAGGTCTGCTGAGATGGTGATGCCTAAGTATTTTGCATGTTTTACAGGTTCTAAGATGTGTCCATACATGTTATAATAAAAGTGGATGGGATTTCTTTTTGTTGTTATATTCATGATGTTACACTTGTCTGGATGGAAAGACATAAGCCAATCTTTTTCCCATTGTATGGCAGCTTCTACATGTAGGTCTTCTTGAAGCTTGAGGCAGTCGTTTTGAGTTTTAATTTGTCGGTAGATTATACTGTCATCTGCAAAGAGTCTGATTTTGCTATGTTGGATGTAATCTGGGAGGTCATTTATGTAAATTAAGAATAGTATCGGTCCTAGCACTGTACCCTGTGGGACTCCTGATGAGACTGGTATTTTTGAAGATGACATGTTTTCTAAAAGTACTGTTTGTGTTCTGTTTGAAAGAAAGGAGTCTACCCAGTTAATGATTTGATCTGATATGCCAAAGTATTTCATTTTGTATAGTAATCTTTTGTGTGGTACCTTGTCGAAAGCTTTAGCAAAATCCATGATAATAAGATCTGTTTGTATGTTCTTGTCGTTGTTTTGGAATAATTCATGTATCAGTGAGATGATTTGTGATTCACATGATCGTTTTGCCCTAAATCCATGTTGTAATTCATATAGAGTGTTGTTTGTTTCTAAGTGGTTCATCATGCTGCTTGCAAAGATATGTTCGAGTAGTTTACAAGCTATGCATGTTAAGGATATAGGCCTATAGTTGCCTGTGTTGTGTTTATCCCCTTTTTTGAATACAGGTGTGACATTTGCGTGGTTCCAGTCAGATGGTACTTTGCCTGTTTGTAGTGATCTTGTAAATATTAAAGTGAGGATATCTGTACATATTTCGATGTTTTGTTTTAGTACTTTGCCTGCGATGGTGTCAGGACCAGTTGCTTTATTCGGGTTTATGTTTTTGATTAGTTTGTAAACACCATCCCTAGATATTCTAATGGGTTCCATTATAGGGTGTTTACTAGGACCTTTGTCTGGAATGTTAGTGTTTGCCTCAGATGTAAAAGCAGACTGAAATTGTTTGTTAAGTATATTTGCTTTCTCAGATGGACTTGAGTGCAGTGTACCTTCACTTCGTAGAGGAGCTATGCCAGTGTTTTCGTTTTTCTGGCTTTTAATGTAGGTGTACAGTTTTTTAGGCGTATTATTGAAGCATGTTTGATCTGGCTCCTTTATTTCAATATCGAAAATCATGTTTTCTATGTATTGCCAGTACGAGTTTCTCATTTCTTTCTGGAGCTTGGTTTTTATCTCTTGGTATTGTTTTTTATACTTAGGATTTTTCTTTTTCTTTTTGTATAATTTGTTTTTCTTGTTGATGAGCTTTTTAAGTTGGTAATTTACCCAAGGTAGTTTCGATTTGTTACCAATGCTTTTTGTTGGAATATTCTTGGTAATAGACTTTTGGATGTTGGTTTTGAACGTGTTCCAAAGTTCATCAAGATTTAATTTATCTTGATCTTGTTTAAGTTCTTTGTATGTTTCAGTGAGATCTTTTTCTATTTGCTCCCAATTTGTCTTGTATTGTTTTTGTAAATATTGAGTGAATGGTAAAGGGCGGGTAATTTAAAGTGCCAATGTATGGTAACATTTTTTGGATAAAAAAAAGATGTATAGTTTGCACTAAATAGTCATATTTTTTAATTCTTGCATTGTTGTTGACGAATAGATGTAGAAATTTACGCTTTGGGTATTTAGCAGAATTATAGGGCTCTTCACAGTTAGGGAGCTACCATTTGATTTTTATGGGTGGGGGCTAGGATGAAATTTGAAAAAAATAGGCAGGACAGGAGTTTTGAGTAAAAAAAAAAGGCAGGATAAGACACTTTGCAAAAAAAAAGGCAGGATGACAATTTAGGTAAAAAAAGTCAGGATAAACTAATAAAAAAAGAGGCAGGACCGAATAGAGTGAAAAATAAAAAGGCAGGACAGAGATTACAACTAAAAAAAAATGCAGGACAAAATTTTTCATACTAGCCCCCCCATAAAAATCAAATGGTAGCTCCCTTAGTTGGGCCATATTGGATAGGGGGCAGATTTTCATTATGGAGGTAGAAATAGTGTGAAAAATACGGGAAAACATCCTTAAAACAGAGCAGTTGCTTGGAAACACATATGGGATTTCCCATACTTTCATACTATTTCCACCTGTTTCTAAAAAAATCTGCCTCCTATCCAATATTTCTGAACTAACCATGAAGTGCCCTATTTTGTCTCAGAAATGACTCTATCAGGTTGGGCTCAAGTCATGAAACATGGGGTGGTCCCAGGTTTGTGGGATAAACACGTTTTTCTGGGGTCGAAAAAACCCACAAAACTGGGGTAAAAAACTTCGTTCATAGTTTTCACATAAACTGTGAAAAACCGCACCATGTCAGCTGTTTCGGTAATCTTTATCCAACATGAACTTTTGTTTACGTTAAGTTGTTTGCCATGGCAATAGTTATTCTTTTGTGTAAGTCTCAGGACAAATGGGCTTCATAACCGGAAGTGTCAAAATCAAGTCATTTATCAATAATATCATATCATTTCTTTACTTTCTAGACAAATTGTCTTTCTCACTAACTTTGCCAACTAACATTACTCCATCTTGAACAACAATGCATGAGCAGTATGAAACAAAGCTTTCTATTGGTTGATTAATCTTTTGACTTTTGTTAAATTCTATGGAGGGCATAATTAACAAAACAATACCAAAAACTGTTTTTCATTTTGTATCGGAGATGCTGAAATTATCTCCCTTTGCAAGAATAAAGAATGACTCAAAATGAACTATATTACTGTGTAAGAACAGAATAATTAAGTGAAGATGTAAATGAAACTATCTTATGATGATTTAAAATACAGTTTCCAACTTACTATATATTTTATAGAATACTTTGCTATTCTTATGGAAGAATTATACCTTTTAAATGAACTTGTTAAAATAGAGTTATAATAGAAATATAACAAAATGCTTGTAAACGACCATGCAAGGGAGATGTAACCAGTCACCTCTTTTTGGAGAAACTACAAAAGAAGTAATGAATATATACAATATAAAGTTTATAATATAGAGATTGAATAAAAACATTTAGTTGTGTCTGTTCTTTCTTCGAATATAGTTATCTGGTTGCGGGAATTTCTCGCTACATTGAAGACCTGTTGGTGACCTTCTGCTGTTGTTTTTTTATTTGGTCGGGTTGTTGTCTCTTTGACACATTCCCAATTTCCATTCTCAATTTTATTAACATGTTTTTTATTCTTATATACTCCACAATTCTCCTTTTATAATAATGTATGTATATAATGCTTCTTTGTTATAATAGGATTTGACATCTGTATTGATATGTGACAGCATATAAACCACACACACAAGTTTTTATCAAATTTGACTGACTTTAACGCCCTTCTATGATCGATTATAAGCTTTTCTTGTATTTCTTTTATAACTCTATTTCAACAAGTTCATTTAAAAGGTATAATTCTTCCATAAGAATAGCAAAATATTCTATAAAATATATAGTAAGTTGGAAACTGTATTTTAAATCATCATAAGATAGTTTCATTTACATCTTCACTTAATTATTCTGTTCTTACACAGTAATATAGTTCATTTTGAGTCATTCTTTATTCTTGCAAAGGGAGATAATTTCAGCATCTCCGATACAAAATGAAAAACAGTTTTTGGTATTGTTTTGTTAATTATGCCCTCCATAGAATTTAACAAAAGTCAAAAGATTAATCAACCAATAGAAAGCTTTGTTTCATACTGCTCATGCATTGTTGTTCAAGATGGAGTAATGTTAGTTGGCAAAGTTAGTGAGAAAGACAATTTGTCTAGAAAGTAAAGAAATGATATGATATTATTGATAAATGACTTGATTTTGACACTTCCGGTTATGAAGCCCATTTGTCCTGAGACTTACACAAAAGAATAACTATTGCCATGGCAAACAACTTAACGTAAACAAAAGTTCATGTTGGATAAAGATTACCGAAACAGCTGACATGGTGCGGTTTTTCACAGTTTATGTGAAAACTATGAACGAAGTTTTTTACCCCAGTTTTGTGGGTTTTTTCGACCCCAGAAAAACGTGTTTATCCCACAAACCTGGGACCACCCCATGTTTCATGACTTGAGCCCAACCTGTCTATATCTGCTCAGATTAACCATCTGCCAAACGTCAAGTAACCATCACTTTTAAATTATGATGTCACAGTTTATGGGAACTTGTGTGATTGTATGTTATGGCAGAAAAAAAGCGAAAAAAATGCATTCTAGTGTAAAAAATGGAAAACAACACGTTTAATAATTTATTGCGTCCGAAGCGCTTTTCTGGATTTACTTTCATCAGGAACGCTCAAAGCCAAACATTTGAAATCCGAAGTTGTATAAGTACCGTAAATTAGAACTAAATACTAACAATGAAATCCCTTTTGGATATCATGAAAGTCAAATCTGCACCTCATTTTATTTTTTGATTATAAGCTTTTATTAAAAAAACGTAAGAACTTAATTATGCCAATTAAAAAGATCAGCAGCTTTTGGTATTGAACAAGTAACCGTATTAGGTACGGTAGTGTCACCTATATATTGGTGGATATAAGACAATTCAAATGGAATGCGGTAAAACTAAAAAAAACAGGGTTAGTTTTTTTATACCTATTAATGTTACCTTAGAACTTCATTAAAATTATACAAGTTAGTTTGTTTATTTTTATTAGCTAGTTTATTTGATATGACCTACATTTCTAGTGTTCACAAATCGGCATATGATGCCAGGGGTTCATCTGGGTATTTTGGGAAAAAGGACCCTGGCCACTTTTGGGAATTTTTTTACGCGATTTATATAGAAATTGGGAAAACTACAAATAAACCAGAAGTCAGTTTTAGTATGTATCATACTATAATTTATTAGAATTTTTTTTTTTGTGAAAAAAAATAAAAACTACAATACATGATTCATTGTCATTTATAATTTTATTTTTCTGTCCTTTTTGTTTTTAAATGTCTCAAGAAGACGATTTTCAGATGACTGCTGGTGTTTATTGCTCATCTCGTGTTTTTGTAATTGTCTTGTAGGATGATCCCCTAAAATTACCCCTTTACTACTAAAGTCAGTACTACCAAACGGAAATAACTCACAATATTTGCAGACGTATCCCTCTAAGGATTCATTATAGTATAACTATTTATATGTCATTTCATACCTCCTTGCATCAAAAAGTCTTCTGTCTGATACATCATATACTTTTAATTTATCATTAAGAGCAGTTTTACTGTCAGTACTACCCAACACAGTCATGACTTTACTACTACTAGGTTTCATTGTTGGTATTTCATTATTTAGTTTACAGATTTCAGTTTGAGTTTGGAATTTACAAGCTTGGTCCTCATGTTGTATCAGTAGCGAATCGGTATTGGTTTGACTTTGATCATCATTTGAAATTAAATTGTCATTGGAAGAAACATCAACAACATTGGTAACATTTTCAATTGATTCAGTCTCAGATAATGCTGCCTCTGACTCATTACATGCAGTTGCGGCATCGTCAATAACAGCTCTTGGTTTGAAAAAAAGATAAGATTTTACGGGATTTGTTGCCGTCTGTGTTTTTCAATTTCTTCACATAGTATTTACTATTGTGAGACGACATGTTTACAAAAGGAAAGAAGTTAAAAAATATTTTATTTTATTATCAAAATTCTGGGCTTCTTAAAGCGCACATGTGATAAGGATTTTTCGCTTTTTTTACCTTTAACCTCATGTTTAAAGTGAAGAGCGTAGTTTTGGAAAGGTTAAATTGCGGATTTCAATCCGGACTTTTTGACTTTGGGAATTTTTACACCTGAAATTGGGAAAAAATATAGGAGTTTTGTCATTGGGAATGGGTCCGAATACCGGACTCAGTGGAATGCTAGAAAAATCCATGGATGCCAAGTACGTCACCTATTTTCGTTGAAAAAGTTTTGTTCTAAAAATTACACAAGAACAAACAGTATGGTAGCCCAGTAGTGAGCATATAATTGTAATTTCATACAAGCACATTTTTGAACATTTTTAGTTCAATGAAAATAAAAACATTGTTTTAAGACCAATTATTTAATTTTTATTGAGACTGAAAACCGTAAAAAATAAAAAATTGAAACACCAAAAAAAAATTAAGAAAATAAAAGTTAACTTTTTAAAAATTATAAAAATAATAAGTAACAATATAGAAGTAAAAGTTGCTACTAACAGTTATTTTTTACTTCCCATTAATTAAGAAAAAAGAGATTAAAGCTACATTTCAGTCATTTTCCCCTCTTTGGAATCATAATTATTTTTTCCATAGAAGATAAAGTCACATTGAAAAAATCAATCAAAAGTTCACAACTCAAAAGTAGTCCAACTTTTAATAAAGAACTGTCAACAATAAATTTTAAATATAGATAAAACTGAAAACAGTCAAACAATTTACAAATGTGATACAGGGCCTAATCTAAGATTTTTGAGAGGAAGAAGTGACTTCTTCCATGAGAGAGTTGGGAGAAGTGGTCAATTTCTTGGAGAAGTGAAATACATGTACCATTACCATTTGAATAGTGTTTCTATGAACATCTTTAATAAACTCTTTATAAAAAGTTTAGACAATGTAGTTGTTATTTATTCATTCAACCTTTTGTGCTGTCAACTTGAAATTAAAGATTGTTGCTTGCCTAGTGATATAATCAGAAATAGGAAGATGTGGGGTGAGTCCCAATGAGACAACTCTCCATCCAAATAACAATTTATAAAACTAAACCATTAATCTCATGTGCATCTGCTTCAATTTTTTGTTATAAAGTCCTGAAAAAATATGAATACCCGTGTATGTGATGACTTTCTAATGACTGGTCAATTTCATGTTTATCATCATGATCATCACATATCATAATTTTGTAAACTATTGACTGTCCAGGTCATCATGGCAGCTGTAAGTTGTAAACTATTGACTGTCCAGGTCATCAAGGCAGCTGTAAGTTGTAAACTATCGACTGTCCAGGTCATCATGGCAGCTGTAAGTTGTAAACTGTTGACTGTCCAGGTCATCATGGCAGCTGTAAGTTGTAAACTATTGACTGTCCAGGTCATCATGGCAGCTGTAAGTTGTAAACTATTGACTGTCCAGGTCATCATGGCAGCTGTAAGTTGTAAACTATTGACTGTCCAGGTCATCATGGCAGCTGTAAGTTGTAAACTATTGACTGTCCAGGTCATCATGGCAGCTGTAAGTTGAGAATCATGTGATAGAGTGTAAGCCTATATATATATGAAAATATTTATCAATCACTTTTTAATTTATCATTTTGTTATAAAGATATCTCCTTCATATTAACAAATTGGTCGTGAAAAACCCACTGCTAATCACAAGCTGGCCATGTGTTGTACGTTTGCAATAAATTTATCCATTGGCATTAGATGTCGTTCTACCTATAATATTTTAATGTTTAATCAAAGAATACAAAACATCTTCCGTTCATTCCCACCCTTAACCTATTGAATAGTAAAATTGATCGCCTCTGATAAATAAAAAGAAAACAAATCAGCTGAGTGATTACGCAACATCCTCAGATTAAAATCATTGTAAAATGATACATGTAACTCAAACAGACGCTGTATTTCTTGTTTCGATAGTTTTGAATGTTAAATCTAAGGATGTTCAAAGTCGCCGTTGTATTTATTTCATTTATTAGTATTAGTCCTGGGTCGTTTCGAAAGTTTGATTTTCCTTGTCATCCGCCATTTTTGTTTACCTGTGAGACATGCAAAATTCAAGTTGTCTCCCTTTTACCGATTTTGATAGCGATTTGACTTCGCCATGAAGACAGTCAGCCAGCGAGTTTTAGCGACTTTCAAAATTCTTTGGGACTTAAATCACCATTTCTCCAGCAAGATTATGTAAATATCATTATCATTATTTTCAATTTCTTTCTGCCTTTTAAGTTTGACCTGTAAAATATTAAAAAATAAAAATAATAGTTTTGTGATACACAATTCTTTTATTTTTTAAACAAAAATAAATAAATACACAATCAATTAAGACTATTTATATACAAATCCTCAATAAAACTCAGTCAGGGGCGGATGCAGGAATTTTCGAAAGGGGGGGTGTTAACCCAGGGCAAAGGGGGGTGCAAGGGGGGGGGGGGTGCAAAACATATGTCCCGATACAAATGCATTGATCGGCAAAAATAAAGGGGGGGTGCGCACCCCCGGAACCCCCCCCCCCCCCTGGATCCGCGACTGCTCAGTAATCAGTGTTACATGTAGTTGAACTTTGGTGGTACCTAACACTACATGGAGATAACTCTGATTGATTGATTGTTGGTTGCTTAACGTCCAGTGGCAAATATTTCATGCATATTCAGGACGAGAACAAGTTAACAATTAATACAATAGGTAGGTTGTTGTAATAGAGGCCATCTAACTCAGATAACTCTGTAAAATTGTTGGTATAGGAATATTAAGCTTCTAAATGATCAAAATTAGTGTTTGTCAAACTGCTATATAACCAGTGTAATTTTTCTGATAAAACGGTTGATTTAAATTTCTTGAAATTTTTATATATTTTTCATAGGGTCAAAGTAAATACTTTGTCAAAATTAAACGAGCCAAATTAATTAAAGTGAAGGTGTCAGGTACCTTAATTTAAAAGAATTGTGCTCAATAACTCCTTTTTGAAGTTGATTTTGATAAACCAAAAGTCATCTTTTATTACAGCTTTTACATTAATGCTAGCAAGACAAATCTTTGTTTGGCTTGCTTGCTTTGTTTGTATCAGTGATTGCTCAAGCATGGTAATTAAGATAGGCGGGGCTTCAGCTTGTATACATCATACTTAGATTTTATTGGACGTTATGTCTGAGGTTAAGGACACTTAATTTTAAAACATCACATGACTAATACACTTTTTTCTTGTATGAGGCTGAGAAACTGACCTTCAACATTAATTGACTTAATATTGTTTTTATAACATATCAATCTATTAGTTCAGTCAGTTATTTCCATGTCTGTCCTTCGATTATGCAACTCCAGAAAATATTCTAAAAAATGGGAAACAATTGTATTTAAAAGAGAAAATCGAGTGCACCTTTTTTATGTTAGGGTGTGTTTGAGATGAATATTTTGTCTTGAAAATGTACAAAACAAGAGTATTTGATACATCATCTCGCTTCAGACTCTATCATTTTATATAGCAAAGCTACAGGTTGACTTTATAACATAAAAAAAATCACAGTACTAAAAGATGAAATATAGGGGTCAAGTGAAATACCTATCCAATGGATCACAAAATCAGAGTAGGTGTGTTCGAATAGCAATTTTACTAAAAGTGCTTGACGACAGTTGGATCTCTGAAAAAAAAATTGTCTTCCGTTTCTACGATTGTGAAAATGAACAGATAATTTCGACGAAGTAGAATCCTGTCTGCATTGTATATTTACAGGTAAGGAAACATGTGAGAATATGTGTCATGTGATGTTTTAAAATTTAGTGTCCTTAACCTCCAACATAACGTCCAATAAAATTTAAGTATGATGTATACAAGCTGAAGCCCCACCTACATTGTATCTTAATTACCATGCTTGAGCAAACATTGATACAAACAAAGCAAGCAAGCCAAACAAAGATTTGTCTTGCTAGCATTAATGTAAAAGCTGTAATATATTGTTAAAATACATCTAAAACATATAAGATTATGACACTGATTGCCTTCCATAGATTTTTTTGGCTGATAGGGAATCTCCTTGTTAATTACGGGATATTGTTCATTAGAAAGTAGCGAATCAGACAACACTTGGATTTGGGATTATAGCTTGGTAATAAAGTTACTATGGTCGTTGGAAATAAGACAAATGAAGAAAGAAGTGAAATCAGTCTTTTTTTTTTTATTAACTAAATACATGAAATAAGTAACAAGTCTTACCTTGCTTGAAACGACTGGATTCGTTTTGTATGTTATTGTTGTAGGGATATCCTATGGCAATCAAATCATGCCATTGATGACGTCATAACAATAACACGCATACGAGATACTTAGGATTTCTGGAAGTCCACAAACTTATGTATCCACGAAACTATGTGACTAGACTGTAGTTTTTGGTGTTTGAGGCTATAATTACAAATATGAAATATAACAATTTCCACAGATCAGTATAAAACTAATTTAATCGTTATCATTACAATTAAATATAAATATGATAACCATGGGTGCAGAAATAGATACCTCAGGTACCCAATCTACCAGGTCCTGATTTGACTATACCCTAACTGTCGATTTGACCAGGTCCCGGTTTATCCAGGTGCTGAAGTGACTATAACTAGACTTCATTCATTTTAAGGTTTGGCACACTGGTACAAAGTTAAGACAACTCTCACTAACTGAATATTGAGTCTAGCAAGGGTAACAATATGGCAGATGTAATTATTCTAACGGGAAATAACTGTATCAGATCCAAAAAGAAAGTAAAGAAGTTCCAAGGATTAGTTTCTATATTGTAAATTTGAAAAGAAAATACAGGATTTGGAAAACTTAAATTAAAAAAAAAATATTAATAAATGTAGTACCACTATTTATACTTTTATTTAGATAGAGTTATCTACCTTTGAATATTTGTGTCTGCTATATTGTTATCTACAGGGAGCTTGCACAAAAATAGAAAGTTCGTTCTTCAGAGTTCTCAGGCACAATGGCATTGGGCTCTGAATTTTTTTTCATGCGCACCTTAAACATATTAAAGTAGCCAACTCAATTTTTTTTATATACATGTACTTGGTTGTGAACTTTAATTATATTTCTATTCAGTGGTTGTCTATCCCAATTAAATTTGTTATGGTATAATCTATGTTGAATTATAGACATAATTATGTATGACACACATATCTGTGTTTTGAGTGTTTTCCAAATCATTTGTAGCAGGGCTTGGTGTATGTCAATTGTAAATAATTGTGTTTTCTCACAGTGAGAAGTTGGGGGAGAAAGGGATTATCTCCCTTTATTAAGACTTGGAGGTCAAACAGAAAATTGAAATACTCTCTGGAACAATATTTTATAATAAAATATTGTCATTCTCCATGCATGTTATGATGTCAGTTGGTCGGGACATTATTTGACTGTCAGATATAATTATTGGCAAAACTAGATGAACCTAAAAAGATTTTTTCTTCTTCTAGTTTTGTATTTATTTTTAGTTAAACAAATATATAATAAACATGACTAATTTTAATTGATTGAAATGAATTTTAATATTTCAGTTACCATTTCCTGTGATTGGTTCGCTGAATGGAGTACATATGTTTGGTATAAACCAAGATGTAGAGTTGTTAGCTTCCACAACAGATGATGCTAAAGTTATCTGGAAAGTTTTTCATGAAAGGTAAAACATTAAACCCAGCTAATAACATTAAAATGAAAAAAATTCTGTAATGAATATAAAAAAGAAGATGTGGTATGATTGCGAATGAGACAACTGTCCAAAAGAGACCAAAATGACACAGACATTAACAACTATAGGTCACCATATGGCCTTCAACAATGAGCAAAGCCCTTACTGCATAGACGGCTATAAAAGGCCCTGATATGACAATGTAAAACAACAATTCAAAAGAAAAAACTAACAGCCTTATTTATATAAAAAATGAAAGAAAAATGAAGCATTTTATTATAAAATTGTAGTGAAACATGTATTAAGTAAGTTACATACTTATTACATATGAGACTTAAAATTTAAAAAAAGTGAAAATGTTTTAAAACCTGAATAGCTACACTATTTAATTATGTTTACAGGAGTCCCTTAATTGTATTAAATTAAAGAAAATAGTACTGTTACTCTCACGTTTACAGTTCTTGCCAAATATATATGAAATTTATATCAAACTGCTGTCAACAGTTATATCAGCAAGGTCTTGGATAAGGTTGAAAATTAGTGCAGATTACTAATGTAATTTCAAAAGAGTTGTGCCTGTGGAAAAATATAATATATAGAAAGTTGCATTGTTATCTCTCTCACCCCTATATTTTGAGCCTCCGCAGTAGCAAAGGGGCATTAAGTTTACCCTTGTCTGTATGTCTATCCATTCGTCCATCACAAAATTGGTTTCAATTTTCTAACTTAAGTTTGCCTCAACCAAATGTTGTTTTAAACTTATACCACTGTCCATCACAAAATTGGTTTCAATTCTCTAACTTAAATTTGCCTCAACCAAATGTTGTTTTAAACTTATATCACTGTCCATCACAAAATTGGTTTCAATTCTCTAACTTAAGTTTGCCTCAACCAAATGTTGTTTTAAACTTATACCACTGTCCATCACAAAATTGGTTTCAATTCTCTAACTTAAGTTTGCCTCAACCAAATGTTGTTTTAAACTTATACCACTGTCCATCACAAAATTGGTTTCAATTCTCTAACTTAAGTTTGCCTCAACCAAATGTTGTTTTAAACTTATACCACTGTCCATCACAAAATTGGTTTCAATTCTCTAACTTAAGTTTGCCTCAACCAAATGTTGTTTTAAACTTATACCACTGTCCATCACAAAATTGGTTTCAATTCTCTAACTTAAGTTTGCCTCAACCAAATGTTGTTTTAAACTTATACCACTGTCCATCACAAAATTGGTTTCAATTCTCTAACTTAAGTTTGCCTCAACCAAATGTTGTTTTAAACTTATACCACTGTCCATCACAAAATTGGTTTCAATTCTCTAACTTAAGTTTGCCTCAATCAAATGTTGTTTTAAACTTATACCACTATACACAGATCATGTTTGAATTTGAGTGGTGTCACTTTTACCTTTTTAGAGTAATGCCCCTTTAGCTTTACATCAATGGAAAAAATTGCTGAATTTTTAGTTTGTGTTCAATAACTTTAATTTGCCTGAACCAAATGTTATGAAACTTGTACACAAAGCTTATTATTACAAAACTCGAATAAAGTGCAAATTTGGGTAAAATTGCTTTTATCATTCTTGAGTTATATAACTCTATGATGTTTTATGAAATCGGGCATCATCTGTGTCCCATGGACAAATTCACCATTTATTTTGTAATGATTGCTATCATAGTAATGTCATAATATTACAGCAATGTCTTGGGTGAGCTTGAAAATCAGCACTGCTATATTATGTTTGCTGGCACTCTCACACCTACACTTATTGTGTAATTGAAATGAATATTAAATCATTATCAAAGGCCAATAGAAACTAATTATGTATAATGGTTTGATAATAAAATGATGAATAATATAACTACATGAAAATAGGGTGAAGCTATATAAAATTAAGATCTGTGTGTCTACAAGTGTGAGCAAAAGAATGATATGACTCAGTCTAAAAATGCATCAAGATAAACAATATGGACCATAATTTGGTATTCGGCCTTTGGTTTCTTTTTGTATCCTTTTTTATAAGTTCTAAAATTTTAACTTTTATTTTGTGGGTTGTGTTGGTGTTAGAATAGTATGAATGGAACAATTGAGTTTTTCGAGAAAAAATTAATACATTTTGATTCACCGTTTACGTGACAGGAAACCAAACAGGAAACCAAACAGAAAACCAATCTTTATTTTCTTTATTTTGCACAATATAATTCAAAAGGCATAAATAAACACCATTACTAGTGTTACTTGCTTCATGTTAATATTTAAAATCTATTTTCAATGTTATATTAAAGTTTTTTTTAAACGTGACAGGAAACCATAAGAAACCGAGAGCATTTTTTTAGTTTTATTTTATTGCAAAATCTGCTTAAAATAATCTGAACAGTATACTTTTTCTTAAAATCCATCTTAAATGTAACAGTATTATAAAACTCCTAAATATGTACTTGTTTTGAAAACAATTAGTACAATTTATTCAGAATTTTCCATATTTTCTTCATTGATACAGGATACCATAATCGTTGTATCTTGATGTTTTGGCCAAAAAAATATATATTTATATTTGGTTTTGAAATTCCAGTTATATAAAATTTATTCCAAATCATTGGCAATGTAAAATTCTTTAAATCCAGTAAAGAAAAAAACTTTTAACTTGGAATTAAAATCTTTAAAATAGGCACCATGTGATATTTGTGACCTGTACACCATCTACATGGTTTCCACATTTTAACCTACTTTAGTGGGCTAAAATCAATAAAGTACTTCCTTTTAAGTCATGCCTGGTAAAAGTTTACTTTTCCTTTGACAAGTTTATTGCGTTTCTGAAAAGTGTTTGCAGAACATGAATAAAAAATAATAATTAAGAATTGTGACAAAGTTACCAACTTTGTACATTCCTAGTGTAACGGTATATTAACATGCATTTTTCTTTTAATTATCTTTATTCACCTAAAATATCCAGGAATAATTACTGCTGAAGCAAAATCAATCCAACGAACATCGGCACCATGATAAGAGACGTAATTTCGATTGAATTTTCCAAGGACCCTTTACATCGTTATTGGGAAACGTAGTGTGTTTAAACGTCGGTCAAATTTGAAATCGATTTTGTCAAGTCATTGGGCATTTATTTTCACACAAGATCGTATGTAACATTATGCACATAGGAATAATAATAGACCCCCGGCGCAATCTCTTTGAAAATTGTATTTTCCTTTTTTAAACAAGTCGAAACAAGTCTACAGATTATGTTTGCTAACATCCCGTTGGAAACAAAAACAATGTTTAGAACTAGTATATCGTATGTCCGGCTGTAAGGGCGTGATCACATGTTAGTCACATGTTTCACGTATGACCGGAAATGATTAGAACTTAAGGACAAAAACAATTTTAATAAATAACTGGACTTCTGTTTCGTGTGAAATGTAACGCATAACGATAATGTCATTTTCTTACTTAATTATTACGAAGATCAAAACAAGAATGTAAATCATCTCTGATTTACCTGTTTGAACATCTCGCGAGAGTTCATATTTGCATATTGTTTTTAAGAATTCTATTACAACAAAGCAGATAACATCACCTTAAATTTGCGTTACGAAATCGGACACAAAAATCACGCCACTGTTCTTACATCTGCTACATAAATACTTATAGTTCTCGGCATTTTCTTCTCACTATTCTTATTGGTCGATGTTCTTTGTTATTTGAAAGCAAAAGTTACGAATTTGCCGGTGACGATTATCTATAAATCAGTCAGCGTTATGCTCTTCGGAAGCAAAAAGTAACGCGAGAAACGACACAAAAATACGGTTGTAGAATCTTTGAAATTCGTATATTTCAATTTTTTTTCTAGGGAAGAGTAGCATACACTTGTATGTTAATAAAAATTATGGCATCTTTAGATGTAGTTACAACTTTTCTTACAGTAATTCAAATTTTATCACTTTTCTATAGTTATAGGAAACGGAGCCCAATAGCAAATTATGGTCCATATTTGTAATGTCTAGTGATTATATATTGTGGTTTAATACAGTCAGCCACATGGTGAGGTACTGATGATCTGCATAGTTTGGTCCATAAACTAAACTGTAATGTTTAAATTAGGGCTTTTCCAGAATTTTTTGTAAGGGGGAGAGGGGGGGGGGGAAAGGAAGGCAGGCACTTTTATTAAAATTTGATGGGTGAACTAGTGGTTATTGAAGAAAGATTGTTTAAACATTTAAATGAAACATCCAATTTAAAATGTAAGCATGATGGGGTCAAATATAAATTGCCTTCCTCCTTACGTTCCTGGCTTCTCATTCAATATTGATAAAGGACAATTGGTTTGTTTATATTCAAGGCTAGGTAAATGGTCATCTGGCATCTTGGTTTGTTTTATAATGGGTTGTTACATTTACATTGTACTGTCTGCTCTATGGTCAGGTTGTTGTCTCTGTGACACATTATTTATGAAGGTCTTGGAATAGTGTCAACCTATTTTACAAAGTAATTCCCCTTGGAAATAGAATTAATAAATGGAAGTAAAATTGTTAGTGATACAAATGTATGTCATGCCTCTGTTTCTTGGAAGATATATTGTAATTTTCAATCTTGGACAGATTAAATTTGTGCAACACTCACAGAGGGGGGTCAAGGATTTTAGGTTGTGAAGGGGAAAAAGGGGGGGGGGCAAACTTAATATAAGTTTAATGTAAGATTATTGAAGAAATATTCTTATTGAGCTTAACACAACACATGCTTTGTAAATTTTAGGGAAGGGGGCACATGTGGAAGCCTGAATTTGCCTATGACTCCTTATGTTTGTATCTCAGTTGAGGCTATGTGCATTGCTACAAAAATTAGATATGAAAATATTTATGTATTGGTTGAAATATAATCTTCAACAGATAAGTGAGAAATTTTATCTCCTTCAAAGTTCAACTGCAGATTTACATAATGCACTGTTATTTTGTTGTCACTTTTCTTAAACACATCCAAATGACACTAATTTATATTCTTTGTACTCCATAAGTCTACATGGTCATGCTTACTACATCATGGGGTAAAATTACTGTTTTGTCTCTATGTAGAATGCAAATTCACAGTTATGGGCCTTTAAAAATGCTATTAACAAATTTTGGAACTTTTAAAAGAAATAAAGTATCTAAAATAGTACATGTTTTAAAACTAATTATATCTAAATAATAAGATATATACGTGTACATTCTACATCTATGTTGCTATAAAAAAGCTGCATTATTCTTTTAGATATACATATTACATATGACACATAATTATATATGTTAAGGACAAAATGTAGATATAATTTTAGATGTGCATATTCATTTAGTGAATTTTAGTGTAACATTTAGATAAAACAAGCATTGTTTGTGGTGTAATAGTTCATGTAATCTATACAAATGGTTAGATGGTAAAGTTAATTGATTATTTAAAATGATAGGGTTACAAAATAGTTATATTAGGAGTCAATCTTTTAGAAATCTGTCTGTTAAAGGTCTATTAGGCCAGAATTTTTTAATTTGTTGGTTTACGGATCCGCCGATCCGATTTTGCCGATTTCCAGAATAAAAATAAAATTCACTTTTCATGCTTTTTTATTCCCGCCGACCGTAACAAATGCATTATCCCTAAAAAATAATTAAAATACTCGTTTTTTTATTAAATGAAATGCATTAATCACTATCAAAATTGATAACACTTTCTGTAGTGAAAAAAATAAAACTTCCAGTTTACGTTTCTAAAGATAGACAAATCAATTATAACGGTACCAATTATAACTGACCTTGAAATGTGGTTTGCGCAAATAATTTTGCGAAACGAAACCTGTGTTTAAAACCAATTACAAAATCAATTCGTTTACCGTATTTGTCATCAGTCCGTAAGATGCACCATCTGATAGAAATAGACTTGTCCAAATGTGGACAGGTAGAAGACGTCAAGTTAAAGTACTAAATATTAACAAATCATTTGAAATTTTCTTGCTTCATAGATCATAAAAAAATATCGTCCATTTGGCCAAAAAAACGGGAATGCATGACAACAGATTAATCCGATATTCTCGTTTTTCCAGTGGTCGAGTCCATTACGTTTGTTGACATGTGTGTTGAAACTTATTTTCGTGCGACGTTTTTACATTTTTTCTTCTTTATCAGTTTTCGTGCTTGAAGATCGTAATTCACCAAGCCCACCAAGTTATCGGGAATTGATTAAGAGCTACGCGAATCTGTTTTTCGTGTTTGTGAAATGACGATATCCGTGCAGTCCCCGTCCACTTTTTGTTTACGGGAAATTATTAGAATGTCATGCGATGTTTATGACAGCTGATTTCATCGAACTAAAATCTAAAAAAATGATGACAAAATAGCATATTTTTTTTCTTTTTTTTTGCCGACCGACCGACCCGACTTTTTCATTGGTAAAATCCGTAAACCAACAAATTAAAAAACCCTGGCCTTACATGCATATAAAAATGAAGATGTGGTATGATTGCCAATAAGACAACTGTCCACAAGAGACCAAAATGACACATACATTAACAACTATAGGTCAACATACAGCCTTCAACAATGAGCAAAGCCCACACCGCATAGACAGCTATAAAAGGCCCCGATATGCGATATGACAATGTAAAACAATTTAAACGAGAAAACTAACGGCCTTATTTATATAAAAAAATAAACGAAAAAAAACAAATATGTAACACATAAACAAATGACAACCACTGAATTACAGGCTCCTGACTTTTGTTTTTACTTTAAAATACAACATAATCAGCTACATTTTAAGAATGGAAAAAGGGAATCTTTCTCAACTCTAGATATCTTCTTAAAATTTCAGAAATGTCTTGCAGATTCATAAATTTAAATTGAATTATAAAAGAAATCATAGGAAAGAAGTCTACATTATGTCCATGGAAAAGATTCTGTCAAAAGAGTATTGGAACTTATAAATTTAAAAATAATGTATTTATACACAATTTTTTTTCTCCAAAACTAGCTTGTCCAATATGAAAACGACAGCCCTTAAATGTAGTAGTTAGATACGTTTTAGCAAAACAGTTCAAATTAATTTCAGTTTTTTTTTTTGAATTTATATATATACACGTGATCTGTTATCGATAACGGAAGACAAAGAACGGCATAACTTATACATCTTGGCGAACATATAAATGAAGTACCAAGATTGAAAATATATAATTATTTAATACAAATACATGGATACCGATTTGACCTGTAATCACAGTCACATTTAGGTAAATTTATATACTTAAAAAATTAAAAGAGATAAAACAATTAAAGTTTGCTGAACAAATTATCTGTAGAAATATGCCACTAATTGGACCAGAGAGGTTGAATAAAGTGAATAAACAATGGGTGGTTATCTAATACCTTACAGTAGAAATATGCCACTAATATATAAACAATGGGTGGTTATCTAATACCTTACATCTGGTTTGTATAAACTACATCACAGTTCCTTAACACCCAGCATGTATAGTAAGATACATGACCTATAAACATTTAAAATGTAATAAGTAGGGTGAAGGATGTATTGCCAATCAAATCATTAAAAACTCCTTTCATCAAGTAGTGGTACAGCTGGTATTATCAGACTTGTAGCGGTTGTCATGAGTGTGGTAGTGTCTGTCTCACACTACACATGGTTTATTTAGAGATTTTTTTGTGTGCAACAATTTTAAGATAAAAAGGATTTAACAATGCATAGTAACTGGTGTTCCAAAAAATATATATGCAGGTAAGTGAAAGATGTAGACTGTATGTCTTACAGTTTGCATTTCTTGTTTTAAAGCAATTCTTACATGTGCATTGTTACTTTCCTTATACATGTATGTGCATCTGTTTTAAATTAAAGATACAGTTTTATGTTACAGTGCGGTTGTCAGACATTCATCTCTTATTTGCAAACTTCTTACTAAACATGCACGTAAACCAATATACATGATATATATATGAAAAGAATTGGATAAATAATATCCAGGTTTGAGTCGAACTGACACATATATGTATATCTTCAATTTTAAATTTTTCACCAAATCAGTAAACCTTATTTGAATTGAATTGAATTTGCCAGTGCAGCAGTCGATCCCACATATTTTAAAATATCATAAGTTTTCCCCCCTTCAAATATTTTTTAGGTCTAAGCTGTAAGCTGCTGTAAAACTAGCACAACTTTAGATTTAATTGAATAGTCATGTATAGATTATGACGTCCAGTGTAACACATTGGTGTTCCTGAAGAACATATTACAAGTATATAAACATTGTCATTATAGACAATAGTGAGAGAATTGATAACAGATCTAACTTTATTATAACATTAACTAATTATCCCAAACTTATGTACAGTGACTCAGTTAACTGTTACAATTAATTACTTATTCTAAATTATATGCAGATAAATTGTGATGACCACGTTTATTTAATGTTTCAATATGTGAGAACTTCATATTATGTCCTGTTGACTTTTCCTCCAAATGTATCTTGTTTAAATTGTAAATAGATATCCATGGGATTGCTGTAATTATTAAATTACTTTTATACCCTTTGTTTTGTAATTACAACATAAACATGCATGTTTTTAGCTTAGGCAGATTAAAAATTGTAATCATTTCCAGATGTTGCTTCTCAATAGAAATTGTTTTATTGTTCCTGAGACTTTCTACAAGCATCCTTTAGGGTTACACCATATTGTACTAAGGATTAGCATCACCGATAAATCATGATAACATTAAGGACTATAAATTGATTTTTTCAGTGTAACAATGATAGCCGTATCCCAAGATGATATGGCTGATGACTGTCACCTGACTAACCTACTCAACTATGCCTTCCAGATCGTTGTTTTACTCTGTGGATTAGACGAAGTTACCAACATCAAAAATATTGAAAGATTTAAAAAAGAGTTGAAGGTATGAAATAAATCTTATAAGTAGACAGCCAATAATTGATATGTCAATGTAATGAAACAGCTTGTTGAAGACTTAAGGTATATAAAGATAACTTATGTTACCAGATTCATTGGATATGTATATGTGGCAAATGGATGGCACTAAAATACTAAATATAAGAGGAGGAATAACATATATACTTAAGGTAAAGATAGGTAGAAATATCATATATATATATATATATATATATTCATTAGATTTGCAGAATATGTTAATTTAAATGACTGTAAATTCAAAAATAATTGCATAGATTTATTATTGAGATTTGTCATATTAGACAAAAATGAGATTTTAATTTTAAAAATTCCTGTTTAATTCATATAAAAAAGAATTAGAATGCAAGTTTATGTTTTTGTGATTATAACCCTGTTGCATTTTTCACAATAATAAAAAATTTGCAGTAATTTTTGAATTTATAGTTTTACAAATTAAAGTAATCATACATAAATGATTATAAGATCTGTACATGTGATGATGCAGAATTTAGAGAACAAAATGGCATAACATAAATGAGTTAGTTTCATACTTATACTTATTGAACTCTGAATTCAAAACAAAAAGAATTAATCCTAAAAGCAAATGGAAAAACTATCAGCTGGTAACTTTAAGCTCACATCCTTTATATAGGGAAAAGTGGGAGTATTTGAGCATGCTCAGTCCAGTGTTCTCCCCAGATATTTCATTTAGCAACAGGGGAAATTGAAAAAAAACATCATGTTTTCAAAAGTCCAGCATCACATCCATGACATAATCTATACGAAAACAACTTCAGATACAAAATGTAGCATCACATTTTAGATTATAGCATCACATAACCATGATTTTAGAAGGCCCTGGGGAGAACTCACTAAAATTTGTTTGTGATAACATTGAAGACATTTCTTATACTTTTTACATTTCTCAATGTAATTTATATGTCAAAATTCTTGATTTTTAAATATCTTTTTGAATAAAGGTGTGTAACCAGCTCATTGACAAACTAGTAGAACCACCGGTCAGTTTCAGTACCCTTACAAATACTGTAGAAACAATAGCATCACCAGAAAGCACAATTCTGCAGGTAAGATAAGCATTACACTGAACTTATGCTGACTCAAAGTATATATTGAATCAAGTTTTCTTTTGGATATATTTAAATAATAGTAAGGGCTGTTCCAAAAGCATTGCTTGTGAATGTGAGGCAATTTTTGTAATAAATATTTGGTGGATGCATTTTTCTTTGATTTATGTAAGGATGTAAATTGAAAATCATATATTATGTGTGATTTGTGTCTAAAAAACAGGAATTATGTCTGCTGTCCATGTAATTATAGAAGGGCATATTGAATAGAAACTGTAAAATTTATTCCATCACTGCACTTAAGGTGCATTCACATGATACGATTTTCAATTCGATTTTCATTTGATTTTTACCTATAAATGCACCTGCTCTCGACTATAATAGTACCGTTTGAACACTAAAATCTGAAGTCGAAAGTCAAATTGAATGGGAAATCGTATCGTGTGAACAGAACGCTATACAATTTACCTGTTCGATGGTATCAAGTCCCATAGAAAATCGAACAGAAAATTGTATCATGTAAATGCACCTTTAGTGACATATCAACTATTTTTATCAGTCAGTCTTATCTCTATGATCTTTGCAATTTATAAGTATCCACATGTACAAAATAAAAATGTTGGTGTTTAAATATGTTTGACTTGGGCTGCAGAAATATGGCAAATATTGCTATGGAAATTAAATATATTTTAATGTTGAAATGTTCTTGTCGCAGCAATTAATTTTACCATATAGAAGGGCTAGGTTTGCAGGGTTGGGTTATTTCAGCAGTTCAACAAATATTACATCTGAAAGTTGCATAAAAAAATATTTAGGAGAGAGTTTTATAATCTGACGCTGTCAACAAAAGACATAAGATAAAGTGACCACTTTCGATATGAAATCAACAAGATCATTATATTGTCTTCAAATATGGACAGTGTTCTGCATTAAATCTGAATCTTCTCAGATTGTAATTGAATTTAACAGAAACTTACAGAACTTAATTTAAACCTAATGTATTTCAGAATTTCTTGGATGCCTTTACAGAAGCAGCTGAAAGTTCGTTTGGATGTCTGTATGTGGATGACAGGATTGTTGTGGCCACTAGGAAATGGTGGTCTTTATCCTCCAATGAACTAGTGCTATTGACCTTACTAATATCTTCTCTACAGAGATGTTCCTCCAGAGATATACCTATATTCCTACCAGACAGTCATCCCACTGTACGATATTGTATATTATGATTTATAATCCTTAAAAAAACTTACTTATCGAATCTTAATTCATTCTGTTCAGACATATCAAATGTAACACATTGAAGATTCATCAATCAGAATTAACAATTGATTCTGACATCTATAAATCTCCAAATGTCTCGGCAACATAAGATTTATTTTAGGCTTCTTACTTTAATTCAAAAGAGATTTTTTTTTTTTTTTAAGATAAAAAGAAAAAGCATTCTAAAAGTAAAGAGGAAAACACTTTATAAAGATCCATTAGTACGTCTGTCCCGCTTGAGGACCCAAATTTCACAGTCCACTGAACATAGAAAATAATAGTGCCTGCTTCAAGTTAATGTTTTTGGTCAAGCTACTTTTTGATGAAGTTGAATTCCAATCAACTTGAAACTTTGTACACATGTTCCCTATGATATGATATTTCTTATTTAAATGCTAAACTAGGGTTTTGACTCCAATTTCACGGTCCTCTTAAATATAGAAAATGATAGGGGACTGAACTTTTTAAAAACCTAAGTTAAGGGTAATTTGACTATCGGAAAAATTTCCTAGTAGTAATAAGAAAGAATCTCTGTTTGTTAACCTCTTTTCAGTGTGAAACATATTTTTATGCCCCCGCCATAGCTGAGGGGGCATTAAGTTTTACCCTTGTTCGTCTGTACAAAAATCCGTCCATACATCCTGGCATATGTCTCAAATTGGGTTTCAGTTCTCTAACTTAAGTTTGCCTCAACCAAATGTTATAAAACTTATACACTATGCTTATTAACAAATAACACAGATCAAAATTGAAATTAGGAGGCGTCACTATTGATGTTCAAGTATTATGCCCCTTTACTAATGGAAAAATTGCTGAATTTTTTGTAACTGTTCTCTTACTTTAGTTTGCCTGTACCAAATGTTATGAAACTGATACACTATGCTTATTACCACAAAACACAGATCCAGTTTGAATTTTAGATGTGTCACTTTTACTGTTTTAGAGTGATTCCCCTTTACAAATAGAAAAATTGCAGAATTTTTTGTTTCCAATCTTCAACTTTAGTTTACCAGTATCAAATGTTATGAAACTGATACCTAATGCTTATTACCACAAAACACACATCCAGTTTGAAGTTTAGATGTGTCACTTTTACTGTTCTAGAGGTATGCCCCTTTACAAATTGAAATTTGCAGAATTTCTTTATTCTGTTCTTCAACTTTAGTTTGCCTGTACCAAATGTTATGAAACTGATACACAGTGCTTATTACCACAGAACACAGATCCAGTTTGAATTTTGGACGTGTCACTTTTACTGTTCTAGAGTAATGACCCTTTAATTTACAAATCAAAAGATTGCAGAATTTTTTGTTTCCGTTCTCAAACTTTAGTTTGCCATTACCAAATGTTTTTAAACTTATACTCAATGCTTATTACCACAAAGCTCAGATCAAGTGTCATTATGACTGTTCTTTGGTTATGTCCCTTTATAACTTTATATGATGTGCAAGATATCCATCTTTCCCTTTTATTTTATAATGTTTCAATATAAGCTCCTACTTTTATAGAAACATTATATATATTACAGATACCTCATAGACTGATGACCTTCAGATTGACTAAAAAGACAGAAGTATGTGTGATATGTGGACAGACACCAAGCCTTACAGATTTAGAGCATGAGGTATTGTTATATTGGAAATTAAGGGGAGGTTATTTAAAACTTATAAGAAAATATGAATATAACATTACTGATATAAGCATATTATTATTTACTTCTTGAGACATTACCAAAGTATTGGATAGTGGTAACAAACTGGCACCTGACTCCTTTGAAAAGAAAAGACGAACAATCAAAAACAAACATAATATGGCCAAGAAAGCCTTATATGGTGCATGATGGCTGAATAATTTAACTAATTTATTTATTGAAAAATATATTATAGATTTAATTATTTTGTTTATTTTCAGGTAGGAAGATTTTGGAGGCCAGCTTATGATTCGCTATTATCAGCTACATCAGTTGTTCCCAGGAACATCCCTTCAAGTATGGTCTTAGATCCAAACATACAATGGTAGGGTATTAAAATATTAGATAGGATGGATCAGTCAGTATGTAGCAGATTTTTACAATAGTACACTAAAAGGGGCAACAAGATTCATAAAAAATAATCTACAGCACAAGAAACCTCATCATCCACCAACACTTATCTCTTCAGAAAAATGCAAATATACCCATAAAGACCAGCAAAAGTAGGCAAAATATATACATGTATAAAGATAACAATTTTAGATACAATCTGAACAGAAAAAAGTTGAATGATTTGTGGTAAATAATTTTTATTTTTATAAACATTTTACAAGAAAGATATGAATGTTCATGTACAAGAATGAAACATGTTTTATTTCAGTTTTCTACTTGTAAACACAGAGACTAGCAGATGTCTTGGAAGTGTGTACTCCTCCCCAGAAAGTAGTGGTCCTTTAGGTAAATATATCCTGTTATTACTGCTTGTTAATGCATGACTATTTTGTAAAATTCATTGTTCACATTTTTCCAACAACACATCTTTATTAACTGTACACATCTTAATGTTTACATATAATTAGTGATGAGGGTCCACACTATATGGGTATAAACTCTTTATTACCAGATAATGAATCAAACCAACAAAGACTTAAAGAATCAGCAGGAATTCATGTACAGTTGCAATTTCCAAGTTGCAGTACAAATGATAAATGTTAAAAGAAAATACACTTCATTGATAATTATGCCCCTGCGACTCTTCACAAAAAATATTACGATAAGAATTTTGGTAATGAATGCTGCACCTGATTTTCTGAGCATACATAATTATACCCATGTCCATCTTTCTAAAATCAAACAATGGGCTTTTTGTTTATTGATATCTTCCAGATCAAGTTTGTGATTTGGTCCAGTTGACAAAATTATGAAGGATTTAAGGCCATTGGATTTTGAAAATGTCATGAAGATTTTACTTGTCCATACTTTTTTTTTCCTAAAGTTATACATCTAAATCGTATTTTTAGTAAGTGTATTATCAAGATTATGATAACTAGCAGATTGAATTTGTGTACACCATAAAAAAAAACATCATATAGAAAACATATAGACGTATAATGATTTATTTTGGGCCATTTATGTCATACAGACTACATCAAGGTACTGATTGAATAAACTTGTGTATGTTCTTACGTATTCCATTAATGAGTTATTTAAATTAAATTTAAAAGTTAATTCAATAAATATTATTAAATTTACAGGTGATTTTTTAACAGTTCCACAGAGGACTGAAGTATTGTCATCATTTTATAAGAAGATGGTTGGAACATTCTTTAATTCAGTCATAGAAGGAAGTGATACAGGTAATGTACATCTTTTATAAGGTTAAATTCTGATGGAGAATGTTTGAATTTTTTAATGGCAAATTATAATAAATCTGCTCACATTTGTATGAGCAACCATAAGGATGCTTGTTTTAAGGCTCAATGATATACTGTGTATTAATTTATTTTGTGAGTATACATTTTCATGGATATTTGATTTCATGGTGATACAAGGCTATTCAAAATTTCAACTTAATAATTTAAGTTGATGGTTTTAATACCTGTATCTATGAAAGCCATGATCATTGATATCACACTATTAATAATGAATCAACAGTGTGACTGTACATCTCATTGTTAGTTGTCCTGAATATGACATAATACCAACAACCCAGCAATCAATATAGATTATCGTTGATCATCTCAACGAGATTGATTTTCTCGCTTGAGTTGGTACAGCGAAAGTGAGAAAAGCAATCGAGTTGAGATGACCAATGATAATCTGTTTATCGCTATTTTACCTATGACGACGTTTCAATTTCATGTCAGTTTCGTTAGCGATGCCACGTGGCCTCCTTAGTTTCTAGCGATAATTTTTCCATCTCAAGCGAGAAGCATGATATGAAAATTATCACAAAAAGAGATCAAAGGAAAAATGCACAAAATAGCGATAAATAGATTTATTTAAATTGGTTAAACAATCATTCATGAACTTGTAGCAACTAATTTGTTTTTATGGGAAAGGAATTATTGAACACCCTTTTTCGCTGGAGTATATTTCTTAGATATATTAGCATTTCTCAAATCCTGTGTTTCAGGGCCATTGGAGTTTACTCATCAACCTATGGAGACATACATAACAACTGACTCTCACAAGTGTTACGCCTTGCAGTCTGGTCCATATCAGTTATATGTTGTATATACAGATAGCATCCCTACCTATGCTATGAGGTTTGTATATAGTAAATAACCAAATGTGGTACGATTACCAAAACATTTTAACAAATGATGTTCAGCAGGTGTATAGTTGACTCTGGATTAAGATTGGATATAAAATAAGATCATAAAGATATGGTATGATTGGCAATGAGACATCTATCCCACAGAGACAGAATTACATAGATGTTAGCAATTATAGATCACTGTACAGCCTTAACCCTTTTGCCAATGAGTCCCGGTTTACCGGGATTCACACTTCAGACAGCTGACAATGAGTCCCATTTTACCGGGATCGGAATACATGTTTTATATTTCCCGCTCAAAACAGTGCAAACATGAGTTATCTTTCTTTGATAAATACCCGGATGAAAGTGTAAACATGGCGCTTCCGTTTGTTGAAAACCGTGTCAAAATCAGAGGAAATTTACGGAATTTACGACAATTTGAAATGAGGGAACATTTTTTTTTGAAAGAATATGGAAGAATTGAAGCCAAACTAGTATACTTTTTTGACATAAAATGTTGTTTTATGTACAAAACACTTGGAAAGGACATCGTTCAGTGTGAGGAATTTACACAGCCTCATAAAATTTTTCAAAATTTTGCCTTTTTGGGTTAAAAAATTACGATTTGGAGTCAAAGAGCAGAATTTCGAGAATTTCACCTAGATAATGCCGAAAATTTGAAAATTTGAATATTTTATGGGGAAAAAATTATCAAAACATGAACAAAACTGTTAACATAGTGTTAGTGAAAGAAATAAATACATAAATAACTACAAACAAGTTTTTATTGACATTTATTATGAAGATCTCCCACTTGAGTAATAGTAGCTAGGGTAGCCATCGTCTCAGAGTAGCTTCTGTCTGGGCAGCAATCGGTGAAAGGGTTAAAATAGGAGTATAACAAATTTTGCCTATCAAGCTGTTAAAGGCCCTGACATGACAAAATTAAAATCAAACTGAAAACAAATGGCACACAGCAGCATACAGCAACAAATGTATCACATGCTCCTTACTTTGGAAAAGGCACATACAGAATTATCAACTCAATTATCAACTCAACCCAACCTAGCTCGTACTGACATATAGCTACATGGGAATTAATGCAAATGGATCACATATGTCAATAATATTCCAAACCAGTAATACAAAACAGGACATCTTAAGGGTCATCCAGAATAAATTTAGACATTTTACCTCAACAAATCTTGAAATCAATACAGTTATGTCCTGATTTGAAGTTATTAGTCAGCATAAATGAACATCTTCTTGGAAAAATTAACATTAGTATTTATTTGAATAATTAAGTATTTAGTTTTATAAATATTTCAGTATTTATAAAACTTTTTTTAAGATCAGTGTCACATAAAACACTGTCTTTGTTGACAAAAGACAAGAACATTCAAGTCTGAATACATAAAGAAGAAATTCAATAAAGAAATTACAGCAATTACAACATGAAAAAAAAAGTAAAGAACAGAAAAAAACCAAGATAAAAGAATAGAGAAAGGCAAAGAACAGAAACAGAATACAGATGAAGGGAAAATGGTATTTAAAATAGTTGGAGAGAGTTATTTTAATTAATTTAGTTTCTTTAGGTATTGATAGATATTTTTGTCAAACAGACTTTTTTCCTGAAATTCCAATAGGGAACACATTACATTATCTTAGAGCATGAGGAAAAAAAGTGTGGAAAGCTGATTTGCCGACAGCTGACAGACGGATTGACGGACGGACAGACGGACGGACAGAGTGCAAACCTAAAGTCCCCTCCAACTTTGTTGGTAGGGGACTAAAAACATCAAAAGGCCTTAAACTGTTGTTTTAATTTCTACATTTAATACATTTTGGACAAAAAATGTTTTGATATTTAACTCTAAATGATAAATCTGGATTTTTGTATTTACATGTATTCTCACATTCGACTTTGGATTTAAAGTTATTGTTTCTAGACTGGCATCCTCCATACAAAAAGAATTTGCATTTTTTGTCGAACATGTTGAAGTACCAGCGTACCCATCTTGATGTGCATTTTTTATTTCTATCATTTTCTTCGTGGCAGGTTTTTGATATTTCTGAAAGAAAAAAAAGTGTTATTTATTTTCATAGTGTATTACAAATCATACAAATTGACATATGAGATAAAATGTAAGCACATTTACATGTTTATATTAACTAAGAATGATATTAATAATGCAAGATATATGAAATCTACATATCAGATCAGATTTAGTTGCTATTTCTAAATATTGTTTACACATGTCAAATGTTTATGAGATGAAGTTAACTGTGTAGATTTAAAAGATGAAATTAACTGTATAAATGTAAAAGATGTGTATGTCAAAGATTTAATCATCTTTCTCTCATTGACTCTATGTACGGTAAATAGGCCCTTTAACTTAAACATTGTATAAATTGATTAGACAAAGATGGGAATGTTGAAGTCCCTGACTATCGGTGAAGGCCTTGCACAGTTTAATATTGTAATTATTCAATAAAATAAGTAAAACTTGTTTCATTGACTATCTCAATAAATGAAAGACCAAAATTTATTTACCTGTGTAATGCATGTTCAATTAAATTATTAAAGACCAGTCAATATCCCAATGTTTATCTAATATATAGCATTATGTTCATGCTTCAACCATACCCTTTCTTCCTTTTTTATAAATAGTTCTTGATCGCAACTGAATAGAATAAATCTTGATTTATTAATTAAAATTAAATTAAATATTAACAAATAATTAAATAATTAAAAAACTTGCTTAAGGTAAATAACCCATCCCTTTTCAATTTAATTAGTTCTTGAAATTAACAATACCTTTTTGTAGCATCTTTTCCACCTTCTTTTTCTTCAGGCATATTGGTATTTCTAACTCTATATTTGACTGCCAAATCATCATATAGATGACACAGGTGGTTTGTCTTGGGCAATCTACCTTCCATTTCTGAAATTATATTTGTTTGTGTAATTTATCTAAACACACTTAGTAATTCATTAAATTAATTCATCTCTTTAACAGTGAATCACTCAGGCTCAGCTGTTATTTAATAATTTTGTCACCTTTCCACTGCAGGGAATATGGAATGAATTTTAAAAGCCCAAATATCAATCTTTAAAAGAAAAAACATCTATGATAGGCAGAAGAACACTGTAGTTTTGTGTATTTATTAAAGTAGCAGAGACAAAGTGAGATGCCATATTTCTAGATGACAATATTAGTTGCAAAACTGTTACACAGCCCTCAAATTGAAAATTGAAAATTTTTACACACAACTACTGTTGAGATAAAAACAACATAAAACTTTAAATGGCTGTCAACAATCATTTTTAAATAAGGATTGTAATGTTGTTCAGTAAAGATAACATAACACAGGTGCTACAGTGATAATTTCTGCATCCTATGAATGGCATTGTATTTGTGCAAAAATACACATAATTTTACACATAAAAGATTTAATAATTTCTCATTATCATTAGCAAATGACAAAACCTTATCCTGGAAAGTAGTAAAATTTGATAAAAAAGCATGAAAGAGTATTTTGTTTTTGTAATTTAATATGCATAAATTTCATATCTGTTTATAAAGGTAACAAAAATTTGAAGATTTTCTTTTTACATTTTTAGGTCTGTTTAATTTCATATAATTATTATAATGTTGTGATACTATAGTATGATAAAACTTAAGAAAGGTTTGAAGTTCGATTACATTATCTAGAATATTATAAAGGTGCCAAATGGCAATGAAGTCAATAAAGATTAAACAATAGCAATTAAGCTAATTTATTTTAATTGATATTTTTTTTTATGTTACACAGTGGACACAATTAAAGGTGAATGCACATATAAGTTCTGATTGAACAAGTTACAACATAAGACTGTCTAGTAAAATATCTTGGACAAAAGTTACCAAGAATGTGTGCTCAGTTTACCAAAATTAAAAGCTCTCTTTTGATAAAAGAGTGGGTATATGTAATTATGAGTCTAGCTAGTGAAATTGACATAATTTGACCAGTTTAATTCACATTGATTAAATAAAGTTTGTGGATAAAAAACTCACTCACTTCACATTTTACAGCTGCATCTTTCCCTAGTAATACATGGCTAGCTTCTGTTGCAAAAACCTGTGAAAGTAAGATCAAATGTATAATATAAATAAAAGAAACCTTTAACATACTCTGCTTGTGAAGATAGTAATGAATAGAAAATGAATTGTGCTTTGATAAAATTTTACGGTATTGATCAAATGAATAACAGTTTAATAGAATTAATTGTATTTCTTACACTATGATTTGAAGATCTTGACATTTCAGTCTTGAAGGCAGGAAAACAAATTATTTCTATTTTTGTCTCAAAGTTAATTGCAATACTTACAGTATATTGTTCTGAAGGTGACAATTCTAATTGAATGCTAGGCCTCTTCCTGGTCGGCGTCTTTAAAGTAGGGGAAGACTTTCTGGTCTGAAGGGTCTGCAGGGTCTGCCCCTTAGCTACTGGTGACCATAGTCCACTGGTGCTCTGTAAACAAACCAATCATTTAATCAATTTTTGTATTGCTTTGTTTTCATTATAGAATAAACAGATATGGTTTCAATTTTACGGTATTTATCAAATGAATAACAGTTTAATAAAATTAATTGTATTTCTTAAATACACTATGATTTGAAGATCTTGACATTTCAGTCTTTAAGGCAGCAAAACAAATTATTTCTATTTTTGTCTCAAAGTTAATTGCAACACTTACAGTATATTGTTCTGAAGGTGACAATTCAAATTTGCTAGGCGTCTTCCTGGTCTTAAGGTGCCCAAGTGATGTGTGCCCCTTAGGCACCTTCGGTACTGGTGACCATAGTCCACTGGTGCTCTGTAAACAAACCAATCATTTATTTTTGTATTGCTTTGCTTTTTATTAAAGAATAAAACAAGTATGGTTTCAAAAGTAAAATCACAAAAATACTGAACTCCAAGGAAAATTCAAAAAGGAAAGTCCCAAATCAAATGGCAAAATCAAAAGTTCAAACACATCAAACTCTGCAATTTTATGGTATTTATCAAATGAATAACATTTTATTAAAATTAATTGTTTTACTTACACTATGATTTGAAGATGTGGTTACAGCCTTGTCGTCAGCAAAAGTGTACTGATCTTGAGGGGGCCATACAAGGTGTAAGGACTGATTTTTACTTTGTGGCGATATGCAGTCTATGGGCGACCATATCTTAGTTACTCTCTGCAATTAAGAAAGATTCTTTTAAAATTGTTGATCAATAACTGATAATCATTTTTATAAGCACTTGAATTGCTTAGAATTCTAATTGAAAAAGTTCATAATGAAAATTTAAAATTTTGGGAAATGAATAACAAATCTTTTTTTTATTCTTTTTTTTTTTTATAGATATGCACATTCAAATTACATGTGATGGGCTTGAAATCATAATAAGCAATAGATTGATTTTTTTATATGAAGCATACAGACCACTCAGTGGAAGCCTGTAACAGAATATTTTTTAATGTTTTTCAAGACAAACAAACCTTTTTTTTCTAATATTGTGCGAGGGCTAATGAAGACAAATAGTATTTTTACATTTCAGTAGGGTTGTTGTTTCTTTAACAATTTCCATTCTTATTCAAAATTATTTCTATTTTTGTCTCAAAGTTAATTGCAATACAGTATACTGTTCTGAAGGTGACAATTCTAATTGAATGCTTTGCCTCTTCGTGGTCGGCGTCTTTAAAGTAGGGGAAGACTTTCTGGTCTGAAGGGTCTGCCCCTTAGCTACTGGTGACCATAGTCCACTGGTGCTCTGTAAACAAACCAATCATTTAATCAATTTTTGTATTGCTTTGTTTTCATTATAGAATAAACAGATATGATTTCAATTTTACGGTATTTATCAAATGAATAACAGTTTAATAAAATTAATTGTATTTCTTACACTATGATTTGAAGATCTTGACATTTCAGTCCTGAAGGCAGGAAAACAAATTATTTCTATTTTTGTCTCAAAGTTAATTGCAATACTTACAGTATACTGTTCTGAAGGTGACAATTCTAATTGAATGCTTTGCCTCTTCCTGGTCGGCGTCTTTAAAGTAGGGGAAGACTTTCTGGTCTGAAGGGTCTGAAGGGTCTGAAGGGTCTGCCCCTTAGCTACTGGTGACCATAGTCCACTGGTGCTCTGTAAACAAACCAATCATTTAATTTTTGTATTGCTTTGTTTTCATTATAGAATAAACAGATATGGTTTCAATTTTACGGTATTTATCAAATGAATAACAGTTTAATAGAATTAATTGTATTTCTTACACTATGATTTGAAGATCTTGACATTTCAGTCTTGAAAGCAGCAAAACAAATTATTTCTATTTTTGTCTTTAGGAAGGTGAGCTAAAAATTAAAAGAAACGAAAAATGTTTCTTCATAGACGTGTTTAAATATAACATAATCTTCTATGACTGTTGAATTACTTACAGAAGCATGTTGCAGATTTGTTCGATCTTCTCTAGAATTCCCAATGCATAAAATCTGAAAACAGAAAAACCATGAAATATATAGAAATTGAAGCATATTAATATATCTATGAGAATATAATAAAAATATTTTGTAAATATTGTATCATTTGGTTTTTTTCAGCAAATGTTAATTATAGAACTGCATGACACACAATAATGGAATATTGATATGCATTGTGTTATGTACTTTTATTATTTTGTGTGTGAAATCTTGCATGTAGTACTTTACTTAACTTTATATAAATAGTAAATACAACTTATAATTAAAATGTAAAAATCAAATATGTTCTTAATAAAAATAGTTTCTGTTTATATGTATTTAGCAATTTTAACTATAGAATAATTGTGATAAATTAAATTATTTCATTTACTTGAGGCATTGTTTGCATCTGCCTGGTTTTTGACTCCAAAAAATGACAAACTATACACAACATTTACTTATTATAAGTCTAGAGTTCAGTTGCTTTCATTTTACGCTTGTAATCTCAACAATCTCCAACAACATGCATCCTTAAAGAGGACTGTACATGTGAAAACTTTTCTCTTTAAATTTTTTACTTGTTTAGGATTGATACTGGTTTTATAAAAGCAGACATATAAGAAAGATTGTTGAGAATATAAGTGTAAATATTATATACTCTCAAACTTCTGTTACTACAGTTTTGACAGTATAAACTCTAGATCTTTTTACAAACTCAATGATACCAGTCTTAACTAATTTCTTAATTTCTGTAATGTGTTTAATCAAAAAGTTACTGAGAATTCTGCTGTTATCAAAGAAATAATGTCATGAGCAGGAAAGCTCCAAGTGACCTCTACTTGTCTTTCCCTTAGAAGCTCTACTGCCTTGGTGTTAAATTTTTTATTATAGTCGTAAAATTTTGGGTCACACAAATTTTTAATGTTAATAATGTCAGCTTCATAGGCATCTAATTCATCCAGAGTGTCTGAGTAGGCACCACAAATTATTCTTGGAATTTTCCAAAAGCTTGAATGAACTCTGGATTGATAGATGTCTGTTTAATATTGGGTCTGGTTTATTTGATAAATTTACATGCACCCTGCTGATGCAGTTTTATCCTAAGTTGCTGTGACATTCAATTGTCTGGTTTATTCAAGTCCAAATATCTACTTGAATATGCATGATTTCTTGAATTGCATCTGGAAGCCATAATTTTTGAAAGTTTTTAAAATATCTTTGAAACTTTACGAAAATGTTCTTTAATTCACTAAGTAAACGTGAATGTTAAAATATAACAATTTAAAACACAAAGTTTCTTTTAGTTCATACTCACATATATGAAGATTAACACAAAAGTCAAAAATCTGAATATTGCAATAACATATGACTATAAACAACTAGTTAATATGTGTATTATATTTGAAAACAATATTTTGTGATAACTAATGTATGACTTTCCCTGCTTGCAACAAAACTCAAACTGAACACTACCTAGCATTCTGGAGAAATTTGAGAAGAGTGTGTATCACTTCTTTGCCTTTAAAGACAAATAAGGTGTGTTTACTAAGCAAGAGGCCTGTTAGTAGCAAACATGTGCTCCTCATATGCTAACTATGATGTGTCATAAATAAACAAGGCTTATACATATTATAAGCTACTAGTTGAAAGTTACAACACATCCTACATGTTGAATAATTTTATTTTGAAAATAATAGTTGACTCACAATACAAAATACACACACATGCAGGCCAATGTATATTATTTTGAAAAAATGTTCATAACACTGTTAACTCATTCACCCCCAACAGTATATTTACACTGCAACAGTGATAAGCCAGTACAAATTTATCAGTTATCAGGCTGTGCCCCAGAGCATTTTTATCTAATTAACTTTTCTACTATGAAACGTGCACATGCATGATATTTACCTTGAGAGCTCAGTAATTATCCAACATTAATCCATAAAAATTTCAGTGAATAAAGAAGAAAAAATTGTCTTTCCACACATATAAATTTTATCAAAATATATACAGAATAAATCACATATTTATCCAGGTAAGTAAAAAAATTCCAAAAATATTCCAAAAAATATATAAAACTCCATGAATATATCCTCTATTTACACGAACAACTGTGGGAATAATTTCCTGTGATATGGCCTAAAACATTCTATGCACAAATTTACATTACACTGAGCACACCCAGTTTTGGGTTCCTTTCTAATTTTATTTTGTGAGCACAATTTGCATGTCTTCTTCTTTGGCATATTTTCGATCCAATGATTACTTGGTTGGAGTACTGGTCTTGGATCGACTGACCGTTTCCTTTTCCCATGAAATTGTCCTAGCATTTTGTGAGCTAGTTTCATTCTAAACTCTAGCTGAGTCATTTGTCGCGGCCTGTTCTTTTTTGTCACTATTTGGTGATTGACAGACTCCCTCATAAGAAGGTATGCGTTGACAATACTGATGTCCACAAGGAAGTTGAAGAGGTATTTCCACCATTTCAAGCACTTTCTGGAGATGTTGTAGGTAGACCTCAACTGATCTGCATGGTCTACCCCATTCATGAACATGTTATAATGTTTGACTGACAGAGGACAAGGTACTTCTTTGATGGTACCATCTTTTTGCTTACGATTGACTTTGTCGGGTTCACCAAAACAGTTTGTTGATAATAAGTTAATGTTTTTCTTGTCCCTCCAAACTGTGACTCGCATATAATTTTTTTGCTTGACAACAAACTGGCCTTGTTCTTTGAGTTTGATACGGTCTAAACCAGCAGGTAATCCTTTACGGTTTGCTCTAACCGTGCCACACGCATAAGTTCCGTGGTCCCATAAACTTGTAAATAAATCTGGTGAAGTGAAGAAACTATCACAATAAAGATGATGACCCAACCCAAACACAGGGGTCATAAGATCAAGAACAACTCTTTTGCCAAGATTTTGTTCTGGGTTATTGGCTGTCTTTCCAGTATAGACTTGAAAGTCATTTATGTACCCATTACTTGGATCTGCTCGAACCCAAACTTTGATCCCCCTTTTTGTAGGCTTCAAGGGAACATACTGTTTGAACCCCAACCTGCCATTAAAACCAATCATTGCTTCGTCAATGGATACTTCCATATGTGGTTTGTATTCTTGAAAGGATTTATCACGAACTATTTCGAGTATCGGTCTTACATGGGCCAGTTTATCATGTCCGGGTTGAAGTCGGGGTGGATTTTGTGTGGTGTCTGCCACATGTCAATATCTTTGTAATTCCTCATATCTGTTTCTTGAAAATTTTTCCTCAAGACTAGAAGAATGAAAAAGTTTATCTTTGTACCAATACATATCCATATTGGGAACAGGAACGATTCCCATAACAATCTGACCCCCTATGTATGCTTTTATTTCATCACTTGTAGTTGGAGTCCAATTTTCATTTTGCCTCCCATTTGCGTAAGCATTTGTTTGCGTTGCTATTTCCGAATAAAGTCTCTCCGGGAAAATTAAATGAAAAAAATCTATCTCCGTCTTTTCCTTGTCCATTTGCGTGGTCGGACCGGGCCGTGGACCCGTAAAATCATTTATTTGAACCGGCCGAAGTTCATCACCCCATTTTGCAATTTCGGCAAGTGCAACATTGTCATCATCGCTATTAAAACCTTCATTTTCATCAGAATCGACGTCTGAAAATTCGATATCAGAATCAATATTATTCAATGCATCAATATGCTGCAAATATCTTTCTTCTGCAGCATTTATATCCCGTAATTCAAAGCCATCAAACTCACTTTCACTCTCGCTACTATCAAAAATTTCAGCCATTGTTTTAACATTTTTATTGAAAACCGCGCGTACACACGTGTAATAAGAATGTCTAAATACGGCGTAACCTTTGCACTAAGAATAAATAAATTTCACACAATGAAATGTTAAACCCTTTTCTATTGGACGGTATTCTTTAAATTTTGGAAATCCCCTAAGAAATAACCAATCGGAGCGGTTCTTTCAGAGTGGTGTCGACCACAAGTACAGACGGGATCGGCCATTGAACTAGGTAAACAAACCACGACTGTAGTCGTTATCGGCCTGTGAGTGGTATATTTTTATCACGACTACAGGCGGGATTGGGGGCGAATGAGTTAAACATGATACATTTTGTATAACAATGTCAATTATAAACTTAGTCCTTTTTGGCTAGAGACACCATCCACATAATCTGAATCATGGTCCTGAATGCGAATGTTAACACAAGGAAAAGCATCTTCTTGCTGACGAGGAATTGATGCCTGTGGTTCTAGCATAACAATTTCCTCCTGACATGAATCAATATTGTTACTGTTTTCTTCATCAAAGTAGCCCACAAACATGGCCACATTGTCCACATCCCCTGATCTAGACACCATCACAAAAATTGAAATAACACCAAAACAAAGTTAAAGTATAAAAACGAATAAAGTATAACACAACAGACAGTAATTAGATAATCCAAAAATAATGTAAGATGAATAAATATATTCCTGATAAAAAAGGATTTAAACTAAAACGAAGTATTTTGTTGCCTATGAAATTCAGGGTCGAAGCAGTGCCTGAAATTTGAAAAAAAAGTTTGGGGCAAGAAAAATTCAGGATTTCTTGCCCAAATACTTTGGACAAATTTTTATAGTAAAAAGTAAAGATTCATGGGACTTCAGTGTCTCAACTTTTGCTGTCGTCCAGCAAAACTCATTTGGAGCTACACCAAGTACAAGTCATTAAATCAGTAGATACTTGCAGCCAAGGTTTGCCTGTCTTCCATGACTCTCAGTCATAACATGTCTCGCAATTTGAAAAATTCTTTCTTTCACAGCTACAGTGAATTTTTTTAAATATAGTTTTTGAATATCCCCATGAGATATATTTAGAATAGTTAAACTTTCTTTTAAGACACGTTCCATCTTTTGTTGGTTTTTAACCAACATATTTACATTATTACTAAGAGAATCCAAATCTTGATCGCTTACGGTTCTGAAGAGAAACCCTAAAATTTTTCCTACTACAGGAATGATCTATTGTTTTGATTACATCAATAAAGATTGACATTCTTGAAGCATGTCGGTAATTGTGTTATGCGTTACATTTAACTTAACTTATTCTTGTCTTAGGTTCGTTAATAACCTAACCCAACATTAGGTGCATCTACACATACAATTTGGCCAGAGTTATTGACTCTTGGATATCACATAAAAGTTCCCCTAGAAATGTCTGATAGATTTCAAAATCTGTTACAAAAGTGATGACCCATTTTGAACTCGTCGTTGTTATTTTTCCTATTTTATCAAATATAAAATTATGTTGAACATAACCCAGGCTGGTTAAGCTAAACAAAACCAGTGATCAGCAATTCATCTTTGTTACAAATATAGCTGTTTGTTTTATATCTTCAAAAATCTGTGGCAAACATCATTGACAATCCTAGTCACTCGGCACCAACAATTACTAGTGTAACCCTAGATAATTTGACAAACTTTATTACATGATTTTACAATGCATATTAGAGTCAATGTTCCTATAGTTGTTTCGAAGAAGTCACCCCAAGTTATGTTAATATGAAAATAATACAGTTTATATATCCAAACACTTTGCTTACATCGGCACCATGTGTTGTGTATATTGTTCCTTAATACAACGTAAGCTCACGAGGTAGGTTGATTAATTATGGTTCCTTGTCTGACTGACAAATCCTTCATGTAGGTATATTTATATAAGTCCATAAGAATAGCTTACCACATTTCAGTAAATACCTTTTTATCTGCATGTTTACATAGTGAAAAGTACCTATAAATAATCATTATCCATGGAAAATAGCCAACTTTTTCATGGTGAAAACAGTAACAGCTACATACAGTCTGTTGGCATACTACAGATGCACTCATCAAACAAATATTTTGTAAAAATCTGTTGATATGGAATGTCCAACTCTACACAACATTTATTTATTATGAGTCTGGAGTTTTATTTTTATTTTACACTTGTAGTCTCAACAATCTGGACAATATATTATATATAATTATATATGCATCCTTAATGAAGACTGTAAATGTGAAGACTTTTATCTTTAAAGTTATTAATTTGTATAGGATTGATATTTGTTTTATGAATGTTGAGAATATAAGTGTAAACATTATATACTTTCGAACTTCTGTTATTACAGTTTCGACAGTATACTATGTGGTATGGGTTATTCTCATTGAAGGCTGTAAGGTTGCCTATAATCATGATTATTACTTGCATCAACTTTATTTGAACTTTGGTTGATAGTTGTTTCATTGGCAATTATATCACATCTTATTTTTATATGAAACTGGAATGCCGCAGCTTCACTTTAACAGTTCCTCATGGTATTTGAAAAAGCAGTTATTATTAATGCAAAGTTTAACATTACATTGTTTTCATCCAATTGAAACCTCATGTCTTCTTTTTTACTTGAGGCATTGTTTGCATCTGCCTGGTTTTTGACTCCAAAAAATGACAAACTATACACAACATTTATTTATTATAAGTCTAGAGTTCAGTTGCTTTCATTCTACACTTGTAATCTCAACAATCTCCAAAAACATGCATCCTTAAAGAAGACTGTAAATGTGAAGACTTTTCTCTGTAAAGTTTTTACTTGTTTAGGATTGATACTGGTTTTATAAAAGCAGACATATAAGAAAGATTGTTGAGAATATAAGTGTAAATATTATATACTTTCAAACTTCTGTTACTACAGTATTGACAGTATAAACTCTAGATCTTTTTACAAACTCAATGATACCAGTCTTAACTAATTTCTTAATTTCTGTAATGTGTTTAATCAAAAAGTCACTGAGAATGCTGATGTTATCAAAGAAATGATGTCATGAGCAGGAAAGCTCCAAGTGACCTCTACTTCTCTTTCCCTTAGAAGCTCTACTGCCTTGGCGTTAAATTTTTTATTATAGTCGTAAAATTTTGGGTCACACAAATTTTAAATGTTAATAATGTCAGCTTCATAGGCATCTAATTCATCCAGAGTGTCTGAGTAGGCACCACACATTATTCTTGGAATTTTCCAAAAGCTTGAATGAACTCTGGATTGATAGATGTCTGTTTAATATTGGGTATGGTTTATTTGATAAATTTACATGCACCCTTCTGATGCAGTTTTATCCTAAGTTGCTGTGACATCCAATTGTCTGGTTTATTCAATTCCAAATATCAACTTGAATATGCATGATTTCTTGAATTGCATCTGGAAGCCATAATTTTTGAAAGTTTTTAAAATATCTTTGAAACTTTACGAAAATGTTCTTTCAAATCACTAAGTAAACGTGAATGTTAAAATATAACAATTCAAAACACAAAGTTTCTTTTAGTTCATACTCACATATATGAAGATTAACACAAAAGTCCAATATCTGAATATTACAATAACATATGACTATAAACAACTAGTTAATACATGTATTATATTTGAAAACAATATTTTGTAACTTTATGATAACTAATGTAGGACTTTCCCTGTTAACAGCAAAACTCAAACTGAACACTACCTAGCATTCTGGAGAAATTTGAGAAGAGTGTGTATCACTTCTTTGCCTTTAAAAACAAATAAGGTGTGTTTACTAAGCAAGAGGCCTGTTAGTAGCAAACATGTGCTCCTCATATGCTAACTATGATGTGTCATAAATAAACAAGGCTTATACATATTATAAGCTACTAGTTGAAAGTTACAACACATCCTTCATGTTGAGTAATTTTATTTTGAAAATAATAGTTGACTCACAATACAAAATACACACACATGCAGGCCAATGTATATTATTTTGAAAAAATGTTCATAACACTGTTACACATGATACATTTTGTATAACAATGTCAATTGTAAACTTAGTCCTTTTTGGCTAGAGACACCATCCACATAATCTGAATCATGGTCCTGAATGCGAATGTTAACACAAGGAAAAGCATCTTCTTGCTGACGAGGAATTGATGCCTGTGGTTCTAGCATAACAATTTCCTCCTGACATGAATCAATATTGTTACTGTTTTCTTCATCAGAGTAGCCCACAAACATGGCCACATTGTCCACATCCCCTGATCTAGACACCATCACAAAAATTGAAATAACACCAAAACAAAGTTAAAATATAAAAACGAATAAAGTATAACACAACAGACAGTAATTAGATAATCCAAAAATAATATAAGATGAATAAATATATTCCTGATAAAAAAGGTTTAAACTTACACATAGTATTTTGTTGCCTATGAAATTCAGGGTCTAAGCAGTGCCTGAAATTTGAAAAAAAAGTTTGGGGCAAGAAAAATTCAGGATTTCTTGCCCAAATACTTTGGACAAATTTTTATAGTAAAAAGTAAAGATTCATGGGACTTCAGTGTCTCAACTTTTGCTGTCGTCCAGCAAAACTCATTTGGAGCTACACCAAGTACAAGTCATTAAATCAGTAGATACTTGCAGCCAAGGTTTGCCTGTCTTCCATGACTCTCAGTCATAACATGTCTCTCAATTTGAAAAATTCTTTCTTTCACAGCTACAGTGAATTTTTTTTAATATAGTTTTTGAATATCCCCATGAGATATATTTAGAATAGTTAAACTTTCTTTTAAGACACGTTCCATCTTTTGTTGGTTTTTAACCAACATATTTACATTATTACTAAGAGAATCCAAATCTTGATCGCTTACAGTTTTGAAGAGAAACCCTAAAATATTTCCTACTACAGGAATGATCTATTGTTTTGATTTCATCAATACAGATTGACATTCTTGAAGCATGTCGGTAATTGTGTTATGCGTTACATTTAACTTAACTTATTCTTGTTTTAGGTTCGTTAATAACCTAACCCAACATTAGGTGCATCTTCACATACAATTTGGCCAGAGTTATTGACTCTTGGATATCACATAAAAGTTCCCCTAGAAATGTCTGATAGATTTCAAAATCTGTTACAAAAGTGATGACCCATTTTGAACTCGTCGTTGTTATTTTTCCTATTTTATCAAATATAAAATTATGTTGAACATAACCCACGCTGGTTAAGCTAAACAAAATCAGTGATTAGCCATTCATCTTTGTTACAAATATAGCAGTTTGTTTTATATCTTCAAAAATCTGTGGCAAACATCATTGACAATCCTAGTCACTCGGCACCAACAATTACTAGTGTAACCCTAGATAATTTGACAAACTTTATTACATGATTTTACAATGCATATTAGAGTCAATGTTCGTATAGTTGTTTCAAAGAAGTCACCCCAAGTTATGTTAATATGAAAATAATACAGTTTATATATCCAAACACTTTGCTTACATCGGCACCATGTGTTGTGTATATTGTACCTTAATACAACGTAAGCTCACGAGGTAGGTTGATTAATTATGGTTCCTTGTCTGACTGACAAATCCTTCATGTAGGTATATTTATATAAGTCCATAAGAATAGCTTACCACATTTCAGTAAATACCTTTTTATCTGCATGTTTACATAGTGAAAAGTACCTATAAATAATCATTATCTATGGAAAATAGCCAACTTTTTCATGGTGAAAACAGTAACAGCTACATACAGTCTGTTGGCATACTACAGATGCACTCATCAAACAAATATTTTGTAAAAATCTGTTGATATGGAATGTCCAACTCTACACAACATTTATTTATTATGAGTCTGGAGTTCAATCACTTTTATTTTACACTTGTAGTCTCAACAATCTGGACATATTATATATAATTATATATGCATCCTTAATGAAGACTTTAAATGTGAAGACTTTTATCTTTAAAGTTATTACTTTGAAATTTGTATAGGATTGATATTTGTTTTATGAATGTTGAGAATATAAGTGTAAACATTATATACTTTCGAACTTCTGTTATTACAGTTTCGACAGTATACTATGTGGTATGGGTTATTCTCATTGAAGGCTGTAAGGTTGCCTATAATCATGATTATTACTTGCATCAACTTTATTTGAACTTTGGTTGATAGTTGTTTCATTGGCAATTATATCACATCTTATTTTTATATGAAACTGGAATGCCGCAGCTTCACTTTAACAGTTCCTCATGGTATTTGAAAAAGCAGCTATTATTAATGCAAAGTTTAACATTACATTGTTTGCATCCAATTGAAACCTCATGTCTTCTTTTTTACTTGAGGCATTGTTTGCATCTGCCTGGTTTTTGACTCCAAAAAAAGACAAACTATACACAACATTTATTTATTATAAGTCTAGAGTTCAGTTGCTTTCATTCTACACTTGTAATCTCAACAATCTCCAAAAACATGCATCCTTAAAGAAGACTGTAAATGTGAAGACTTTTCTCTGTAAAGTTTTTACTTGTTTAGGATTGATACTGGTTTTATATATAAAAGCAGACATATAAGAAAGATTGTTGAGAATATAAGTGTAAATATTATATACTTTCAAACTTCTGTTACTACAGTATTGACAGTATAAACTCTAGATCTTTTTACAAACTCAATGATACCAGTCTTAACTAATTTCTTAATTTCTGTAATGTGTTTAATCAAAAAGTTACTGAGAATGCTGATGTTATCAAAGAAATGATGTCATGAGCAGGAAAGCTCCAAGTGACCTCTACTTGTCTTTCCCTTAGAAGCTCTACTGCCTTGGCGTTAAATTTTTTATAATAATGTCAGCTTCATAGGCATCTAATTCATCCAGAGTGTCTGAGTAGGCACCACACATTATTCTTGGAATTTTCCAAAAGCTTGAATGAACTCTGGATTGATAGATGTCTGTTTAATATTGGGTATGGTTTATTTGATAAATTTACATGCACCCTTCTGATGCAGTTTTATCCTAAGTTGCTGTGACATCCAATTGTCTGGTTTATTCAAGTCCAAATATCAACTTGAATATGCATGATTTCTTGAATTGCATCTGGAAGCCATAATTTTTGAAAGTTTTTAAAATATCTTTGAAACTTAACGAAAAATTTCTTTCAAATCACTAAGTAAACGTGAATGTTAAAATATAACAATTCAAAATACAAAGTTTCTTTTAGTTCATACTCACATATATGAAGATTAACACAAAAGTCCAATATCTGAATATTACAATAACATATGACTATAAACAACTAGTTAATACATGTATTATATTTGAAAACAATATTTTGTAACTTTATGACAACTAATGTAGGACTTTCCCTGTTAGCAGCAAAACTCAAACTGAACACTACCTAGCATTCTGGAGAAATTTGAGAAGAGTGTGTATCACTTCTTTGCCTTTAAAAACAAATAAGGTGTGTTTACTAAGCAAGAGGCCTGTTAGTAGCAAACATGTGCTCCTCATATGCTAACTATGATGTGTCATAAATAAACAAGGCTTATACATATTATAAGCTACTAGTTGAAAGTTACAACACATCCTTCATGTTGAATAATTTTATTTTGAAAATAATAGTTGACTCACAATACAAAATACACACACATGCAGGCCAATGTATATTATTTTGAAAAAATGTTCATAACACTGTTACACATGATACATTTTGTATAACAATGTCAATTGTAAACTTAGTCCTTTTTATACGACCGCAAATTTTGAAAAAATTTTCGTCGTATATTGCTATCACGTTGGCGTCTGCGTCGTCGTCGTCGTCCGGCGTCCGAATACTTTTAGTTTTCGCACTCTAACTTTAGTAAAAGTGAATGGAAATCTATGAAATTTTAACACAAGGTTTATGACCACAAAAGGAAGGTTGGTATTGATTTTGGGAGTTTTGGTCCCAACATTTTAGGAATTAGGGGCCAAAAAGGGCCCAAATAAGCATTTTCTTGGTTTTCGCACTATAACTTTAGTTTAAGTTAATAGAAATCTATGAAATTTTGACACAAGGTTTATGACCACAAAAGAACGGTTGGGATTGATTTTGGGAGTTTTGGTCTCAACAGTTTAGGAATTAGGGGCCAAAAAAGGGCCCAAATAAGCATTATTCTTGGTTTTCGCACAATAACATTAGTTTAAGTAAATAGAAATCAATGAAATTTAAACACAATGTTAATGACTACAAAAGGAAGGTTGGTATTGATTTTGGGAGTTTAGGTCCCAACAGTTTAGGAATTAGGGGCCAAAAAGGGACCCAAATAAGCATTTTTCTTGGTTTTTGCACCATAACGTTAGTATAAGTAAATAGAAATCTATGAAATTTAAACACAAGGTTTATGACCATAAAAGAAAGGTTGGGTTTGATTTTGGGAGTTTTGGTCCCAACATAATAAGGGGCCCAAAGGGTCCAAAATTAAACTTTTGTTTGATTTCATCAAAATTGAATAATTGGGGTTCTTTGATATGCTGAATCTAACTGTCATGACTGTGTATGTAGATTCTTAACTTTTGGTCCCGTTTTCAAATTGGTCTACATTAAGGTCCAAAGGGTCCAAAATTAAACTTAGTTTGATTTTGACAAAAAATGAATCAGTTAGGTTCTTTGATATGCTGAATCTAAAAATGTACTTAGATTCTTGATTATTGGCCCAGTTTTCAAGTTGGTCCAAATTGGGGTCCAAAATTGAACTTTGTTTGATTTCATCAAAAATTGAATAAATGGGGTTCTTTGATATACCAAATCTAACTGTGTATGTAGATTCTTCATTTTTGGTCCTGTTTTCAAATTGGTCTACACTAAAGTTCAAAGGGTCCAAAATTAAACTTAGTCTGATTTTAACAAAAATTGAAATCTTGAAGTTCTTTGATATGCTGAATCCAAAAATGTACTTAGATTTTTTATTATGGGCCCAGTTTTCAAGTTGGTCCAAATCAGGATCTAAAATTATTATATTAAGTATTGTGCAATAGCAAGTCTTTTCAATTGCACAGTATTGCGCAATGGCAAGAAATATCTAATTGCACAATATTGTGAAATAGCAAATTTTTTTTTAATTAGAGTTATCTTTCTTTGTCCAGAATAGTAAGCAAGAAATATCTAATTGCAAAATATTGTGCAATAGCAAGATTTTTTTTTAATTGGAGTTATCTTTCTTTGTCCAGAATCAACTTAAATCTTTGTTATATACAATATACAATGTATATTCACTTTTTACTACCAACTGATAAATTAAAATAATCTTTACCATTCAGTGATAACAAGCAGTTTTTTTACATCTTAATATTTTATGATGTATTTAAATGAGTAGTTATTGTTGCAAACTCCATTAGAAATTTTAATTGAGATTAGTTTTGGAATAAGGGAAAGGGGGATGTGATTAAAAAAAATGGGTTCAATTTTTCTCATTTGAAATTTCATAAATAAAAATGAAAATTTCTTCAAACATTTTTTTGAGAGGATTAATATTCAACAGCATAGTGAATTGCTCTAAGAGAAACAAAAATTTTAAGTTCATTAGAACACATTCATTCTGTGTCAGAAACCTATGCTGTGTCAACTATTTAATCACAATCCAAATTTAGAGCTGAATCCAGCTTGAATGTTGTGTCCATACTTGCCCTAACCGTTCAGGGTTCAACCTCTGTGGTCGTATAAAGCTACGCCCTGCGGAGCATCTGGTTGGCTAGAGACACCATCCACACAATCTGAATCATGGTCCTGAATGCAAATGTTAACACAAGGAAAAGCATCTTCTTGCTGACGAGGAATTGATGCCTGTGGTTCTAGCATAACAATTTCCTCCTGACATGAATCAATATTGTTACTGTTTTCTTCATCAAAGTAGCCCACAAACATGGCCACATTGTCCACATCCCCTGATCTAGACACCATCACAAAAATTGAAATAACACCAAAACAAAGTTAAAATATAAAAACGAATAAAGTATAACACAACAGACAGTAATTAGATAATCCAAAAATAATGTAAGATGAATAAATATATTCCTGATAAAAAAGGATTTAAACTTACACATAGTATTTTGTTGCCTATGAAATTCAGGGTCTAAGCAGTGCCTGAAATTTGAAAAAAAAATTTGGGGCAAGTAAAATCAGGATTTCTTGCCCAAATGATATAGTGCAAGCCCAAATACTTTGGACAAATTTTTATAGTAAAAAGTAAAGATTCATGGGACTTCAGTGTCTCAACTTTTGCTGTCGTCCAGCAAAACTCATTTGGAGCTACACCAAGTACAAGTCATTAAATCAGTAGATACTTGCAGCCAAGGTTTGCCTGTCTTTCATGACTCAGTCATAACATGTCTCGCAATTTAAAAAATTCTTTCTTTCACAGCTACAGTGAATTTTTTTTAATATATTTTTTGAATATCCCCATGAGATATATTTAGAATAGTTAAACTTTCTTTTAAGACATGTTCCATCTTTTGTTGGTTTTTAACCAACATATTTACATTATTACTAAGAGAATCCAAATCTTGAACGCTTACGGTTCCGAAGAGAAACCCTAAAATTTTTCCTACTACAGTCAGTGTTCTAGGATTTTTTTGGCACCTTGACTTACCACGGGTAAGATCAATAAAAAAATTACTTACCCACATCTAAAAGTTAAATCCGCCAACCAATGTGGATGGCGCAAAGCATACCCCCTGGTCCTTTTTTCAACATCATACAGTTTGTCTCTCTGCTTTTTGTCAAGTTTGGGCTTTTTTGGTGGGGGTGATGCTTGGTTTATATCGTTTAGCCTTTTTGAAGTAAATCCAAACTTATGCAAACTCATGAAACTTTGAATATTGTAATTTACTGAACAAAGCTGGATTCGGATACGATTGAATTTTGTACAAAATTTAAAAAAACGATTTCTTACTAAATTTGACAAATATGTTATAGTTATTACTATGTCATTTATTAAGAGCTATAATAAATGCAACTGTAAGTTTATTTTCCTCCGATGACAAGAAAAAAAATCGTTTATGTCCCGATTTAAGCACCAGTTACCGACACCGTGACCGACTTTTAGAATGATAGGAGAAGAATGTGGTCTCTTTTGCGCTTGATTACACCTAGTAAACGAGTGCTTGAATAAAAGCGCTGATAGACATCGACAAAATCTTCGATCTTTTATCAAAATTTTTTCTCGTGATTTAATAAAAATAAAAAGCAGATATGGGAAAATTGAAGAGGACCGGGAAATTTCAAGAGTTTTTCGGCTTCCCCGAAATTGAAAATTGACTTACCACCGGGTGACAAAGGCTAAAAAATGACTTACCCGTTGTCCTAATCCACTTACCCCGGGTAACGGGTAATGGGAATCCTAGAACACTGCTACAGGAATGATCTATTGTTTTGATTTCATCAATAAAGATTGACATTCTTGAAGCATGTCGGTAATTGTGTTATGCGTTACATTTAACTTAACATATTCTTGTCTTAGGTTCGTTAATGAACTAACCCAACATTAGGTGCATCTACACATACAATTTGGCCAGAGTTATTGACTCTTGGATATCACATAAAAGTTCTCCTGGAAATGTCTGATAGATTTCAAAATCTGTTACAAAAGTGATGACCCATTTTGAACTCATTGTTGTTATTTTTCCTATTTTATCAAATATAAAATTATGTTGAACATAACCCACGCTGGTTAAGCTAAACACAATCAGTGATCAGCCATTCATCTTTGTTACAAATATAGCTGTTTGTTTTATTTCTTCAAAAATCCATGTCAAACATCATTGACAATCCTAGTCACTCGGCACCAACAATTACTAGTGTAACCCTAGATAATTTGACAAACTTTATTACATGATTTTACAATGCATATTAGAGTCAATGTTCCTATAGTTGTTTCGAAGAAGTCACCCCAAGTTATGTTAATATGAAAATAATACAGTTTATATATCCAAACACTTTGCTTACATCGGCACCATGTGTTGTGTATATTGTTCCTTAATACAACGTAAGCTCACGAGGTAGGTTGATTAATTATGGTTCCTTGTCTGACTGACAAATTCTTCATGTAGGTATATTTATATAAGTCCATAAGAATAGCTTACCACATTGCAGTAAATACCTTTTTATCTGCATGTTTACATAGTGAAAAGTACCTATAAATAATCATTATCCATGGAAAATAGCCAACTTTTTCATGGTGAAAACAGTAACAGCTACATACAGTCTGTTGGCATACTACAGATGCACTCATCAAACAAATATTTTGTAAAAATCTGTTGATATGGAATGTCCAACTCTACACAACATTTATTTATTATGAGTCTGGAGTTTTATTTTTATTTTACACTTGTAGTCTCAACAATCTGGACAATATATTATATATAATTATATATGCATCCTTAATGAAGACTGTAAATGTGAAGACTTTTATCTTTAAAGTTATTAATTTGTATAGGATTGATATTTGTTTTATGAATGTTGAGAATATAAGTGTAAACATTATATACTTTCGAACTTCTGTTATTACAGTTTCGACAGTATACTATGTGGTATGGGTTATTCTCATTGAAGGCCGTAAGATTGCCTATAATCATGATTATTACTTGCATCAACTTTATTTGAACTTTGGTTGATAGTTGTTTCATTGGCAATTATATCACATCTTATTTTTATACGAAACTGGAAAGCCACAGCTTCACTTTAACAGTTCCTTATGGTATTTGAAAAAGCAGCTATTTTTAATGCAAAGTTTTCAATTGCTTTGTTTGCATCCAATTGAAACTTCATGTCTTCTTTTTTACTTGAGGCATTGTTTGCATCTGCCTGGTTTTATATGACTCCAAAAAATAACAAACTTAAAGAAGACTGTAAATGTAAAGACTTTTCTCTGTAAAGTTTTTACTTGTGTAGGATTGATACTGGTTTTATAAAAGCAGACATATAAGAAAGATTGTTGAGAATATAAGTGTAAATATTATATACTTTCAAACTTCTGTTATTACAGTTTTGACAGTATAAACTCTAGATCTTTTTACAAACTCAATGATACCAGTCTTAACTAATTTCTTGATTTCTGTAATGTGTTAAATCAAAAAGTTACTGAGAATTCTGCTGTTATCAAAGAAATGATGTCACGAGCAGGAAAGCTACAAGTGACCTCTACTTGTCTTTCCCTTAGAAGCTCTACTGCCTTGGCGTTAAATTTTTTTTATAGTCATAAAATTTTGGGTCACAGAAATTATTTATGTTAATAATGTCAGCTTCATAGGCATCTCATTCATCCCAAACACCACACATTATTCTTTGGAATTTTCCAAATGCTTGAATAAACTCTGGATTGATAGATGTCTGTCTAATCTGGTTCTGGGTCTGGTTTATTTGATAAATTTACATGCACCCTGCTGATGCAGTTTTATCCTAAGTTGCTTTGACATCCAATTGTCTGTATTATTCAAGTCCAAATGTCTATTTGAATATGTATGATTTCTTGAATTACGTCTGGAAGCCATAATTTTTAAAAGTTTAATATCTTTGAAAATTTTAATACCAAAATTTCCTTTAAATCACTAAGAAAACGTGAATGTTAAAATATAATAATTCAAACACAAAGTTTCTTTCAGTAAGGTCCAATAATGAAATTTCTTTTAGTTCATACTCACATATAAAAAGATAAACACAGAAGTCCAATATCTGAATATTGCAATAACATATGGGTATTACCTTAACCTTTTCCCCCTTGAATACATAGGCTATAATAAAACAAAACAATATCTGAATATTGCCGATAACTCAAACAGCTTGAAGGACACCAGATTTTAATAAGTTGAAAATACAATTCATATGCATAAATACATAAATAAATCAATACAATTATAGATGATTACTGAATGCTGATATATGACATTTATGTTGTACATTTAGTTAAATACCAAATAATTAGAAAGGCTCTTTCATCGATGATCCCGTCGGCCAGGAACAACCAACTAAAAAGAGTTAACTTGGGTCAAACTACATTAGATACCAAATATGTAGTGGAAAAATGTTGGAAACCTGTGTCCAAACCCTATGCTCGGAAGACCGTCTCCAGAGGTATAGTTGGACAGTATAAAAAAAAAATTGAATTATAATTATTCGTAACAAAACACCACTAACCATGAGCAGAAACATGAATTAAACTAAAAATGTTACATATCTGAAATATGTAAAAATAAAGTTGACACTACGACTGTTGGGTAGAAAGTGAAGGCTTGTAAAATACTTTCCCACACATGAAAATTTTCACGTGACTAAATTAGAAAATTCATACGCATTCTAAAGACAAATGTTTCCCGCTATTTGTTGAAACGCTGGAAAATGTAAATATTAACAACTAGTTAATACTATACTTAAAAACAATATTTTGTAACTTTATGATAACTAATGTATGACTTTCTCTGTTAGCCGATAACTCAAACAGCTTGAAGGACACCATATTTTAATAAGTTGAAAATACAATTCATAAGCATAAATACATAAATAAATCAATACAATTATGGATGAAATTTGAGAAGGGTGTGTATCACTTCTTTGCCTTTAAAAACAAAATAAGGGGTGTTTTTTTTAGCCAGATGCATGTTAGTAGCAAATGTGCTACACATATATGCAAACTATGATGTGTCATGAATAAACAATGCTTATACAGTGCTACACACAGCCCTCAAATTGAAAATTTTTATACAACTACTGTTGAGATAAAAACAACATAAAACTTTAGTGGCTGTCATCATTTATTTAGTATTGACATCTATCACAATTTTAATGTCAATCTCATTTTCAAATAAATTTGTAACCTCAAACTCTACCTTCTTGACAATGTGAACTTTTCAGAATATAAGTGAATTTCGTCATTTTCAGATGCAGTGTTCTGTCTCTTTTGTCTTGATTTTATAGTTCTTTTTGATGTCCGATTAATAGATTTTGATATCTCTTTGACAGCATCTATGTTCTGAAGAAAGATGTTATTTGCTGCGATTTGTTCCTCAAACTCTGCATCTTCAGCTGCTTCAAACTTGAATAAAAATTGATTTTAACGAGACAAATTTTAACCCACTCATCTTTAGTAAAATCGGATTTATATTGTTTATGAAGTGAAGATATTTTATCTTCATCTATTGATATTTCATTGTAAACAACATCCTGTAATTTTGAATAAGTAAAGTTTTTGGAAGCAATGACTTTGTACTAGTCTTGTGTATTTTGAAAACAGAATTCATCACGTTTTTGAGTAAGCTTACTCTGTATTTGAAGCACAATCTCACTACATATCTGAAGCTGGTCACAGTGGTTAAAGATGTATCGCAGGAAAGATGTAACATTGATATATGGTTCATTTTCTTTTTCCAAAACTCCAACCTTGTGTCCCTTAAATTCTTTCAAAATATTGAATCTCTTGATTTCTTTAATATGGTCTGTAATACTATGATGTTGCCTAAGGAATGGTAGAATGTCTTTTAGATAATTCCTGGAGTAATTGGACAGTTTTAAACATGATTTATCCAAGACTATCAGTTCTAAAACAATCGAAATATTGTCAATTTCTAATCAGAAATTTTGAAAACAAGAATATATGTTAGGCAGTTCAAACACACACAGTCTATTAAATTTGAAGTTTAAAATATATAACAGAAATGATCTATAATTATTATCAAATTATTCAGTCACTTTATATATGAAATAAAGTTTGATCTGCAATAAAATGTTATTGGTAATACATTCAGGCCTTTTTCATAAACTTTATAATTAATTATTTAAATTTCATTTTTTTTTTAACATTTGCATAAAGATCTTGAAACTACTTACTTTTCTACCATCTCTCTAAATTTTTCACAAATTGAAATCTTCATCTTCGACAAGTTACCAGTAGTGTTTACATTGTTGGGAGTCATATTACACACACCATACCATTTGGTACATAGTTTTAACTTTTTACAGATAATAATTGAAAACAATAATATATCTAATTGAAAGTGACAAGTATTTAAATAATACTGGCTTATCTGACATTGAATTCAACATCAAGGAGCGCTCCAGAATATCGATAGAACGAGGGCTGTTTGGTAGACTGTATACATATTATAAGATACTTATTGAAAGGTAAAACACATCAAACATGATGAATAATTTTATTTTTAAAATAATACTCGACTCTCAAAACAAAATAAACACACATGCAGGCCAATGTAAATTATTTTGAAAAATGTTCATAACACAGTTACACAATACATTTTGTATAACAATGTCAACCATCAACCAAATCCTTGTTGGCTAAAAACATCATCCACAATCTGAATCATAGTCATGGATGTGAATGTTAAAACACTGGATAGCATCTTCTCCCGGTAGAGAAATTGATGCCAGTGGTTCTAGCGTAATAATTTCCTGATTACAGGAATCAACATTGTTACTGTCTTCTACATCGAAGTAGCCAATAAACACGGCCGTATTGTCCCCTGATCACACCATCACAAATATTGAAAAAATACAAAAGTGGTAATATAAAAACAAATATAGTATTGCACAATGTACCTTAACTTAATAAGAGATAAATCTGATGAGTTTTACTGTACCAAGATACAAACACCTCTTCAGTGTAAAACTAAATCAATTGCATATTGTCTCTAACACAAAAGACCCAAGACAAGTCTCTAGCCTGAATGTCAGTAAGTCTTTTAAAGGGAAATCACACTATTTATACTACTAATAATAAATCATTGAAATTTTGCATGTAGACAGATCATACTTTTTACAATATTTTAGGCGAAACAAAAATTGGGGTCACCGATGTTATTTTCGAGATATGACGTCATAAAAAAGTGAAGAATCGCGTTAAACCGAAATATAGAAATAGCGCTCTAAGTTGCTAATTGAAGGCAAAATTATTGAAAAACGATGTTTTACTGATAAAACTAAAACAGTCAATTGTAATTTTTACCTTATACACATTTATTTTTCTCAGTTTCCTTATTTTTCAAGGCCTTTGAACATTTCCCGCCGTTTTTAAGTTCGATTTATTATAGATTTTTCTTGAAATTGAAAAAAATCTACTAATGTTTTTTCCTTCAAACTTCTGCATAAGTTGCAGCTTCAGGGGAGATTTTAAAACCATAAATAAAAATGGGGGGTCACCGATGTTTTAAATCCGCTAAAACGGAAACAATCTTATTATCGATTTTTGGCGGGAACTATTATAACTAACGTTATAGAACGACGTTGTTAGCATAGGAGCATTTCTTGCAATGCTTGGAACTATTGGGTTGAACTAAACCTTTTCACTACAAAATATAATAACATTTTTTCAGGGTATTTCGATTATTCATTGATATTTTTATCAATCTATCGAAACGTTAAACATTAAATACAGTAACAGTTTATTAAAAAAGTAATTGTCAAAGTTGAAGTCATCTACATTTTTTAATTGCATTCGTTGTATAGGGAAAACGATTGTCTGCCTCATGCCGTATTAAAGAAATAATTTACGGCTTGCAGATAAAGAATCTTCTACTTCGGAAGACTGATGGTATCCGGACTAAAAGTTACACGTTCCATTTAGACCGGCTACAAACAGAACAAATTCACTAACTTGTATATTCGCACCGGGAAGATAAAACCTGATATGCCGTGTTTAAAAATCCACAGACTCGGAACTATAAAAAAAAAAAGCCTTTAATAACACCATTTTCGGAAGAAATTTGAAATTGGTTAACATTTCCGTAATTACACAAAGCTCGATATATATATATGTATATAATCGAACCAAATTAAGTTCGACTTCCAGGTAAATTTTGAGTTCGAGTTTTATTTTGATTTCGAACATTTATTCCAGTAAGATTTCTAGACAAAGCTAGAGTTACACTTAGAAACTTCCGAGTTTTACTGTTAGATAGAGTAAAAATTCTGGAAAGAGTACATACACATTTTGAGATATGATGAAATTAAGAGTAAGAAATATTGCAGTTTCTATTTTGTTCAACTCTGTTTTTTTTAATGTAAATTCTTTTATCACATTTATCTTTCATTATGGTATATGTACTTTTTTTTTACCAATACTGATTAATGATAGTTGATTTGAAAATAACTGATTGAATCGGTTATCAATTTAAGCACTCTCTGCTATATCATATTGGCTTTTTTTTTTTAAAGAACCAAAGAATGAGAGGTTAATCAGCTACCTTTGTATTAATACACTAGTTGTCCTTTTCAGTCATGGTCGGAATCCGACAATCTGACTGTATCACTGTCGACAGGCAAGTGATCACATTGTGTGATCTGAACTAGCATTACTAGTTTTTTTTTCCATTGTTTTCATGAATTTTGCAAAATTTTCAGTGGCGAATATTACATTATCATAAGCACAAAACTTTGTTTATATGAGTGGAATATTCCTTCACCAGACGGACTATTAATGTGTTGGTTACAGTTAAGCAGTACTCTGTGAGACATGTAACTCTTAGACTACATAAATACATGTGTGTGTGTGTTGAATATTTCTCTTGATGGAGACTTTTAAAGCCAAATGTATAGTACGTGTTAAATTTTTATACGCCCGTTTACGGGACGTACACGTATTATGGTATACCTCTGTTCGTCCGACCGTCCGTCGTCAACATGTCGGACGCTTCAACCAATTGGCATACAACTATGGTGAATATTTTGTATCTATTGGCGTGAGCTTCCTTTCGTCTTTTATAAATTTTAGATTTTATGTTTCCGAGTTATAGGTTTTTACAATTAAGAAAAGTTTTTTTTTCAGTTTTCGGACAATAACTCAATAAGTGCTTTCAGCAGTTTTCATGAAACTTTAGTGCATTGTTCATATCGATTGATGTAAGCTTCCTTTATGATTTTATAGATTTTCGATTTTACGATTCCGAGATATGGGGTTTTATTCATTAAAAGGGGGGATTTTCCAGTTTTCGTACGCTAACTCTAAGATGCTTTCACCAATTTTCATACAACTTTGATGACTTGTTTATATCTGTTGATGTAAATTCCGTTTTGATTTTCATTAATTTCTTATATGACATTGAGAAGTAATAAATTTCTCTGAAATTGTACCACAAGGTTTCATATCACAAATTGAGGTTGGGGGTACATGTAATTGCTCCAAACGTTCAGGAATTATGGTTCAAAATCAAGCATTTTACTAGTTTAACTATTTTACACTAACTTGTGTTTGAGTGTATGGATCTATCTAAAATTGTACTACAAGGTTCCACACCACAAAGAGAAGGCTGGGATTGAGTTTTGGGGTCATTACTACAAGAGGAATGGGGGGTAGGGGTCATAATTTTTTTCTGCAAATTTTTGATATTTCAAATTTTTTGAAATATATCAAGAAGAAATCTCCAATTGCACAATAGTTTTTTAAGACCGTCGACCATATTCATTTTGTGTCAGAAACCCATATTATGTCAAAAATTTTATCACAGTCCAAATTCAGTATATATATATCAAGCTTGGATATTGTGTCCAAACGTGCCAAAACTGTTCAACCTCTGCGGGCGTATCAGGCTGCGCTCAGCATAGCATTTTATTGTTGTTGGTGTAGGTCATCAATAGTACCAAAATATAAAACTATACATAGTGTTTGATATTCCCAGATTATTTGACGTCTAACGGCCTTATTTTTAACTTGTTGGTCCTAAAGTTCGCTAACGACAATTTGAAGAAATACTACAAAATATGTTTTTTTTTTTGCCCAAATTATGTTAGCCTGAGTATCATTTACAATACAATACGGTGCTAAATTTTCTTTGATTTCGACAGCCAGCAACCGATGTAAAATTTTGGATGATTTTCGTTATTTTATTAACGTTTTTAATTGAATATTTCAATAAATATGATTACTCTACAAATCACTTGTTTTTATGCCCCCCCCCCCCCCCCCCCAAAAAAAAAGTTAGAGGAATTATATGTCGAAGGAACATTCGGGAAAGATGGACGACACTTGGGTAATTTCTGTCGTCACATGTGAAATAAATAACGATTTCAAATAGCACTTCACACATAATTTACGTCCAGTGGCAAGTTTAATGCATACAAGTATTCAGAACTAGATCATATTAATATTGATCCTGCTTTGTATTAACCCGACATGCTGCCCCGGATGAATATAAATGTGAAATGAGATTTTTGATGAATTATTTATACATGTAGTATAGAAAACTATAGTTATGACGTTTCATGCATGTGATATGAGAAAACCGTCGAAACTCATTGTTCCTATTTACAACCCTCTGGTCTGAAAACTACAGATTCCGGAAGGTGTACGCTTACATGCTGCTACTCTTGGTCTATTTGTACCCCCTCCGCCCCCGAAAATATACCATGAACTCTACATACCGCATCGCGACGATACGCTGTCAAAGAAAAGTATTTGTCACCGACTTCGTTTTCGAGAAAATGGTCCGAGAGAGTACTAAATTATATTGAATATGCTATGAATTTCCATCGTTCTTAGAGTTGATTATGCATGATGATTATGTGTTTTGTATTGATATGTTCTTTTTATCATAAGGGTCTGGATAGAGGGTCATTCATTTATTAATATTTATTTTGTGTTACCAATATTTTTTATTCTTTATATTGTTAAAAGCTTCATTCTCTAATCTTCTGTTTTTTGCCGTTTATTCTGCAGTATAAATTTGCCAATAATCTGTATTCCGTAAATTTAACCCAATACAATCAGACCCTCTTTTATGGACACGTATTTTTAATTTAATTATTTAACAGTTGTAAAAAATATGATATATTCATTATCATTTCTCCTGCTTTAGTGGAACGTCCCTTCGAGCGGCTCCCTATTTTTTTTTTTAGATTAGCAACCTTTACGACGGACACGAAAACGGCGACGTCATAATACAGTTACGACACTATAGCGGCGCCGAGAGCGATGCGTATAAACAATAGTGTGATTTCCCTTTAATCTGTTTGGTTATCTGTTTAATGGCATTGGACTTTATCTTCCTTTCATTGCTCCTGTGAGCATTTAAGTTTTAACATTTCATCATCAGAACAATGTTGCTTTTTTCCCAGGCTTTAGTTTAACATTTTTTTCCCCAAATATATTTTTGGTTTCAGATATATATGAAGAAGCAAACCATCAATGTATAGTATACATTTAACTAGAGATATTTCCTAAAAACTTTATTGACATGAAAACAATGTGTATATGTTTGCATGTAACTAAGAAAAATTCTGCCAAAAATTTAAAATGTCTGCCTATGCCACTGGCAAATTTGAAAGTGAATAATTGGACTATTGACAAAACAAGAGCAACTGAGTGCCCTGATTAGTAAAGATTCAAATAAACACTGGTTGCTGATTGGCTAATGTCTAAGCAACGCAAATAGCAACTGAATGAATAAGTAAGGATTGCAGATAAAAAAAAATAAAACTATCATTCATTAATACTTTGTAGACAGAGTGGCTATAATCATATTTTATATATCGGAAAGGTATCATCGAGAGTAGCTGGATTACCTCGCATGATTTTCATTTTAAGTTTGTCGAGCAACAAACCATCCACAAAGAAACCGATTATTTGTCTTTCCATGGGTTCAACGTCCCGTGGCTGGCCTATATACACTTCTTCTACTACTTTGGTGAACACTTGAACCGTTCGTGTGACTTTTGTTTAACTTGACGAAGCAGAGAGAACGCATGTTGCGGGTCGGTTACCTCATAAAATCTTGCCGTTAGTTGGGTTTTACATTCGTCCCAAGTTGCCTGATCATTCGCGGTTAAGTATCTCTTAATATAATCACTCACAGCCTCTTTAATGGACTGATACGCGATTAACTTAACGCGATCAGCGTTCCCTATTGCATGCGTCAAGACAGCATACTTTTCAACTGCCTTGATCCATTCTTGAAACTCCTTTGGGTTCCCCCCAAAAGATGGAATAACTTGTGAAACACTTTGCGTGTCCACGGTATTTGATAAATGCTCGACTTGAGCCGAGAGAGCCTGCTGGTTATGACCTTGATTCCCAATAGAATCTGATAACTGCCCCAGGGTGTGGGCCAAAGCCTGGAATATTTCCCCCACTTGCTGGTCAGCCATAATCTCACCAAAACAATTCAAAATATAGACATGCCTTCAAAATTTGTAGCAGACGTCGTTGACGAATCCTGGTCACGGCACCAAAAATTACTAGTGTAACACTAACACTAGATAAGTTGACAAACTTTTATTACATTATTTTACAATGTGAGAGACAACTTGTGTATAGTGGCATCGGAGAAGTCCCCCTTTGTTGGAACACGACACAGTTTATATATCTAAATATTCGGCTGACCTAAGCAACATGTGTTGCGCTCTATTGTTTCCCAACACAAATCCTCGATGTAAGTATAAGTCCATATGAACGGACATCAATCACTGGACGTGTGTTCTATTGTTTCTTAACTTCTTATCTACCACAGGCAATCGACATACAGTTCACTACTACACACAGTTGATCAGTTAGCTACTGCAGCTGATTTGTAGGTTAACTAGCAGAGATAATTTGCAGTGAGAGAAATATCTACAGCGGTGTAATCAGTACTCTAATTAAATATGAAATTATTCAGCAATTACTGTATAGAAATAAAAAATAACAAGACAAGTCTTTAACTACCCTTGAACCCAGACCTTCCTCAACTCGAACACCAGCTACACGCCCTGTATAAACTTGGAACTCATGCACATATCCATTGTGCGGGGAAGCACGCTCCCAAACTAAATCACAAGTTAAGTACCTTGTGTTATATAAAGGTATATAGGGGGAAAAAATCTAAGACGAGTGCCTGTGTGAATAACATATTCTTTTCAAACTAGGACACGCGAAAGTAATTATCTGCAGGAATTTCATTGCCATATATTGCTAGCAAAAAATATTAAAACCTATTAGAAATAAAATTAACTGTTTTAATGTAAAGTAAAACACATTGGAAATGTTCAAAGTTCATCTTTGCTATCTATCGTCTATTTTGTCTTGTATTCTTTACTTGGCTTCAGCAAATGGTTGATGACCTGGTGGACAGATGCATCATCAACTTCCCATTTCTTTTGTATGATTCCTTAAACAATAGTTACCTTATTAATTTTTATTTTGAAAAATATCATATATATACTATTGAATTAAAATTAACCAAAAATGTGTTCAATATATTTTATAGATCTGGTCTTGGGTACCCTTATCAAGAGATAATGTGTTATAATTAATTAGAAAAGCACACAGTGACCTTCCAACAGCTATCATGTCAAGCCTTGAAGTTTAAACTTGTGTATACTGAAAGAGTATTAATGTCATCAAGTTCCATGAACACAAGTTGAATAGATTTATTTTTTATACTAAAATTTATCAAATATGCAATGGCGGCAATAAAAAAGGAAAAGAATATCAATTTTACCTGAAACTGGAAAAATCAGGTCAGCGGACCCGTAAACCAACAAATTGAAAACACTGTGGCCTTCTCGCAATACCTGAATCATTGTATACTTTTTCATATTCTTCAGTATCTGATTCCACTGGTGGTAAAGACTTTCCATGTCGACGTTAAGTCAATTGTTTCTTGTCCTGATACATCTGTAAAAACAGGATAAGATATTAAAGTCCCTGACCCGACATAATACAGAATAAATTGGAGGCAAGGTTAATGTCCAAACCTGAAATGATGGTATTCCTGAGCTGGGGAGAAATAGGAGTGTTTTCACCGAATATTCCCTTTTCCTTCATATACTTCTTGGTTCCTGGTTTTCACTTCGAGCTGCCGATGCTGGTATATTATTCCTTTTGAATATGCAGACTCCAGGTTGTAGGAATTCCCAAAGTTGTTTACATCTTCGCCACACTGACTTCCGGTTGAAGTGAAAGTAGAAGCACTTATCTCTTCCTGTTCACCTTTCCTTTTAAAGAAGATACGTTCTGCTGGAGAGATTGTACTGTAGACGATAATCTCGACACTATATGTTTATTAAAGTTCTTTCATTTGATGAAGTGGAATTTGAAACCATGTGTTCCTCTTGAATGCTAACTGTTGCATCATGGGGTTGTGCACCACCATATATAGCTGTGGCTTCATCTGCTATGTCTGAAATATTATCTGCTGTTTCCACTATACCTCCTTTTTTATTAACTTTTCAAGCTCTCTTACTCTTTTTTGTAATTTTCTATGGTCATCTTTAATTCCAAGAAAATCTTTGACAGTCACATAACTGAAAGAGGAAAAACATTTATACAAATGGGGGTATTCAAAGTGCACATTGTAAAATTTCTCAAAACAGAGACAGTTTTTCAACCTGAAAATTGGATGAAAATGAAAGAAAAAAGAAAAAAAAGCAAATTTCCGTTTTCAGCACGCTTAACTATGCAATTTTTTTTTTTATTTAAGCACTGATTATTTAATATCTTTTTAACTACAAAAACCGGATTCATATGTTTTGCCCTGTGTTTTAAAAAGTTTATTGAGTACACTAAAAGTTTGTTAGGCATGTAAATCCTATAAGATATGAAAGAAACTTACTTTCCACACTTGTCATTACTCCACCTAATGGAGATTTTGTGAAGGCTGATGACACTTCCTCCTCTTATACCATACTGCTCTGGAGTCATGAAACAGTCAATCATCATCTTTAGAGCACATGGTCTATCTTTTATACATTGTATTTTTGTACCAATCTGACAATATTGCTAGCGGACTTTCTTCTACTAAATACTGAAATACCAGATGGCATCAGTGAGTTTTCATGTAAAATCTTAAAAATAAAAACATAACAATACAATGATTTAACTTAATAAGATATTTTCAAATTATTTGCTATAGCATAAACAACATTATTACTAAACTTTACTGGACTTAAATTTTGTAAAAAGTGAAATGCAATGATTTTTTTTTAAGCTTATTCAATTTTGAACTATTACACGAAATAAAGACAAAAGTCCACAAACATATTTCATTCAACTTCCACGTAGTAAGCTATTCCATATAAGCAAGTACTTGTACTCTTTTTGTTATTTCAGTTTTTGATGCTTTATTGTATTTTCTAAGAACAATCTACAACGAGGTATCATACAATATAGTGCCAAATTATTGTTTTTGCGATACATGAACTGTTGAAAGCATGGTCACTTACACTATACCTTAAAATATAATTTATTGTGAATAATGTAATAATAGGGTAGTAGCGCCATTACAACCGTAAAAAAAATTTAAACAAGATATACATCTATCTCTCAGAACGCATGCAATTAACGTAAACACAAGAATGTGAAGCGTACTTGATCTCAGTAAATTACAGAATAAATAATAAAGTAATTAGATAAGTAATGGAGATTAAAATTATTAAAAGTATAAGTGTGTTTTAGGCTAGTGTCCGGTGCCCTAAAATATAACTCACTGTATTTGATACGTTTTAACCCGGACAACCCATGCAAGAATCTATTGGGATATCCTAGGGATATGATATCCCAAGACCTTCCTAGGATTTCCTGAGATATTTTCCTGGGATATCCCAGGACTTCCTGAAATGAAATTTCAAGACTTTTCAGGAATTTTAGGGAGAGTATTGGAACATCCTGATCCTAAAAGCATAGGACCAATTGGGACATTTCAGGACTAGTAAACCTGAAATATCCCAGGGTTGTCCTGAGAAGTCCTAGGGTTTCAGGACTTTTCGGGACTAGTAAACCTGAAATATCCCAGGATTGTCCTGAGAAGTCCCAGGTTTAAAAAACTTTTCAGGACTTGTTAAACATGTAAATTATTTTAATACTGTCCTGAGAACTCCTAGGATGTCCTTGGATATTTCAAGACATACCAAAAAATCAAAAAAAAGCCATGGGGATAACATGGACTCTTATCCTTTACAAAATCTATGAAAAGACAGTATTCATTCTTCACAGCACATTTGATGGCATTTTCAAAATCAAATCACTTGAAAACAAATTTATTTTCTATAGTACAGTCACTGTTTTGTTCATTGTAATCATCTTCTTTTCTCCCAATTTTCCAAAAAGCCCTCTTGTCTTGACTAGTTTAAGCTGGTCACATAAATGTATCTTGGCCCTCACTATAGTTTTTTTTTATAAATCAGAGCTGCTGGTCTTTAACAGTAAATCTGAAACAAAACAAAAGTTCTGGATCTAAAGTTTGATAAAAAAAAATTATAAATACCAAATCTCATGCATTAGTATGTCAAATTTGTTTAAGTCAACATGCTTTTTTCTTTATTTAAATGAGTACATACATGTATATATTTTGTGTATAAATGTACTCTGCCATTAAGGACCTAGCCATTTGATTCATTTATATATCATAGACTTTAAAATATCTCCTGACAATTAATTTTAGCATTTTTTTCCCTACTAAATCATATATTTAAAATTTTTAAAATTAAACATGTACTAGTATTCCAGAAGTATGTATCTTAATGAATTAAGCAACTTATTTCAGAGATATTGCAGCAAACTGTTTGTGGTATATCTTAATGTGAGTTTTCTCACAGTTCTATGTTTAAGTTTTTTATATTATTATTAAAAGCATACCTATACTATTTAAATATTTTTTCATTATATGTAATAACAATGTATTGCTAATTCCTTATGATTGTGATGAAAGTAAATTTGATGTAAACATTCTATAACTGTTTTCTTTACTCTTATTGTAACATGCACATATTCAAAATGGTGGAATCTAATGTATTTGTACTTACCAAAAGATATTATCCAAAATGCATGAAATCATCAAATTAATGCTCCTTAAAATCAAAGTCATGTCACCAGAAGAAAATATCTGCACTATTAATATAATGTTAAAATATAGAACTGTTGGAACTTAGTTAATATCATTTATCTGCATTCATTTTGTGTTTAGGATATGCCCCTGCGAGGAATTCAAGAACTGTTCTTAAAATTGTTAAAGAACTGTTCCAGAACTATGTTCTGGAACAGTTCTAGAACAGTTCATGAACATTAAATGGCCCACTTCCAAGTTCAAGAACTAAATGTTCTTCCTGAACTAGTTCAAGAACCTGTTGAAACCAGTTCAAGAACTTGTTAATGAACATACAACACAACTTATTCTTGAACTTCCGACATAAGTTCTTGAACTTATTCTTGACTTATGTCACAAGTTCTTGAACTTATTCTTTAACTTATGACACAAGTTCTTGAAACTTGTGTCTAAAGTTCAAGAACAATATTTTAATTCAGAGCCAAATAAAACCAGGAACGTGAAAATTTCAGAAAGATCTGACAAGTTATCAATCAACTTTGGAGCCCTTTATAGCAAAGCTAGCCACATTTAATATATTTAACAACAAAAAAATCATATGATTTTCATTTTAATGTAAAGTAAACTTTACAAATATTGAAAAAATGTTCACTTCTTTGCCATTTTGTAGCTTCTGATGACGATCTTTTGTAGATTCTCAAGTTTTTTTTTTACAAAAGTTGCTCTATCAAACGATATAACACTTGTTTGGAGAATGTCCAACTTTTCCGTGTTTAGTGCAGGTTTTATTACATCATGACATTTGATGGTTTTTTTACCCGTTCTTGTACAATTTCTAAGTTCTTCCAAAGAAAATATTTTGAAACAAAAATGTTTGAAAATATTATTTTCCCCTATAACCCCCTTCACACTTTTGTCTAACTCGTCAATTGTTATTTCATTCATAGGGTTATTTGTCTCTTCCTCGGTACTTTCTGTCTTTGTTGTCTCTGTTTTCTTTATCTCTGTTTTCTCAGGTACTGTTCTTTCCTTTTTCTCCGGCACAGCCTCGGGCATCTTGGTTTCAGAAGATACATGTAATACAGATAATACTTTTTTTTCCAAGGAATCCAATTTCTCTTCCATTTTTTTGTTTTTTTTCTTTAATTTAGTATTATCCTCCTCTAGCTTTGTAAGTCTTTTTCTACAAGGATATAAGCAAAATTAAGGTTTAGTTTAAACATATCTTATTACTAATAATAGTTATTATAAAGGATCAGACACAAATTATTCCAACTTATGAGTTCTTCTGGAAATTGCAGGTGGCTACATATCTGCTCTGTGCCCATTTTGCTGTGACAACCATTGAAAATTAAAAACTAAGCCAAAAACATCAGTCTCAGTCATTTTTTAATATCTATGGGTTGTATTTATTCAAAAAATATTATCCATGGTTAAGATAATGTCTCATCATTAATTTCTGCATAGTTCAATAGGTCTTGCACGTTATTCAATGTAACATGGACAGACATGTTCTTATTCAAGGTTCCAAAGAGTTTTATTAATTTAAAGTGAGTAATTGTGAACTGTTATCATGTAAGAGCAATGTGTCATTCATAAAAAAAATTATAAACCATTCAACACAGTGAATTTTGCTACCTTAAAGGTGTAGAATCGCATAAAATTTAATTGAAAAAATTCATCAAGCATTAAAGTTATCTTAAAAATACTTTCAGACTTGCAGGAGTATTGTTTCTTTCCTAATATTGACAGATCTACATATGTAGCATAATATATATGAGCAAAAAGGCAACTGATATGAACAGAAAAAATAACTGAAGGCAGTAAAATATCAATGATTCATCAGCCAGTCTCATGTAACATAGACAGACATCAGTTAAAACTTGTCAACCATTTAATTATTAGGGCATATAATGTGTAATTTTTATATGATTGTCTTTCAATAAAGAAAACAAACAAAAAAAAACCTTTGCATTGCAATCCCATAATTAATAGAGCAATGTACAATGTCGGAACCTTGACACCTTTAGATACAAATGGATTCTGTCGCAGTTTTTTAGCCTTTAATGGTGACAATTCACTAATGTTTTATATTTTTAAACAAGATTACACATTTTAGTTTTAATTCAATTTATTGATATTCTAATAATGATTAATCAAAATCAGTCATTGCATCGCAGTTCACAGGTCAACAATCTTCTTTGGCCCTTTCTTGAAATCATTGCCTGCAAAGAAATTTTGAAAAAAAATGTTTTGAAAAAGACCTGTTTTATTAATTTATGTTATTAGCAATAAAGTTAAACCAGAGTTTAAGAATCATTTACCAGATTATATTTTAAAACTACAAACTACATCTGTGCTTTTATTTTGTCAATGCTGGCCAACATTTAAAGAACACAAGCATAACCTCACTTGCATAAAGATCCATTGAAAAGGCACGTTTACCTTATGGAAGCAATATGCCAATTTTGCACATTTTATATGTTTATAATCATCACATAATCAGTGTAATAAGTCTTGATTAGAGATAGCTTCAAGATTTGTTCATTATCTGGATTTGCTCGGTTTAGCTGCAAGATTTCTTCATTATCTGGACTTGATCAGTTTGCTGTCCCCTGTTAATGTGCAAGTTCTAACCATGGTACAACCATGGTTAACCATGGTTTGACAAAATTGTTAATTGGCCGACCATGGTTAACCATGGTTTTGATGACCATGGTTGACTCATCAATAACCATGGTAAGAAACATGGTCAACCATGCTTACAAGCATGGTTATCGATGGTCAACCATCAGGTCATAACCATGATTACAACCATGGTTAACCGTGGTTATGACCATGGTTGACCATCGATAACCGTGGTTACAACCATGGTTATCGATAGGTCAACCATGGTTAACCATGGTCAGCCAATGAACAATTTTGTCAAACCATGGTCAACGATGTAACAACCATGGTTACTATCGATGGGTTAACCATGGTTTTAAACCATGGTTAACCATGGTTATTCATACTCTTGAGCCCTCTAGTCTTTGATCATACTCAGAAGTGGAAAATATTGGTTTACCAGGCCATCGTCACTCAAGGGAAACTGGCTAGTCTGCCACAGTCTCAATTCGTTATAGCATTGATAAATATGAAACATCATGATTCTAACAGTCAAAATTCAGTTGTCTCAGAGACCTTAAAGAAAAGAAGAAAAAAAGTATAAACAATTATTTTTTTATTTCTCTATCTTTTTCTCTTTTAGCAAGTACTTTTTTTGAACAGCTTGCACTCTCTTTGTTACTTCACATTTAGTTGCTGTTTGGTATTTTTTTTTAGAGCTATTGACACCAAGGTGTCATAAAGTCTGGCATCAAATTTTGGTTTGACAACACATTTGCTGTTTGAAGCCTGGCCACTTACACTGTGGCTAAGTATGTAATCAATTGTAAATAGTTGCAGCAATAAATAATGAACACAGGCAAACAGGCTGTCAGAATGACACACCGATTCCTCTAACTGATTGTAAGTTTTCCCGTTAAATAAGTGATCAGTTGATGTTGTGGGTTGTGACAATGACTCTACTTCAGCATCTTTTTCAGCTACGTGTTTAGCTGTAGGTTCTGGTGTTGCAAATTTTCCTTCAAGAATTGTGATTCGTTCCTTTAAAGTTTTATACTTTCTATGTAAGTCTTTGAGTTCTTTTCTGGTTACATACTCTCTGAAATAAAATATACTTTTCTATAAACATTTTTTTCTCCATTTATTATGATCACCAGCAAAAGGAAAGGACTTTGAAAAGATACATAGAAACTAAACTGCAGTTATGAACTTTTTTTCACGTAGTACAAAGGGTTTGGTTTTAGTCGACATCATTGGTACGTTTGTTGGCCATTAAATCTTTGCCAGTATGCTAAGCTAAGGGATGATTATTCTAGTAGGGATAACTTTTTTTATTTATGACTGCTTCTACATCTGTTTTTTAAATGATAAAATTAATTAATTTCAAGAGGCAAGTTTAAATTTGTACATAACAAGAATGTGTCCATAGTACACGGATGCCCCAATCGCACTATCATTTTACATGTTCACTGGACCCTGAAATTGGGGTCAATACTTTAGTTTGGCATTAAAATTAGAAAGATCATATCATAGTTAACATGCGTACTAAGTTTCAAGTTGGTTGGATTTCAACTTCATCAAAAACTACCTTGACCAAAAAATTGAACCTGAGCTTCACACTATCTTTTTCTTTGTTCAGTGGACCATGAAATTGGGGTCCATACTTTAATTTGACATTAAAATTAGAAAGATCATATCATAAGGAACATGTGTACTAAGTTTCAAATTGATTGGACTTCAACTTCATCAAAAACTACCTCGACCAAAAACTTTAACCTGAAGCGGGACGAACGAACGGAGGCACAGACCAGAAAACATAATGCCCCTCTACTATCGTAGGTGGGGCATAATAAAAATAACAACAGGTGTTTGAAGAAAATTAAGCATGCCACAATTACTTTATCCTTTTCACTAGAGGCTCCAAAGAGCCTGTGTCACTCACCTTGGTTTATGTGAATATTAAACAAAGGACGCAGATGGATTCATGACAAAATTGTGTTTTGGTGATGGTGATGTGTTTTTACATCTTACTTTACTGAACATTTTTGCTGCTTACAAATTTTTCTATCTATAATGAACTTGGCCCAGTAGTTTCAGGGGAAAATGTTAGTAAAAATTTACAAGTTTTATGAAAAATGTAATAAATTTACTTTCAAAGAAAGCAAAGCTGACAAACTCTTTGAGTGCATCACTTATTGTCACTTGAAAACATGTTAATGTGCATAATGAACGAAAACTCACTCATTTTGCTTTCCTGATTGGTTGATTGTTGATGGCTTAACGTCCGGTAGTTGCATTTCAGAACTATCATCATTAATTCTGTAATAAAAAAAAAACATTTTTTTTCAAAAAATATAGTGGTTGCTGTTCAGGACTTTTTATCCATAATTTTTTTGTACTTCAAAGTGTACAGATTAAAGGTTATATATATCATCATGATCATGGAAGTATTATATTGACAGGAACTACTACGGCCCAACTTTTAAACATTTCATCTGCACTGTCACACAAAATTTAATGACAAGTTTAGTTTACTAACTTGAAACATAGCACGTTTAGGGTTATTTACTTACACCAGCTTGTAGAGCCCTACAATATTGTTATTTTTAGCTGTTTTCTTGATCACGAAAAGAAACGAAGTAATCGAAAGTTGCGATAAATTCTTAGGAAACAGCAAACCTCAACAGATTATGTTCCGTACATATGTGGTCGATTGATAGATTGATGGATTTGTGAGTGATATCATTAGTTCATCGACGATGGAAATTTGTATAATATTAATAATATAATTTGAATAAATGCCCCTAGTTTATAGAATTTTTTTCGTTAGTAATTGCACTATATGTAATATATATTGTAAGTTAGAAAAGAAATACAATTTCAGTGGCATGAAAAGGGAAACAATTTGAAGGCAATGTCACTTTAACAGTTCTCAATGAATAAATTGTTAAATGAAATTTGATACCCTGTATCTACATGTATTATGCTTAAATTCATAAAGTCAATTTGCTGGATCCCTTTCTCTTATCATTGAAAACTATCTGTTTGCATTGACAATACATCTATCTTAGTGTAAATAAAAAACACTAATTAAGGCTTACATATGACTACTTAGATGATATGTACATGTAATACCTATTAAAATCTTCATTACATATGAAGGACTTTGGATATAAATCATATGAAAAATTATTCAACTCATGTATTGTTCCTATACTTGATTACTCGTCTGGTGTATGGGGATACCGAAAATATCAGTCAATAGACAATATTCAGAACAGGGCTATTCGTTACTATTTAGGAGTACACAGATTTGCACCTATCCTTGCTATACAGGGAGATATCGGCTGGATCCCAAGTCAGTATCGGCGTTGGATCAATATGGTGAGATACTGGAATAGACTCATTCGATTTGACAACAACCGCATCACCAAATTAGCATTCAATATTGACTATGATCGTTGTAAAAGTAACTGGTGTAGTGAAGTAAAGGATATACTAGACCAGCTTGAACTAGGACATTTTTACGAACTGAAATCAGAGGTCGATTTATCTTTGGTTGAAACTAACATTTTTCGTCTGTATTCAGATATCTGGAGGAATTCCGTCCAAGACGTTTCAAAATTACGAACATATAGGAACTTTAAAACAGTCTTTGAAACTGAAAATTACGTGAATTTGAACTTAAATAAAATTGAGCGGTCACACTTAGCGCAATTTAGAAGTGGAATTTTACCATTTAGAGTGGAAACTGGTAGATACTCAAATGAAAGTGTGGAAGAAAGACTATATATATTTTGTAAAAACCAAGAAACTGAAACTGAGTTCCATTTCATGTTTGGTTGTCCATTGTATATTGAATGTCGAGTTAACTTTTTTGGTAAACTTTTAATTGAGGAAAATTTCACAGATTTGAATCATGCTGATAAATTGAACATTTTAATGTCTTTCCACATAAGAAAATTAGCAAAATATATAGTTCGTGCATTTCATATCAGACGTCAGTTGTTATATAACACTTAATTTTTTTTTTTACATATTTAAAGCTTAAATTTTTGTTTACAAATATTTTTATGTCTATATATTTTTGAAATTTTTTACGTCAACGAAAGATTAGAACGTGATATAATTGTTTAGTAATTGTTTTACTTTATTTGAGGTGACTTGTAGGTTCATTGGGCCGGGTGTATTACTATTTATCATATATTATATGTTTATAATCTGTACATAATTTACACATGTCACTACAATAAATAATTTACTTACTTACTTACTTACATATTGTTTCTAAATCTTTAATACTTACATATTTACCCCTGTGAGATGATAATGAATAATTCATGAATATGCATGAACATTTCATGAACTGTTCATGAACAGATTTCATGAACAGTTCATCATATCTTCATGAACATTTGATGAGCAATTCATGAACTGAAAATCGACAGTAATGTTCATGAACTTTAATGTTCATGAACAATTCATGAACAAGAAAGGTTCATGAGCATATAAATGTTCATGAACAACAATGATCATGAACCCTTTCTTGTTCATGAATTGTTCATGAACTTTGTTCATAAATTGTTCATGAACATTGAAGTTCATGAACACTTAAATCTTCATGAACCTTTCTTGTTCATGAATTGTTCATGAACATTAAAGTTCATGAACATTACTGTCGATTTTCAGTTCATGAATTGTTCATCAAATGTTCATGAAGATATGATGAACCATTCATGAAATCTGTTCATGAACATTTCATGAAATGTTCATGACTATTCATGAATTATACATAACTGTCTGAGAGGGAGAAAAATGGGTGTTTTAAATGGATGGAATATCCTCCAGGACAAGCTGAAAACACTGTATTTTAACCTTTATCTCTGCATTTTCATGGCAGGAAGGATAAGATGCAACAAAATCTCAATTCAATTACAGTTTTAATGAACTGAAAGTCAACTTTCTTAACAATTTTTTTTTCTCAACACCTTTTGTACGTTCTGAATTTTTTCCACCATTAGTTTTCTCGAGAACTTTTCTTGATACTTAGCCCCCAAGATGTCACTCATAACATGAAGTTTTGTTTGGTCCATTGGTGGCCTTGGACCAGCAAATGAACATTTAGAAGTTTTTTTTCCTGTAACAGATTGTGATGTTATTTCTTCCGAGGTAAACATCTTCCTCAATAAAATATCAATGGCAGGTTGACATGATTCCACATGTTCTATGCTTAGTTTCAGCTCGTTTAATGTAAATCCATTGTACTTAATTGGATCGGACATTTCAGAACAATTTGTTGTGTCATTTCCTGCTTTACTCGAAGAAGGACGCTTTTCTTCTAGTTTTTCTACCCGTCTCTTTAATCTCTTTACTTGATCTTTCAGTTCTTTAATCTCTGAGTCTGTATCAAGAGATCTTTTTCCAATGCTACAATATACAAATACTGAACAATTATGGAAAAGAAAAATGACTTTTGTACAAAATATTAATTATGCCAAATTTAAAAAATTTTCATCAAACAACAAAAAAGTGGGGTTTCAGATGAGTAAGCAACAATTTTTATTATTTATTTTTTTTTTCACTAAACTATGCCAACCCGATGGATAAAACTTTTTCAAGAGCTTGTTAAAAAAAATGTCAATAAAATCATGGTATGCAGCAATGGATAGGGCTGTTTCACCTTTCCTGGCCTCATCAGAATTCTTTGAATTTGGTTGCAAATAGATCCTTACTGGTATTCCCTATTTTTTTGCCCCGCCTAAGAAGTAGAGGGGCAGATAGTTTTTTGGTATGGCTTATGTCCGTCCATACTTCTGGTTAAGGTTTAGATTGAAGGTAGCCTTTACCATGAAGGACATTTGATATTGAAGTTAATTAAATTCGCTCTCAGCAGTAAATAATCAAGTTCACCTAAATAAGTAAATACAATTTACCTGTACAAGTAAACCACAAAAAGTGAATTATATTTATGGCAAAACAGTGTTTCCTATTTATACAAATATTATTCAATTTATAAGACCCTATGAAAGGTAATTAAAGACATCTTAACATTAAAATCTTGATGTGATAATGATGCATGCTGTAGACTTATAGCTTTCATGTTAATTGATATTATAAATCCCAAAGGACTTAAATCTTTGACAAGTGTGCGCCTCAACAAAAAGACTGTGCGCCTTGACAATAATGAATATTATGTAAAGATCTAAAATAAATCTATACCAGAAAATTATCAATGACCCTTACAAAACTTTCTTTCATGACACAATAAAGGGAGAAAGTTCCTACATTTTCTGTCGAATCACTTGTACAAGTAAAATGAATTGAATCAATTGGAATGCTGAAATTGTTTACTCCTGTAGCTTCATCAAGTAAATATTTTTCACTTTCCCAAGTGGGACCCCTGAGACTGGATGCAAATGATTTTTTAAATTGTTTTATAGAAGCCCCCAAAAAAGGAGAACATGTAATGAACATAAACATAAACAAATTTTGCTATTTAATTGCCATTAAAATTCACATTAATTTTTACCTGTCAGTCGCCAACTGCAAACAAACATAATTTTATTTTTGGCTTTTAATATTAAAATACCTTTTGCTATACTGAAATTGTTCTAGGGCGTCCTTCCAACTCCTTGTATTTTCCTTTTCCTCACTTGAGCTAGTACGAGGTGACATTGGACTCAAAATTGATTCAGAATCAGTAGATTCTGAGCCTGCAATGAAATAATGTAAGACTGACATTTCTACAATGTGTTGTTAATTCTTTAAATTCATATATTTTGAACACTATTTTGGAATTTTTGAATCGGAATGCTAACTGATTGATTAAATTGAGTTTTATGCCATTTTCACTAGTTTTTTTTCATCGATTTTGACGGAAACCAACGGAAATAGTGGAATGTAATGTCAATGTAAATTTTGGCCAGGTGAGCTAAAAATGAACATATTGTTCATGAAATTGTTATTTAAATGTTCTTTGGCCAACTTGATACACCTTTGTGTAAATTTTGGCCAGGTGAGCTAAAAATGAACATATTGTTCATGAAATTGTTATTTAAATGTTCTTTGGCCAACTTGATACACTTTGTGAGCTAAAAATGAACATATTGTTCATGAAATTGTTATTTAAATGTTCTTTGGCCAACTTGATACACCTTTGTGTATCAAGTTGGCCAAAGAACATTTAAATAACAATTTCATGAACAATATGTTCATTTTTAGCTCACCTGGCCAAAATTTATTTTTGAAGATTTATAGAACTCAAACGGACTACAGCTATTGTTTTAACAGGTAAAGTAATGCTTTTGATCGAAAAAAAATTGGTGCTTTTGATTTACACGAAAAAAATGTATGATGGCCGTTAATATGAACATGGATGCAAAATAATGATTAATAGCAATCACTATGTCCTTTCGACCAGGTTTGGTAACCAGAGGCTCTCCAAGAGCCTGTATCGCTCACCTGGGCCATGACTTGTTGACAGCAGCTATCTTGGCTCAAACTGTATCTACCAGACACAAAAAGGGACAGTCCAAAAACTACTGTAACCAAGAAGATCTTTAAAATACATTTCCAAATTGATGTTAAACTATGTTCCCCACTGGCCGCCATCTTAGATTAAATACAGACCTGTCAGTCATAATATTTAAAGGGGATTACCCAAGGACTATTGTGACTATGTTTGGTTCCAATTGGCTGAGTAGTTTCAGGAGGAGACTTTCCCCATAGGGTCCAATGTTAAACTATGTTCCCTGCTGGCGACCATCTTGGATTAGGCGCGGAGCCGCGCAGACACAATTTTTAAAGGTAACCACCCAAGGACTATTGTGACCAAGTTTGGTTCCAATTGGCCCAGTGCTTTCAGAGTAGAAGATCTTTGAAAAAAGTTTACGCCGGACGCAAAGTGATGGCAAAAGCTCACCCTAGCATAGCCAGGTGAGCTAAAAATGATTAAATCAGAAAATGGGATTCCCAGTAGTACAATAGTAAACCTGTGGCCTAAACTTCACCCTTTTTTGACTTATATAAATAGAAATGGCTTCATCATGAGTTTTACTAAAATTATCTATATACCTCAAAATTACTCCCGTACTATCAGCATAAGCCATGGATCTGTAAAATTAGCCATGACACTGTAAAATTATACATTTTTAAGGCATCCTGCTGAGAAAATGGCTAATGTTAGGGAGTCACATAGCAGTGAGCCTTTGATCTTTAAGTCTTACAAAAAATGTCTACTTTTATAGATCCATGGCTTAAAATCTACAGGTACAAAATTTCTACCACAGACAAATCAAAAGACATTCTGTTTCCTGAACTGTGGCATATCACATGAAAGCAGGCTGTTTAGAAATAAAATAGACAGCATTTAACATAATCTCATACCTTCATCTACAGACGATGTTTCAAAAATGGCATTATTCTTTTCTTTTCTTTGTTTGACATCCTGACTGGATTTAGCAGAATTTAAACTAGAATCAGCACCTGCAATGAAATTATTACTTTAGTATAACATTACAAACTAGAGGAAGGGATCTTTCAATCCGACACAGGAAGATTATCATTTAGGGAAAAATAATTAAGGATGTTCGCGTGTGACGTCACGTTTCTGACTCTTGGAAAATATTTTGTAAGTCATAAGAAATCTATTAAACTTTTCGAATGACTTATTTCAAAGGTTTATACAGAAAAATATTTTACAAAGTTAAATATTCCTTCCACAATTTTTTAATACATGTACTGTATACTGTTTTCCCAATTTATTTCCGATGAAAAATCCAGAGATAAAATTTTCCTGCCAAAACTTCCTATTTTTCAAGTCATCATATCTCAAAAACAAGCACACAAACATGAAAAAATAAACTAGTTAAAAATACTAAATATATGAAAATCTTGTTATTTAATTGAACTTCAGTAGCGATTATCCTCAAGTATATTCTTTCACAGCCAGTGTCAGTCACTGTTTTGTCAGTATTTGTATTTTTTTTCCTTCAACCCCTTTAATTTGGGCCCTTGTTTCTTGAAAACGGTAGATGTTACCTCAAATATGTAGACATACCCAAGTTTTGTAATTTTATTAGTCATATATTGAAATAAACCACATTAAAACTAGAGTTACTGTGGCCTAATGGGCCACAGATACCCCCTGCAAAATTTCAATGTCTCGTCAAACAGGAAGTGGCCAATGCCACAGATATGAAAATCGCTTACACATTACAAGTCAATATGATGCTTCAGACCAAATATCAAATCATTCCTTTCATCAAGAGCTGAGAAATCCTGGACAGAAATTTAACTTCAGACGAACGGAAATGCTGAACACTATATACCACCCGCTAAAGCGGGGGTATAATAAAATCTCAGTATGCAAATAATATGTGAAAAAGCTCAAATTGGTAGATCTCTTGCATATAGTCATAAGATAAAATAGTTCCAAAATATTGGCCTTCTAATAAAAGCAAAAAAATTTTCTACCTAATGATAATCTTACTGTATGAGTGGTAATTTTAAATAATTGGCAAATGTTTACATAATTTGTTCATACCTTCATCTACAGACCATGGTTCAAGAATGGCATTATTCTTTTCTTTTCTTTGTTTGGCATCCTGACTGGATTTTGCAGAATTACTAGAATGAGGAATGGCATTATTCTTTTCTTTTCTTTGTTTGGCATCCTGACTGGATTTAGCACAATTACTAGAATGAGCACCTACAATGAAATTATAACTGAGTTAATAAATGAACATGAGACCATAAAACATATGTTCTCTTCAACTGCGATTAATTTAAATGGGCTGGATGGCCATTTCGGCAAATAATGCCTAGTCAGCAGCTCTTGGGACCTAAAACGTAAGGAATCTGTTACCAAAAATACTGCAAGTGTCTTGAACCTAAAGAATCTTAAGGAATAATAATGCCAAAAATAGCTAAGGAAAGAACTACGATGGAGGGAGTTCATCCTTTGAATTTCAAATTTACATTATTTTAGATATTGTTATTATTTTATAAATAGGGTATACACATGAGACATAATCTCATGTAAAACTATACCACACCCAATAAAAATAAAGAGCATACAAGAAGCACTGTTGTATGATTTTTCCCATAGGGTCCTATGTTAAACTATGCTCGGCTGTGGCGGCCATCTTGATTTTTAGATCGGCAAAAATAGTTTTGTAGAGGTCCACCCAAGGATCATTCATGCCAAGTTTGGTCAAACTTGGCATAGTGGTTTCAAAGAAGATCAATGTTAAATGTGGACGGACGGACGCAAAGTGGTGGCAAAAGCTCACAAGACCCTTCCGGTCATGCAAGCTAAAAATATTAAAGACCAACCAGCCGTAAATTTTTGGCATTTCCGGAATTTTTTCATAACTTTTCGGGAACAGAACTGCGAATTATTTTCAGTAAACAAAATTGCAGCGGTGAAAATGGAGCAATGCTAATCTTTTTAGCATGTTCTGTCTGTTGAATTCATTACCATATGCTTACATATTTTGTTCATACCTTCATCTACAGATGATTTGATTTCTCAAGAGTGGAGTTATTCTGTTCTTCTCTTTGTTTGGCATCCTGACTGGATTTAGCAGAATTACTAGAATTAGCACCTACAATGAAATTATTAGCAAGTGTTATATTACAAAAAATCAAAAGCTGGCGTCTAAACACCAAGAATGCACCAATTTTTCTGTGTGATTTTTTTGTGTCACACAAAAATTCTTAATGAAATTTATTATGTACATGTACAAAATATATAATATTAAATAACAAGCACATAATCTTAAACACCAAGAACCTGTCAGTCTTTTCCAACACCAAGGCTGGTGCATTATATTTGATTATCGGTTTGCTCTGTACTGGCTTTTAGTGAACTGATTGTTGGCGTTCTCAAGGTGCTTAAAGCCTTTATTTTCTATTTTGTTCTTTAAGGAATTAAGGCCAGAATCAAATAAAATTGCATTTATTTTGTAGTATATAAAAAAAAATGCCTTCTGAGTCCTTTTACACACGAATCAAATAAATATTATGCATTTTGTATTGTAGTTGTATAAAAAATGCCTTCTGAGTCCCATTATACTGTAATATCATACTGTACCATACATGTATTTTTAGAATCAAGAATGGAATGCAATTTTTTTGTAGTTTTTAATATCTGCATGACCATAACACATTTTTGTCAATTGTGTATGATGCGCAAAAGCGCTGCGCTTAATACGAAAAATGTTCACACGGTCCAAGCTTTTACACTATTGAATTCAGTCCTTATAATTACAATCGGAATCATGAAAAATAAAACTAATTACAATTCAAAGAAATTGAAGTTGAAACTAAAAAACATTTTTCTTACTTGGAATTACTTAATGCAATTGTTGTTTAGAACGACGTCGTCATTAGCACTTGCTGGTGAATTTCATTTAGATATGAAACATCATTTGATTGGTGACGTAAAGGTCTATAAACCAATCAGATTGTTCAGAAATAATGAAACGCACATCGAATGTGATAATTACTCGTAAAGGACTTTTAATTTTTTAAGAAAAAAATTATAAATGAAAAAAAAGGTGTTATAACAATAGTATGGCATGAAATCTGTACCATAATGTGGCCTAAATTTTTTTTGGCCATATAACAAAACTAATCAGCCCTCAAAGTAGAAATTTTTTCAAGGTGGCCTTTTGGCCACCAATCATAAAATTTTAGTGGCCAATTGTTAATTTTAGTTGCCAAATTAACATAAATCAAGTATTTTTTCCAAAAAGTTAGTGGCCAGCTGGCCACCAACAGTTGAGTTTTGGTGGCCAATCTCAAAATTTAGTAGGTTTTGGTCACCATTTAGTAGACAAAATTGAGGGCTCAGCTAATGTTACCATTTTTCTCTGACTGTTTTTCTGTTTCTGTTTGTTTTGTCACAGAGTTTATGATTTCATCCATGTTTGTTTCCAGATGTTTTCTGTCTTCTGAAAAAAAAAGGAAATAATTTCATAGTGTTTTGAAAAGGGGACCACATAAACAACATTCCTCCATAGTTTAAGTTACACAATTGGAAATAAGCTTTAAGCTTTAATTGGTTATCCTTGAGTTAACTCAACTCAGGCATTGAAAATTCAATAAGTAAGTAAATTTTATTGCAAGGTAGCTCACTCCACATTTTGAATTTTGGAATACGAAAATGTTCACACCGTTCAAGCTTTTACACTATTGAATTCAATCCTTATAATTACATTCGGAATCATGAAAAATAAAACTAATTACAATTCAAAGAAATTGAAGTTGAAACTATAAAACATTTTTCTTGTTTGGTATTACTTAACGTATTACTTGGTATTACTTGTTGTTTAGAACGACGTCGTCATTTAAGCACTTGCTGGTGAATTTCATTAAGATATGAAACATCATTTGATTGGTGACGTAAAGGTCTATAAACCAATCAGATTGTTCAGAAATAATGAAACTCACATCAAATGTGATAATTACTCGTAAAGGACTTTTAGTTAAATTTTTAAATGAAAAAAGGTGTTATAACAATAGTATGGCATGAAATCTGTACCATAATGTGGCCTCAAAATTTTTAAGCCATATAACAATGCATTAAGGAAGAACCAATGTTACCATTTTTCTCTGACTGTTTTTCTGTTTCTGTTTGTTTTATCACAGAGTTTATGATTTCATCCATTTTTGTTTCCAGATGTTTTCTGTCTTCTGAAAAAAAAGAGGAAATAATTTCAGTGTTTTGAAAAGGGGACCACCTAAACAACATTCCTCCATAGTTTAAGTTACACAATTGGAAATAAGCTTTAAGCTTTAATTGGTTATCCTTGAGTTAACTCAAGCATTGAAAATTCAATAAGTTACAGTACATTTTATTGTAAGCTCACTCTTCACATTTTGGAATTTGTGTAAGATTTTCGAACTCCTAGGGTTTTATACATTTAAATGGTTTGAAAAATTTTGCACACTGACCCCCACTTTTTATTTCATAAATTTGTTCTATAGGTCAAATAAAGTCGCTAGACAAATTTCCTATTGCAGTTGACCTATAGAACAAATTTATGAAATAATATGCAGATATTAAAAACTACATGTCCATAGCACGTTTTTGTCATTGTGTATGATGCGCAAAAGCGCTGCGCTTAATACGAAAAATGTTCACACGGTCCAAGCTTTTAAATAAACAAAGACCTTGGAATGATTGAGATGATCCCAACAAGTAAACATATGTATGTCCATATATGGAACAGGCATGAAACAGGTGTTTGTTTTGATTTCTTCTATTGCCATGATAATTGAAATGTGTTCACCTGTATTTTTCATGGGGCAATGTCAAATGAAATTTGAAAGAAATCTAATTTTGTGGATGTAATTAGATCAGTAAAAAAGATAGACTGAACAATTTGGCACGCAACAGTATATTTAAAAATCATTGCAAACCATGATTATTAGGATTAAGTACCCCTTTTTCATTCCAATGTTAAACCTATGGAAAATTTGTGGAAATTCTACCGTTTGAAATACAGCACTATTATTTGAAAATAGCAAATCAGATGTGGGGGTGTTTAGGCAGCGACCATTTGATTTTCTGGGGGGGGGTATGGATTTTTTTCGCGACGCAACACGTCGGCGAAAACAATTTTTTTCATATCAAATTTAGCATTACGTAGAGTGGCAGCTGAGGGTGAAACAAACAATTTTTTTTCTCATGGTCTGAAACAAATTATTTTTTTCACAAAAAGTGGGAAACAAACTTTTTTTTCCAAAAAAAATCCAAAGCCCCCCCCCCCCCCCCCCCCCCCCCCCCCCCCAGAAAATCAAATGGTTGCTGCCTTAGGGATAGTCCAAATAATTATGTGGTCTATCAGGTTTTTTTTTCAATTTGATTTTTTTTTGTTCCCCTCAGACGTCATAAAGCTAACCGCCATTTTGCGGCTGGACGTTGAGAATGAAATTTGTTCTCAACTTTTCATCAGACGTTTTTTTTCGCTGAAAACAATATCTGATGAAACGATTTTTATGTCAAAATATTCCTACCTGTATTTTGTTTACTCCGCCATCAATTGTGTCACAAAAGGGTCCTTAAATGAATCAAAATCGAGTAATTTACATCTCTGGTGGACATTTTAGATGAGCATCTTAAAACGTTGGAATGACGTGAAATGGTAAAGGCTATTCTACATGGCCAAATACGAGACGGCATACTTATTTGGACTACCTTAGGGAGTGCATTCCATTTATATATATTTTTGAGAAATCTGTTTATATCAGAAAAAATCATACCGTGTTTCTTGATTATCCTTGCAGGATATATTTTTCCTTGGTTCTTGGCGGATACATCCTGTTTTTTCTTCATAATCTTCATAATCCCTTCTCGGGGAGACTATGGCGTTAAAGGAATGGATGCTGTAAATTGTTCTCTTTGGTCCAAAGTAATAAAACATACATTTTTCTGGTGCCGTTTGAATTTTGCGATTCGGGTCTGCAATATTCTAGTGCGCCTAAATCTTAAAACCCTTGAATTGCGTCGGCCAATCGGATAGCGTTTTTGGAATTTCTGGTGTAACTGGCTAATCAGAGCTCACTTTACAGCACCATCTCGGAGTATCGCCCAATCAGAGCACAATTAACAGCATCATCTCGGAGAATCAATCAACATGGTCGTCATCATCAACAATGGACAGTGATCAAAGTAAAGAATCGGAATATTGTGTTGTTCAGGATGCAACTGGAAAAAATAGGTTCCAATGTAAAAGGTGTTACAGACAATTGTCGTCCAAGCACAGTGTATTATACATTTGCATTCGGCACATAACATGAGTAAGTGC